>NC_061509.1:148727339-148830415 GCF_022539505.1 Lolium rigidum
ATGCATGAAATCGGCCAGTAAAAAATAAAATAAAACAAGCAACAGGACGCAAAGCCACAGTAGGTACACGAGACATCGACTTTAGACTAAAGCCCGATGCGCGGCCATCGATTCTAGAGATACAAACTGTTACGAGCACGTATCGAGGTTACATGAATGAAGCTCTGCGGAAGAATACCTCGAAGGCACGAGAGAGCGTCAGCACGGACACGATCCACCTCAGCGATCTCGGCCTGTGTCTTCGTCCTGCTTGGGTCACTAGCTGTGTTAGGGCACGTATTTACGCGAACCCGATCTTGATTGAGCTTTGAGGCCTTGCTTCCTCTAGGGGAGCGGGCAATGGAAACTTCCTTATCATAAATAAGTTGTTTGGTTGCCCAGGACCCTCTCTTCTGAGTCCTGCAATTTCTTTGCAAGGTCTCAAGTTGGTCTTGTGAGGTATCGATTTGGCATCTAAGGCGCCTTTTTCTCATTGAGCCGAGCGGCATTTTATGCCAATGTGGCTGGCGGAAGTTGGGCGTGGCGTGGGTGGAGTTCTACGACAGAGCTAACTTCACCCTTGGCCGTAGACGGTGAGTCACAAGCTGGCAAAAGTTCACATAACGTTACGGGAGATGGTGTGGATTTCTTCAGAACGCTCTTCACTTCCTCGGGGTCTTGACCAACGTCTCGATCGGGGAGAAAGCAAGGCTTTGAGGCAGCTGGGAATTAGCGTAGGACGGCTGGCCCAGGTCGTGGTTCATCGCAGGCGGAAGTGAGGAGCTGGTTCGATGGATTCCCAGGGTCGAGCACGTTATGGCTTGAGAGGTCACAACCACGACAAACAGCTTGAGCTTGAGCGTCGGGTATGCGGCAAATGGGAAGGGTGAAGCCAGAGGTATGCCTCTCTCACGAGACCGGGGGACAACAGAAGAAGCGATAGTGTCAGCTCTTGTGTTTCCTAAGGAAGCGTAGGAGGTGGCGACCTTATCCAGTACCTTCGAGGATTCTTTGGATCCCAGGTTGCGGAGGGCATACATGCACTTTACCTCGACTCTCCCACTAGAAGTGTCATCGATCTTTGCAAAGAGGTGGTTGCTTCGATGTGGCGACAATGGATTAGCATGAAAAGATGAGCTGGGGGAGAGGTATGGGGTAATTACATTTGAAGCCTCTTAGTTTGATAAGAAGGGGGCTTGGTTCCTTTCGGGTCCTCTTGGTGCTCCATCTGCCCGCTTGATTGAAGCTTGGGAGGCAACGGGTTGAGGCGCCTTTAAGGTATAATGGTGTAAATCAGGCGCTGCGTGGTGATTTTCCCAGTTGCCCAGGCTCAAAATTTCCGGTGGATTATGTTTCCTCGGCTGAAGGATTGTCTTGGTGGAGGCCTATAAAAAGTTAGTAAGCATACAAGCATGTTGCCGAGGAAGCCCATAAGGATAGATGAAATCAGGTCAAGGCATGGATCAACGTACGCTACAGCTCCTGTGTCCAGAGAAAGGGAGCTCGGTGCTGAGATTTCCTGGCGGCTACTTTCTCCTAAATCGTTCTCGCCTTGGTTGGGGCTCGGGGAGCGGGCGCACAGGAAGATACTTTGCTCGTGGAAGCGATTTTGGTGAAATCGGGCGCTGCCATCATGACCTTTTTTAGAGGTGGCGATTTTTTCTGCGAAGGACTGAGGCAGTGGGGCAAATTCAAAGAGCCGTCCTCATGTGTAGGTTACGGACCACATCTTGTTGCTACAAGGAGGCGAGCAAGGTTATAAAAAATGTTGCAAGCCACTTCAAAGAAAATTTACAGTGATAGTACTTGTTCTGAGGATATTATATTCAGGGTTGTTTGACAGCAGTCCCAGAGCTCTCCTGAAGGCATGAGTTTTCCACATTGACCACGGTCTCAAAACCATCGGTTGGCGAGGTGAAAGAGAGGTTGTTAGGGGCTTGGGATGGCTAAACATCAAAGAAAGAGTAACACCTCGGTGGTGAGGGAGGTCGGGCAAGTGACTCTGCTCTGCGGTAAGTGGTGGAGGAAGAGAGTAAGAGACACTTGCCCAAGACCTAGGGCTGCTGCTGACCGGGCGATGGAACTCATAACCAGAGTTTGATTATTACATTTGATGTACTCATACCAAGCTGAAGGAAAACGGGGATGAATCATGGTGAATACAATTGCCGGGTGCGTGTCATCGGCAAAATTTGTCTAACTGAGATCTTGAGTTTCAAAATTTTAGTTACATGTAGAAAAGAAGAGAGAGGATTGTCCGGGCAGGAAGAAAATGCTGAACCACTTTGATGCTTCCTTGGGATCGGAGTTTACTACCTAGAGAAGGCTAGCACCAAGGCTTGGCCATAGCTAGTGCATCGGATGCACTTCCAGGGTTAACACATGTTTGGAAAGGTGCAAGTGGTAAAGTGGAAGTTTGGGACATAGTTGGAAATACGGTGACCCATGGCGGAATAAACCACCTTGAGGGCCTCCTGTTTTGGTTTTTTTGGGAAGATAAGTTGACGGACATTAGTTGGAGACTCCGATAGACCTCTCCAAGGAACAGTTTGCCGATGCCAAGCTGGGTGCCTGCGAAAGCAGGATTCATAGACGAGGAAGATAATTCTTGAGTGGAGCAAGTGAAAGACCCACAGAATATGAAGTGTTCCAACCAGAAATTTAGGAAGGCCGTGTGTTCTTTCCTACATTACGGGGCCTTTATTTTTTCATGTGAAGAAGGTAAGCACCCCATTTTATGCACTTTCTGTTTTGAAGAGAGTTTGAAAGGGACCCTTAGCGACGCATAAAAGTAGAGAGGTGGGGGGATGTAATGTCTAGGCCGATTGATCATTACCACATCTAGCGATTGGTGTCATAGGGCCGTGGCCAGAACATCAAGGCCGATTCAGAGCAGAGACCAGGAAGTGGCAGATGGTTTAGAGAAGGTTTCATGCTTCTCGAGGAGACAATGATAAGGAAAGAGCATCGGCTATTCACATTGTTTCCCCCATTTGGATTAGTAAGTTTGGATACTCACACATGCGAAGCAATCTTCGGAAGGAGGTTAAACCAGGCTTCATGCGATCGGCCCAAGAAGTTAGTCTCAATACTTGGAAGATTTTGCTCTACGGTCTCCAACTTTTTCATAACATCTTCAAGAGAGATTTCAATTTTAACTTCATTAACAGGTGGTATTCCAAATAGACTCTCAATTATGCAACTAGCTTCTAAAGCAAGAGTGCCTAGGAAATTACCTCCCGCAAGACAATCAAGAACATACCTATTCCAGCTAGAGATACCAAAATAAAAATTCCTGAGTAGTATAGTGGTGGAGTGTTTCTTAGTGCACCTATTATGAGCATCACTAATTCTATACCAAGCATCTTTTAAACATTCTCCCCCTTGTTGCTTAAACGAACGAACTTCAACTTCAGGATTACTCATTTTAGCAATAGTAAATAAAGCAAACAAAATAAAGTAAATGCAAGTAACTAATTTTTTTGTGTTTTTAATATGGAGAACGCAAACAAGATAGTAAATAAAGTAAAACAAGTAACTAATTTTTTTGTGTTTTTGATATAGTGCAGCAAACAAAGTAGTAAATAAAATAAAGCAAGACAAAAACAAAGTAAAGAGATTGGAAGTGGAGACTCCCCTTGCAGCGTGTCTTGATCTCCCCAGCAACGGCGATAGAAAAAGAGCTTGATACGCGTACAGCATGCGTCCGTTGGGAACCCCAAGAGGAAGGTGTGATGCGTACAGCAACAAGTTTTCCCTCAGTAAGAAACCAAGGTTTATCGAACCAGTAGGAGCCAAGAAGCACGTTGAAGGTTGATGGCGGCGGAGTGTAGTGCGGCGCAACACCAGGGATTCCGGCGCCAATGTGGAACCTGCACAACACAACCAAATTACTTTGCCCCAACGTGACAGTGAGATTGTCAATCTCACCGGCTTGCTGTAACAAAGGATTAGATGTATAGTATGGATGATGATGTTTGCAGAAAATAGTAGAGCGAGAATTGCAGTAGATTGTATTCGATGTAAAGAATGGACCGGGGTCCACAGTTCACTAGTGGTGTCCCTCCCATAAGAAATAGCATGTTGGGTGAACAAATTACAGTTGGGCAATTGACAAATAAAGATGGCATGACAATGCACATACATGTTATGATGAGTAGTGTGAGATTTAATTGGGCATTACGACAAAGTACATAGACCACTATCCAGCATGCATCTATGCCTAAAAAGTCCACCTTCAAAGTTATCATTCGAACCCCCTCCAAGCATTAAGTTGCAAACAACAGACAATTGCATTAAGTATGGTGCGTAATGTAATCAACACAAATATCCTTAGACATAGCATTGATGTTTTATCCCTAGTGGCAACATCACATCCACAACCTTAGAACTTTCTCGTCACTCGTCCTGCATTTAATGGAGGCATGAACCCACTATCGAGCATAAATACTCCCTCTTGGAGTTACAAGTAACGACTTGGCCAGAGCCTCTACTAATAACGAAGAGCATGCAAGATCATAAACAACACATAGATAGATTGATAATCAACATAACATAGCATTCCATATTCATCGGATCCCAACAAACGCAACATGTAGCATTACAAATAGATGATCTTGATCATGTTAGGCAGCTCACAAGATCGAACAATGATAGCACAATGAGGAGAAGACAACCATCTAGCTACTGCTATGGACCCATAGTCCAGGGGTGAACTACTCACACATCACTCCGGAGGCGACCATGGCGGTGAAGAGTCCTCCGGGAGATGATTCCCCTCTCCGGCAGGGTGCCGGAGGTGATCTCCTGAATCCCCCGAGATGGGATTGGCGGCGGCGGCGTCTCTGGAAGGTTTTTCGTATCGTGGCTCTCGGTACTGGAGTTATTATCGACGAAGGATTCTTATAGACGAAGAGGTAGGTTTAGGGGCGACGCGAGGGGCCCACACGCTAGGGCCGCGCGGCCAGGGGCTGGGCCGCGCCGCCCTGGCGTGTCGCCGCCTCGTCGCCCCACTTCGTTTCCCTTTCGGACTTCTGGAAGCTTCGTGGAAAAATAAGATCCTGGGCGTTGATTTCGTCCAATTCCGAGAATATTTCCTTACTAGGATTTCGAAACCAAAAACAGCAGAAAACAAGAATCGGCTCGTCGGCATCTCGTTAATAGGTTAGTGCCGGAAAATGCATAAAAATGACATAAAGTATGTATAAAACATGTGTGTATCATCATAAAACAAGCATGGAACATAAGAAATTATCGATACGTCGGAGACGAGTATTGATTGCTACTTTAAATATATATGGTATTGATTGTCAAGAAAAAATTCCTAATTTTCTTCTTCCCCAAAAAAGTTTTACCCTTTGTAGAAAAAACCTAAAGACATTGCTCAGCAAAGTACCGAGCATCTGCAACAAATGATGTATAATAAGGCACCTCGAAAAAAAGTTAGGACACAAAATAATTGGTTTTTCTCTTTTATTGTCTGGAAAGATTTCCGTTTTCTCTAGCGCAGGGTATAGGTGCAAGGCTTGTGAAGTACATCCGCGACGTAGAGACGAGTACAGCGTCGGAACCAAAAGGAGTATGAGGTCGTTTCTCTGTTTGTTTCTCTGGAAAGATTTCCGTTTTCTCTAGCGTAGTTACATGTTCGAAGGGTTGTGAAGTACATCCCCGAAGTAGAGACGAGTACAGATTAGGTAGGAAGAGGAGCACGGTACTGTATTTCTCTTTTGATTTATCTGAAAGAATTCCGTTTTTTCTAGCGCAGGTACATGTTCGAAGTGGTGTTGAGTACGGTGACGACGGCTAGTCGAGTACAGGTTTCGCATCAAAATGAGGACAAGTCTGTGTTTCTCTATCGCAGGTACTCGTTTTCTCTAGGGCAGGTACATGTTCGAAGGGGTATCGAGTACGGTGATGACGAATAGTCGAGTACAGGTCTGTTATTCTCTGGAAATATTTCCGTTTGATTTTCTCTTTTATTGTCTGGAAAGATTTTCGTTTTCTCTAGCGCAGGGTACAGGTGCAAGGCTTGTGAAGTACATCCGCGACGTAGAGACGAGTACAGCGTCGGAACCAAAAGGAGTACGAGGTCGTTTCTCTGTTTGTTTCTCTGGAAAGATTTCTGTTTTCTCTAGCGTAGTTACATGTTCGAAGGGTTGTGAAGTACATCCCCGACGTAGAGACGAGTACAGATTAGGTAGGAAGAGGAGCACGGTACTGTATTTCTCTTTTGATTTATCTGAAAGAATTCCGTTTTTTCTAGCGCAGGTACATGTTCGATGTGGTGTTGAGTACGGCGGTGACGGCTAGTCGAGTACCTGTTTCGCATCAAAATGAGGACGAGTCTGTGTTTCTCTATCGCAGGTACTCGTTTTCTCTAGGGCAGGTACATGTTTGAAGGGGTGTCGAGTACGGTGATGATGGCTAGGCGAGTACAGGTCTGTTATTCTCTGGAAATATTTCCGTTTGATTTTCTCTTTTATTGTCTGGAAAGATTTCCGTTTTTTCTAGCGCAAGGTACAGGTGCAAGGCTTGTGAAGTACATCCGCGACGTAGAGACGAGTACAGCGTCGGAACCAAAAGGAGTACGAGGTCGTTTCTCTGTTTGTTTCTCTGGAAAGATTTCCGTTTTCTCTAGCGTAGTTACATGTTCGAAAGGTTGTGAAGTGCATCCCCGACGTAGAGACGAGTACAGATTAGGTAGGAAGAGGAGCACGGTACTGTATTTCTCTTTTGATTTATCTGAAATAATTCCGTTTTTTCTAGCGCGCGTACATGTTCGAAGTGGTGTTGAGTACGGCGATGACGGCTAGTCGAGTATAGGTTTCGCTTCAAAATGAGGACAAGTCTGTGTTTCTCTATCGCAGGTACTAGTTTTCTCTAGGGCAGGTACATGTTCGAAGGGGTGTCGAGTACGGTGATGACGGCTAGTCGAGTATAGGTCTGTTATTCTCTGAAAATATTTCCTTTTGATTTTCTCTTTTATTGTCTGGAAAGATTTCCGTTTTCTCTAGCGCAGGGTACAGGTGCAAGGCTTGTGAAGTACATCCGCGATGTAGAGACGAGTACAGCATCGGAACCAAAAGGAGTACGAGGTCGTTTCTCTGTTTGTTTCTCTGGAAAGATTTCCGTTTTCTCTAGCATAGTTACATGTTCGAAGGGTTGTGAAGTACATCCCCGATGTAGAGACGAGTACAGATTAGGTAGGAAGAGGAGCACAGTACTGTATTTCTCTTTTGATTTATCTGAAAGAATTCCATTTTTTCTAGCGCAGGTACATGTTCGAAGTGGTGTTGAGTACGGCGATGACGGCTAGTCGAGTACAGGTTTCGCATCAAAATGAGGACAAGTCTGTGTTTCTCTATCGCAGGTACTCGTTTTCTCTAGGGCAGGTACATGTTCGAAGGGGTGTCGAGTACGGTGATGACGAATAGTCGAGTACATGTCTGTTATTCTCTGGAAATATTTCCGTTTGATTTTCCCTTTTATTGTCTGGAAAGATTTCCGTTTTCTCTAGCGCAGGGTACAGGTGCAAGGCTTGTGAAGTACATCCGCGATGTAGAGACGAGTACAGCGTCGGAATCAAAAGGTGTACGAGGTCGTTTCTCTGTTTGTTTCTCTGGAAAGATTTCCGTTTTCTCTAGCGTAGTTACATGTTCGAAGGGTTGTGAAGTACATCCCCGACGTAGAGACGAGTACAGATTAGGTAGGAAGAGGAGCACGGTACTGTATTTCTCTTTTGATTTATCTGAAAGAATTCCGTTTTTTCTAGCGCAGGTACATGTTCGATGTGGTGTTGAGTACGGCGGTGATGGCTAGTCGAGTACCTGTTTCGCATCAAAATGAGGACAAGTCTGTGTTTCTCTATCGCAGGTACTCGTTTTCTCTAGGGCAGGTACATGTTCAAAGGGGTGTCGAATACGGTGATGATGGCTAGGCGAGTACAGGTCAGTTATTCTCTGGAAATATTTCCGTTTGATTTTCTCTTTTATTGTCTGGAAAGATTTCCATTTTTTCTAGCGCAAGGTACAGGTGCAAGGCTTGTGAAGTACATCCGCGACGTAGAGACAAGTACAGCGTCGGAACCAAAAGGAGTACGAGGTCATTTCTCTGGTTGTTTCTCTGGAAAGATTTCCGTTTTCTCTAGCGTAGTTACATGTTCGAAGGGTTGTGAAGTACATCCCCGACGAAGAGACAAGTACAGATTAGGTAGGAAGAGGAGCACGGTTCTGTATTTCTCTTTTGATTTATCTGAAAGAATTCCGTTTTTTCTAGCGCAGGTACATGTTCGATGTGGTGTTGAGTATGGCGGTGACGGCTAGTCGAGTACCGGGTTCGCATCAAAATGAGGACAAGTCTGTGTTTCTCTATCGCAGGTACTCGTTTTCTCTAGGGCAGGTACATGTTCGAAGGGGTGTCGAGTACGGTGATGATGGCTAGGCGAGTACAGGTCTGTTATTCTCTGGAAATATTTCCGTTTGATTTTGTCTTTTATTGTCTGGAAAGATTTCCATTTTTTCTAGCGCAGGGTACAGGTGCAAGGCTTGTGAAGTACATCCGCGACGTAGAGACGAGTACAGCGTCGGAACCAAAAGGAGTACGAGGTCGTTTCTCTATTTGTTTCTCTGGAAAGATTTCTGTTTTCTCTAGCGTAGTTACATGTTCGAATGGTTGTGAAGTGCATCCCCGACGTAGAGACGAGTACAGATTAGGTAGAAAGAGGAGCACGGTACTGTATTTCTCTTTTGATTTATTTGAAAGAATTCCGTTTTTTCTAGCACACGTACATGTTCGAAGTGGTGTTGAGTACGGCGATGACGGCTAGTCGAGTATAGGTTTCGCTTCAAAATGAGGACAAGTCTGTGTTTCTCTATCGTAGGTACTCGTTTTCTCTAGGGCAGGTACATGTTCGAAGGGGTGTCGAGTACGGTGATGACGGCTAGTCGAGTATAGGTCTGTTATTCTCTGGAAATATTTCCTTTTGATTTTCTCTTTTATTGTCTGGAAAGATTTCCGTTTTCTCTAGCGCAGGGTACAGGTGCAAGGCTTGTGAAGTACATCCGCGACGTAGAGACGAGTACAGCGTCGGAACCAAAAGGAGTACGAGGTCGTTTCTCTGTTTGTTTCTCTGGAAAGATTTCCGTTTTCTCTAGCATAGTTACATGTTCGAAGGGTTGTGAAGTACATCCCCGACGTAGAGACGAGTACAGATTAGGTAGGAAGAGGAGCACGGTACTGTATTTCTCTTTTGATTTATCTGGAAGAATTCCGTTTTTTCTAGCGCAGGTACATGTTCGAAGTGGTGTTGAGTACGGCGATGACGGCTAGTCGAGTACAGGTTTCGCATCAAAATGAGGACAAGTCTGTGTTTCTCTATCGCAGGTACTCGTTTTCTCTAGGGCAGGTACATGTTCGAAGAGGTGTCGAGTACGGTGATGACGAATAGTCGAGTACAGGTCTGTTATTCTCTAGAAATATTTCCGTTTGATTTTCTCTTTTATTGTCTGGAAAGATTTTCGTTTTCTCTAGCGCAGGGTACAGGTGCAAGGCTTGTGAAGTACATCCGCGACGTAGAGACGAGTACAGCGTCGGAACCAAAAGGAGTACGAGGTCGTTTCTCTGTTTGTTTCTCTGGAAAGATTTCCGTTTTCTCTAGCGTAGTTACATGTTCGAAGGGTTGTGAAGTACATCCCCGACGTAGAGACGAGTAGATATTAGGTAGGAAGAGGAGCACGGTACTGTATTTCTCTTTTGATTTATCTGAAAGAATTCTGTTTTTTCTAGCGCAGGTACATGTTCGATGTGGTGTTGAGTACGGCGGTGACGGCTAGTCGAGTACCGGTTTCACATCAAAATGAGGATAAGTCTGTGTTTCTCTATCGCAGGTACTCGTTTTCTCTAGGGCAGGTACATGTTCGAAGGGGTGTCAAGTACGGTGATGATGGCTAGGCGAGTACAGGTCTGTTATTCTCTGGAAATATTTCCGTTGGATTTTCTCTTTTATTGTCTGGAACGATTTCCGTTTTTTCTAGCGCAGGGCACAGGTGCAAGGCTTGTGATGTACATCCGCGACGTAGAGACGAGTACAGCGTCGGAACCAAAAGGAGTACGAGGTCATTTCTCTGTTTGTTTCTCTGGAAAGATTTCCGTTTTCTCTAGCGTAGTTACATGTTCGAAAGGTTGTGAAGTGCATCCCCGACGTAGAGACGAGTACAGATTAGGTAGGAAGAGGAGCACGGTACTGTATTTCTCTTTTGATTTATCTGAAAGAATTCCAATTTTTCTAGCGCACGTAAATGTTCGAAGTGGTGTTGAGTACGGCGATGACGGCTAGTCGAGTATAGGTTTCGCTTCAAAATGAGGACAAGTCTGTGTTTCTCTATCGCAGGTACTCGTTTTCTCTAGGGCAGGTACATGTTCGAAGGGGTGTCGAGTACGGTGATGACAGCTAGGCGAGTATAGGTCTGTTATTCTCTGGAAATATTTCCTTTTGATTTTCTCTTTTATTGTCTGGAAAGATTTCCGTTTTCTCTAGCGCAGGGTACAGGCGCAAGGCTTGTGAAGTACATCCGCGACGTAGAGACGAGTACAGCGTCGGAACCAAAAGGAGTACGAGGTCATTTCTCTGTTTGTTTCTCTGGATAGATTTCCGTTTTCTCTAGCGTAGTTACATGTTCGAAAGGTTGTGAAGTGCATCCCCGACGTAGAGACGAGTACAGATTAGGTAGGAAGAGGAGCACGGTACTGTATTTCTCTTTTGATTTATCTGAAAGAATTCCAATTTTTCTAGCGCACGTACATGTTCGAAGTGGTGTTGAGTACGGCGATGACGGCTAGTCGAGTATAGGTTTCGCTTCAAAATGAGGACAAGTCCGTGTTTCTCTATCGCAGTACTCGTTTTCTCTAGGGCAGGTACATGTTCGAAGGGGTGTCGAGTACGGTGATGACGGCTAGGCGAGTATAGGTCTGTTATTCTCTGGAAATATTTCCTTTTGATTTTCTCTTTTATTGTCTGGAAAGATTTCCGTTTTCTCTAGCGCAGGGTACAGGCGCAAGGCTTGTGAAGTACATCCGCGACGTAGAGACGAGTACAGCGTCGGAACCAAAAGGAGTACGAGGTCATTTCTCTATTTGTTTCTCTGGAAAGATTTCCGTTTTCTCTAGCGTAGTTACATGTTCGAAAGGTTGTGAAGTGCATCCCCGACGTAGAGACGAGTACAGATTAGGTAGGAAGAGGAGCACGGTACTGTATTTCTCTTTTGATTTATCTGAAAGAATTCCATTTTTTCTAGCGCACGTACATGTTCGAAGTGGTGTTGAGTACGGCGATGACGGCTAGTCGAGTACAGGTTTCGCATCAAAATGAGGACAAGTATGTGTTTCTCTATCGCATGTACTCATTTTCTCTAGGGCAGGTACATGTTCGAAGGGGTGTCGAGTACGGTGATGATGGCTAGGCGAGTACAGGTCTGTTATTCTCTGGAAATATTTCCGTTTGATTTTCTCTTTTATTGTCTGGAAAGATTTCCGTTTTTTCTAGCGCAGGGTACAGGCGCAAGGCTTGTGAAGTACATCCGCGACGTAGAGACGAGTACAGCGTCGGAACCAAAAGGAGTACGAGGTCATTTCTCTGTTTGTTTCTCTGTAAAGATTTTCGTTTTCTCTAGCGTAGTTACATGTTCGAAAGGTTGTGAAGTGCATCCCCGACGTAGAGACAAGTACAGATTAGGTAGAAAGAGGAGCACGGTACTGTATTTCTCTTTTGATTTATCTGAAAGAATTCTGTTTTTTCTAGCGCACGTACATGTTCGAAGTGGTGTTGAGTACGGCGATGACGGCTAGTCGAATATAGGTTTTGCTTCAAAATGAGGACAAGTCTGTGTTTCTCTATCGCAGGTACTCGTTTTCTCTAGGGCAGGTACATGTTCGAAGGGGTGTCGAGTACGGTGATGACAGCTAGTCGAGTATAGGTCTGTTATTCTCTGGAAATATTTCCTTTTGATTTTCTCTTTTATTGTCTGGAAAGATTTCCGTTTTCTCTAGCGCAGGGTACAAGTGCAAGGCTTGTGAAGTACATCCGCGACGTAGAGACGAGTACAACGTCGGAACCAAAAGGAGTACGAGGTCGTTTCTCTGTTTGTTTCTCTGGAAAGATTTCCGTTTTCTCTAGCGTAGTTACATGTTCGAAGGGTTGTGAAGTACATCCCCGACGTAGAGACGAGTACAGATTAGGTAGGAAGAGGAGTATGGTACTGTATTTCTCTTTTGATTTATCTGAAAGAATTCCGTTTTTTCTAGCGCAGGTACATGTTCGAAGTGGTGTTGAGTACGGCAATGACGGCTAGTCGAGTACAGGTTTCGCATCAAAATGAGGACAAGTCTGTGTTTCTCTATCGCAGGTACTCGTTTTCTCTAGGGCAGGTACATGTTCAAAGGGGTGTCTAGTACGGTGATGACGGCTAGTCGAGTACAGGTCTGTTATTCTCTGGAAATATTTCCGTTTGATTTTCTCTTTTATTGTCTGGAAAGATTTCCGTTTTCTCTAGCGCAGGGTACAGGTGCAAGGCTTGTGAAGTGTGGTGACCCGGCATACCACTGCATGGTGTAGTATGCAAGTCTGATATAACACCAATGAAACACCGTTCCACTAGTATTATATCGCTCAGAGTGGTACAACAGAAACATATGCGGGTCCAAGGTATGTCTATAGAATTACAACATCGACTCTATTACATAAGATCATTACAGCCTCCTACTTTACAATGAGGTAAAACTGCAAATAAACTCCAGAAGAACGACTCGTAGTCTAATCTTATCACGAACTCTATTTGTAGAGTATTTAACTAGCTACAGAGGCTAAGAATAGATTCTAGCTAAATAGGAGCTAGGTTTAGAAAGCTAGTTCCCTTCTATGGATAAACTAGGTTTTCTTCTTGATGGATGTGGTATCTGATTCCTCCGACGTGGTCCCGTATCTTGAAGTAGTTGTTGACTCCTCGGCCTTCGAGTTGCACCGTAGATCCTCCTTTGATGCCTCCATATCTAAGCGGGGATTTAAGAGTGGGATGAGTACGAGCGTACTCAACAAGTTCATTATAGGAAAGAGGTGTTTAATGCACTAGCTACAGCATTAGACCGGAAAGTCTAATACCAATGCAAGTTTTCATAACCATTTCTTCAAAAGGTTGCTTTTATTCGGAAGAACTATGTCCGTCAGCCTTCACCGGTTTACTAGAACTTCATGGAGCTCCTTTCCGGCCGCGTTCGCAGTTCCATATCCCGGAACAGGGAGTGACAGGTCACGGTTCTTTACACTCGCAGAGGTGTGTTGCTTTACCCATAAGAGATCTTAACCTTGGTGCCAACCGAGCCGCGAGCTCGTCCACACTTCCTATGGTGTGAGGCCCGGTATAAGGTCTAGCCAATCATGTTCCTCCGCTACCTCGAACACCCACCCGTTGTTGCATGCCCCGACCCTGGGTCCACGCCGGTCCCATTATTCCCATATATTTCGGGGTGGACCCCGACCACGACGACGATCCGGGATCGAACCAAACTCCTTCGCCGGTAGCTGCAACCCATCATAGACCGCAATACCATGGGGACTTAGGACTCCCCAGCCTCACCATCTTGCTCCTTCGGGCGACAAGTGTACTACGGACAATGCCGTGGGGACTTAGGACTCGCCAGCCTCACCAGCTTGCCCCCTTGGATTACAAGTCGCATCCGTTGATGAACGAGAGGTGGAAACACTTTTGACTTCTCCGTCCCACTCCGGATCTTATGGTTAACACGGGTATTACGGCACAAGAATCACTGGCGACATTTGTTGTTTAATCCTAGATGGATATAAACCCGTGCAATGGAACCTCCACCATATCAACACAATCCATGGTTCCATTGCCCACCACATAGTCATATTCATAGTTATGAAAGTAGTGGTTTTGAGTTTTATGCAATAGTGATAACCATAGTACTTTGCAAGTAATTTGATAGAAATAATCAAATGACATGAGCAAGTGATGAACTTGCCTTTCTTGACTGCAAGATTATGCAGACAAGGTCTTCGATGCGCAATAACTCCAAATTCTGAAATAGCATCATCGCCCGGTAAGGACGATGTTTAAAAGATTGGCCAGGATGCAATAATGCATAAGTATGAGATGCAATCGTTCTAAGCGTGACCTAACCCTGATGATTTAGGATTAGTGAGTGGTAATGATTAGTTCAGGGTGTGTTGCACTTTTAGAATGATTCTCATACAAGGTTCTTATTCAAGTGTGGTTACATGGTATCATAAACAGGTGCTGCAACATGTCATAACAATACTATCAATAGTACACAACTATAACATTTGGTATAATGTTAACATGTAAAGAACAATTGTTGGTTTTAGCATTATATGGTATGGTTAATGATTAATTATCATATACTTCAAAAGAGTAACTTTTGAAGAACATGTTCTTGATTAAAGAACAAGTATGATAATTAGATTGGTGGGGTTTTATGGTTGACTATGGTTTTATCTAGTTTCTGGAGTAAGTATTAGATGGATCACAACCTGGTTGGATTCATCAATACCTATGGCTTGTAAGGTTGAGTTAAGCCTAGGCATCCTAAGCAATTCATTATACATGGTTGTTGTCAAGGTTGGTTTATCTCGCTAATGATAGTCGGCTAGGGTTTATAGGTCCTTATAAGCGGTGGTTAATGATGATTCCTTATTTTCTTCAAAAGAATAACTTTCGAAGAACATACTTCTTAAGTAATAAGAAGTACATCAATTAGGGTTGAGGTGATCTAGGTTTTACGGTTGGTTCTATTAAGTAAGGAATAATTGGCTCCTAAATAGGATGGTTGATAAGTATCCAACACTAGTAGGGTTTAGTGGAATATGGTTAGGTAATGCTCAAGGCTAGGCATAGTTGCTCCTGAGATTCATCACACTGGTGTGATGCTAATTAAGGTTAGTAAAGGATGATATCCTTGGTGATAGGGACTAGGTTTGATCCTACTTGATCAACTTGGTTTAATGGTGTGCATACATGGAATGCTAAATTGCTAGTGATAGGGTTCTACATTTTATGTGGATATAGATATGTCCCTAGTTGTTAATCATGGCGCTATGATAATTGAGTAACATGATCCCATGTTCTAACCTAGGTTTAGGTTAGAAACAAATTAAGGTTCACATGTAATGATGGAACTAGGGTTTCTAATGAAATGATAGGTTTCTAGATTTCTCCCTTATGGTACTAGGTTTTCTAATTACCCTAGAATTATTGAATTAGTAACTTGTTTGCATAGTTGAAGGTATTTACAATTTTGAATTAAAAATAATATTGGATTTAGCATTTTTCTCTTTTTAAAGATTTTTAATATTTAGGGTAATTATTAATCAGGGTTTAATTCTCTCTAATAAGGATTTAATAAGATAATAGATAAAGAAAACTAATTTAAGGTTTTCTTTATTTGTTTAATGGTTTCTACTAAATTTGGATGTTTTCATAATTATTAAATTTTGATTGAATTTAGAATTAATAAATAAGGCTTAAATAGCAAGTATTAAATAACTAAATTTTCATTAAAAATAGAAATTTCATTTTATATTTTTATTGGATAGGGTTTACTGTTATAAGAATTTTGATAACTTATATTTATTTTTCTGAGTTTTTGTGAAATTTCTAGATTTATTTGAAGTGGCAGAGATTATTGGATTTGAATTAAAATGAAAAGAACTGCTAAACGCACCCTACTGGTTCTACCCGTGGTCACTGACCAGTGGGCCCTGATCCACGTCAGCCGCCACTGTGGCGCCGATGTGGCATGGCTCACGGTGGTCTGCGAGGTGGTCGACGACGGCGCCGGCGTTCCCGGGCTCCCGCAGGGGCGTGCGCGTGCTTGTTCGAACGAGGGCAGCGAGGTGAATGTACTGGTGGCCGCGCCGCTCGGAAATGGTCACCGGAGCACGGCGGCCGGTGAGGAGCGGCGGCAGTACTCATGGGCTAACTACACGGCGGTGATACGGCGAGCAATCGAGAGGGCTAGGAGGTGTTTGAGCATCAGTGGCTCACCCTGGTTGCGATGGACGCGATGACGAGGTCGATGGAGGTCCGGATCGCCGGAATTAATGGCTCCGGCCGTCAGAGAAACAAGGTTGCCGACGGCGCTACAGGCTCCTCCGGCTCGATTCCTCCTACACGGTGATGATGTCGAGCATGGCGATGACGCCGGTGGTCACGGCGAGGCCTAGGGCTTCCCCAATCGGCGGCGAGGTTTGGTGGTCTGCGGGTTAGGTTTTCGGGATTTTTGCCGATTGAGACGAAGAGAGGGGAAATCGAAGCTTCCGTGGCGCTTTATAGGGTCGACGGCGTGCGCTGGCGGTCAGCAATGGCGGCGACGACCGCGAGACGTGGCCCTCCCGTCGCGGTGTCGATCTCCTGCGCGCCCAGTGGAGAAGACGAAGGCGACGACCCCCACCTCGTCTTTATCCGCAGCGAAGGGGTACCTGGGCATGTTTGGGCCGTGCTGGGCTGAGAAGGTTGGGCTTCTGGTGGGCTACACGGCCAGGTAAGGCTCTTTTCCCTCTTTTTCTTTTATCTGTTTTCTTTTTCTGTTTTATAATTCTGTTTTGAATTCAAATTTAAATTCCTTTCTATTTTACAGGTCTTGCTTATTTGAAACATATGAGGATTAGTTCAAGACACTGCAAGGTCTTGAGTTGTGTATTTGCAAATTTAATGTGGCACTATAACATTGGTTTAATTATTATTATTGGTATTTGAATTTCAATACCCCTATGGACATGAATTTTGGATATCATCTTGGAAAGATTCAAATTAGTTTCCAAATGATAGTATTCTTATTGAGTGGTATATAGAGTTTTATTTGATATTAACTTGCATAATATTTCATGTGAGCAACATTTTGTTAAGGTTTTGTAGGTTTGATGATATCCCATATTAAAACTATCATTAGTGTTCGGTCTCTTAATCCTTTGAAATACTTAGAGTAAATATTACTCTCCTCAAGGTTGGGTCTTAATAATATAAGTGGTGGATCAACACCTATGGGTCTTACTAAAATAATTCAGCACTAGGTTAATCTTAGGTTCATTATTGAAACATAAGATGTAGCTTGTGAGCAATTCTAGGGTTTTAATGAGGTTCACCTAATGGCACATGGTTTGGAATCTAATTGTGGCTTAGGTTTTATTTATGATCACCTAAGTGATGCACAGCTAGGGTTGAAATATGATTCTAGGTTATAGGGATGACATTATATTACATGTGCTAGGGTTTAATCTCCCCTAACCATGATAAGAGGTTTTATTACTTAACATTTTATGTTCTCTTCTAGTTACTAAGATGTTGAGAATTGGTTTTATTTAATTCCACTATGGTTATCCTTAATCCATTGTTAAAGTAACTAAAGTAGATATGGTTCTTTTTATAGTTAACTTTGGTTCTAATGATGAATAGTTTCTCATCATATAAAGTATAGAGTTTGATTCTACAGGTTTTCTTGTGGTTCTTAAGTGGAGAATAGGTGGAATGTAAATGTGGTAGGATTCTACTTCTGATCACTAAGTGATTCACAAGTTCAGGTTGGGATCTAAGCCTAGGGTTTCTTACTAGTTACCTCCCTATGATTTCATGTGGTGAATGATATCTAGTTATCCTATTAGGGTTTAACTTCTTCTCACATATCTCAAGAGCATGATCATGGATTAGGCATGATCAACTTGTTCTTAATATTTTTATCTCAAGTTATTAATCATTCACCAATTTATAATGATCAAGGTTTGGCTTCCTAAGTTACCTCTCAAAAATTAGGTTTCTCACCCCCAAGGTTAAGTATTATATTGATCAACTAGGGTATAGAACTTCTATTTTATTTTCTAGAATGGGCTATTATGGTGGCCTCTATAGTTTATATCCCAGGAGAATGTCTGAGATATTACTTTAGAGTGCTTTCCAAGGTATGATGATATAATCCTCTGGATATATGGATAGTTCTCTCCTTCACATCCAAGTGTTGCCTCAACTACTTGAGTGTAACACCATAGCTTGGCTCTCTTATAAAGGAATGGTTATTCTAGGGTTTATGGTGTACTCACAATATCTCAATAGGTATTAAGTCTAAAACTCCACTTGGCTATCTTGATTGAGTTAATCTCTTCCTTACTTTATCAATTCATGGATATGGTATTATTCCATGTGATAATAGGTTATCTCACCACTCCATGGTGAAATGGTTTATAACCTAATACTTTAGTTCAATGGTTGTCTTTTATTCTTAAATAGGTAAAGCTAGGATTGATATGAATGGTCTCTCTCATTTGGGAATGACTTCAATGCTAACCTAAGGTTATTCTCCAAAAATAATGATGTGGTCACCAATATCTATGGTTAACATAAATGGGTTCTCTCTCTAGGGAATGTCTTGAACAATATCCTAGGGTTCCTCTTAAAGATGATGATTTGAGTACCTGGATGTAAATCCAAGGTTAAGCTCAAAGTTTGTCATTGTTTCTCCAATAGATAATGTAGAACTCTCACATCTCTAGGTTTGATGTATAATAATATGGAATAGAGAAGAGTTAAATTCCTTGGTTGGATCTCCTTGTCTTGTTTCCAAGGATGAAGTAAAATGAATACCATGAGGTTCATGGTAGGATCAAGGATTAGTTTAAGTCATGGAAAAGATAAGTCAAGAATGTTTTCTCCATTTTATTGTTACTTGATTTGCAATTGAATTGGTGTTCATATGTTATGTTAAAGTTTACCATATTATAATCTTTTATAAGTTCAAGCAATTGTTCATTGAGTAAAGTGTTGTTGTGTTGTTTATTAGTTCCATTTGATCTAATCCCTTAGATCAAATCATCTCTACCCAAAACAAGGTTTTAACAAAGTCACATTGAGGTTTATAGCGCTTGACTTGATGAGCTACTTCAATTCCACCAAGGTCAAGTGAAACTTCGATTCATCGTGACTGTTTTACTTTAAAGCGCGAAAATTCCCAGCATTTTCTATGCATGAATGCAATGCACACATCTGTTTCCTCTATTTTTGTAACCCCATTACCTGGGATATTACAGTCTCTACCCCTTAAACTAAACTTCGTCCTCGAAGTTTGAACTCTCTCACGTTTCCGAAGTGTGGATCTGACTTGTATAGACTAAAACTTTTCTCGAACTCCATATTGATCTCACTAGATATAATTGAATATATCCCTTGTCCAGATTCTTCCTGGAATCCATTAGGGTTTGTCTCTGAACCATGGTTCTTACTTTGATTCATTGATTTCTTCCAACTCTATAAGCTTGTTTCCTTTTTCTTTGAAGATTCAATGATCAGGACTTATTCTGATGCTGCTAGGCTCAACTAAAGACTAAATTTAACAACATACTCCTACTTGGTAATTAGGTCTTTGTTTTCCCTTACTACCAAAACTGCAATAATGGTACTAAGTAAGGTATTTACCCTGGAAATGGTTGTGATGGTTTATTTCCCTAAGAATGGATTAGACTCATTTAGTCCATCAAATCATGGTTTGTAGTTGATACCTATAACTATTTTCGGTTATTTTAGGTTCCATGAAAGGAATCATTCAATAGACTTTAATTTTGATAGGGTCAATCTACTTCAGTCTTTGGCCTTCTTGAGCTGTATTTGGTCTATGGTATTTTCTTCGTCCAACTTTTTTTTATGCTTGACTTACTTGAGCTTTCGTACTTCTGAGTAAATACTTCTCACTTTCTCAAGTTATAGTCCACTTCTTACTTCCTCGAGGTATAAACCTCGGCTTCTGGTCTGACATCCATCTGAAAGTAATGTTCAACAATCTTATGAAAATAAGATCGAACTTCCTCTCAGTTCAGACATTCTTCTTATATCTACTCAAAGTATTGAGTCGTGGTAATCCAACTCAATCTTTACTCTACCCCTTAGAGTTTTCTTATGGTCTTAAACTCCTTTTCTTCCAACCATTGGATTGATGGTTAGAATATTGGTCTAGGTGTAGTTTATGGTTTGTATTACTTCTTAGATCTTGTGAAGAATCCTTGTGGTGTCTCCACTCAATTGTGGACATCCAATGTGAATCCTTTGACTAAATGATTATAGGTCATTGTTATTTGGCTAGCAAAATTTTATTTGTTTGTAACTTCTTGGTACAATTAATCCAATGATGGACTACTTGATACCAATTGTAGCTATTTGTTATCTAAAATTGGATCCTATTATAGGTTTTGACCTACTGGACGAGACATCCTCTACTTTATCTCGCAGTATTGAACCTATACCAATTGTGGTCTTCTGCTATCAACTATGGTCTTCTTATATCTGCTATGGTTTCATAAGTTATCTTCCTTCCTTCAGGGTTTATTTTGCAAGAAAACCACTATGAACATAGAATGCAAGTGATATCACTTGCATTCCCTCTTCTATATTAATTATGGATCTGCTTGAGCTTCACCATAATCACCAGATTTCTCACCTTCATGCTTCTCCAGTACTAACGTACTCCTTTGTGAAGGTAAAGCATGAGTTTTGATTGGTACTTCCCTTCTGAATATTGTGGTTGCTTCCCACAACTTTACTTCATTTCTCCGATGAACCTTCATCTTGTCTTCGGAATCTTCCAAAATTCGTCGCTTCCTCACACGAATACTATTACCCTCTAGATCTATAGCATCAAGGAAGGACTTGATATTGCAACATGCATTTGCATATCAAAGTCAAACTTCATGTATGGATCTAGTCAAACAATGAAAATCCAATAAAATCCAAGAAGATTCAGCTTTGTGTTTATAATACACACCATCATAAGCCCGAATATACTAGTTGAGTAAGACATCTCTAAACATCAGGCTCTGATGTGTAGTATATAACACCACATAAGATAGGTTTGTATCGTGATACTAGTACTTATATATGGGAGTCTACTATTTGTCTTAACCTTTACCTTAATTGCACATTTACAATGAGATAAACTTGAATCAAAGTGGTTTGGGATGGTTAAAGTTAACCTAATTTTCTTTGGAAGTACTACTTGACTTTCATTTTATTGAGGACTATCTCACATGATATGTCTAGATTCTAACATTGCTACTCTAAACAGATAACTATTGAAATATAATTGCTATATTTCCAAGTATTTCTACCATAAGACTATGGTCATGATGTGCTTGACACAGTTCCCATGGTTTTGGAACACAAATCTTGCACTATTGTTTTGCACTTGGCTTCTTATTGCACTCTTCTTAATTAATTATTAGGTTCTAGTCCATCACATAACGATTCTCAAGTGAATCATATATGATTTCTATCTCTACCATGTAAGTAGGCATATCTTATTCCTATCTCTCTTCCTTACCTCCCATGATTGACTCATCATGGTCTTTACTACCTCATATAACTCATAATTATCACTTACTATCAACTATTTCACAAGTTTGGATAGATTTTACTTACCCATTACTTGTCTTGGTATACACCTTCAAGTAGGATATCTTTCTTATATATTATCTTCATCTTGATATTACTCCTATTATATGTCTGAATAATTCTTATTTAATCCTCACATAAGTTGATACACATCTTCCAATAGGATATCTTCCTTATGGTTGTATCCTCTCTTTGGACTACCATGTATTGTATACCAACTGTGATCTACTCATCTATTGTTCTAAGGACTTATTGATGTGCTACATGTTTAGGATTAGCTAACTAACTTCACTTAGGAAAGATAGGTAAGAAATGTTGACTCAAGTGTGTCAGGATTATTCTCAAGTGAATATCCATCTCAAGTCATAAGAAGTATTTGGTTTACCTAGGACAACTTCCTATAGACACTACCAATCCTATAGGTCTCCTTTAAAGGGTTTTAATCCTAAGGTCAAAGCATTTGCTCTGATACCAAGCTGTGGTGACCCGGCATACCACTGCATGGTGTAGTATGCAAGTCTGATATAACACCAATGAAACACCGTTCCACTAGTATTATATCGCTCAGAGTGGTACAACAGAAACATATGCGGGTCCAAGGTATGTCTATAGAATTACAACATCGACTCTATTACATAAGATCATCACAGCCTCCTACTTTACAATGAGGTAAAACTGCAAATAAACTCCAGAAGAACGACTCGTAGTCTAATCTTATCACGAACTCTATTTGTAGAGTATTTAACTAGCTACAGAGGCTAAGAATAGATTCTAGCTAAATAGGAGCTAGGTTTAGAAAGCTAGTTCCCTTCTATGGCTAAACTAGGGTTTCTTCTTGATGGATGTGGTATCTGATTCCTCTGACAGGGTCCTGTATCTTGAAGTAGTTGTTGACTCCTCGGTCTTCGAGTTGCACTGTAGATCCTCCTTCGATGCCTCCATATCTAAGCGGGGATTTAAGAGTGGGATGAGTACGAGCGTACTCAACAAGTTCATTATAGGAAAGAGGTGTTTAATGCACTAGCTACGGCATTAGACCGAGAAAGTCTAATACCAATGCAAGTTTTCATAACCATTTCTTCAAAAGGTTGCTTTTATTCGGAAGAACTATGTCCGTCGGCCTTCACCGGTTTACTAGAACTTCATGGAGCTCCTTTCCGACCGCGTTCGCAGTTCCATATCCCGGAACGAGGAGTGACGAGTCACGGTTCTTTACACTCTGCGAGAGGTGTGTTGCTTTACCCATAAGAGATCTTAACCTTGGTGCCAACCGAGCCGCGAGCTCGTCCACACTTCCTATGGTGTGAGGCCCGGTATAAGGTCTAGCCAATCATGTTCCTCCGCTACCTCGAACACCCACCCGTTGTTGCATGCCCCGACCCTGGGTCCACGCCGGTCCCATTATTCCCATATATTTCAGGGTGGACCCCGACCACGACGACAGTCTGGGATCGAACCAAACTCCTTCGCCGGTAGCTGCAACCAATCATAGACCGCAATACCGTGGGGACTTAGGACTCCCCATCCTCACCATCTTGCTCCTTCGGGCGACAAGTGTACTACGGACAATGCCGTGGGGACTTAGGACTCCCCAGCCTCACCAGCTTGCCCCCTTGGATTACAAGTGTACTACGGTAGAGCGCATCCGTTGATGAACGAGAGGTGGAAACACTTTTGACTACTCCGTCCCACTCCGGATCTTATGGTTAACACGGGTATTACGGCACAAGAATCACTGGCGACATTTGTTGTTTAATCCTAGATGGATATAAACCCGTGCAATGGAACCTCCACCATATCAACACAATCCATGGTTCCATTGCCCACCACATAGTCATATTCATAGTTATGAAAGTAGTGGTTTTGATTTTTATGCAATAGTGATAACCATAGTACTTTGCAAGTAATTTGATAGAAATAATCAAATGACATGAGCAAGTGATGAACTTGCCTTTCTTGACTGCAAGATTATGCAGACAAGGTCTTCGATGCGCAATAACTCCAAATTCTGAAATAGCATCATCGTCCGGTAAGGACGATGTTTAAAAGATTGACCAGGATGCAATAATGCATAAGTATGAGATGCAATCGTTCTAAGCGTGACCTAACCCCGATGATTTAGGATTAGTGAGTGGTAATGATTAGTTCAGGGTGTGTTGCACTTTTAGAATGATTCTCATACAAGGTTCTTATTCAAGTGTGGTTACATGGTATCATAAACAGGTGCTGCAACATGTCATAACAATACTATCAATAGTACACAACTATAACATTTGGTATAATGTTAACATGTAAAGAACAGTTGTTGGTTTTAGCATTATATGGTATGGTTAATGAATTATCATATACTTCAAAAGAGTAACTTTTGAAGAACATGTTCTTGATTAAAGAACAAGTATGATAATTAGATTGGTGGGGTTTTATGGTTGACTATGGTTTTATCTAGTTTCTGGAGTAAGTATTAGATGGATCACAACCTGGTTGGATTCATCAATACCTATGGCTTGTAAGGTTGAGTTAAGCCTAGGCATCCTAAGCAATTCATTATACATGGTTGTTGTCAAGGTTGGTTTATCTCGCTAATGATAGCTGGCTAGGGTTTATAGGTCCTTATAAGTAGGGTTAATGATGATTCCTTATTTTCTTCAAAAGAATAACTTTCGAAGAACATACTTCTTAAGTAATAAGAAGTACATCAATTAGGGTTGAGGTGATCTAGGTTTTACGGTTGGTTCTATTAAGTAAGGAATAATTGGCTCCTAAATAGGATGGTTGATAAGTATCCAACACTAGTAGGGTTTAGTGGAATATGGTTAGGTAATGCTCAAGGCTAGGCATAGTTGCTCCTGAGATTCATCACATTGGTGTGATGCTAATTAAGGTTAGTAAAGGATGAGATCCTTGGTGATAGGGACTAGGTTTGATCCTACTTGATCAACTTGGTTTAATGGTGTGCATACATGGAATGCTAAATTGCTAGTGATAGGGTTCTACATTTTATGTGGATATAGATATGTCCCTAGTTGTTAATCATGGCGCTATGATAATTGAGTAACATGATCCCATGTTCTAACCTAGGTTTAGGTTAGAAACAAATTAAGGTTCACATGTAATGATGGAACTAGGGTTTCTAATGAAATGATAGGTTTCTAGATTTCTCCCTTATGGTACTAGGTTTTCTAATTACCCTAGAATTATTGAATTAGTAACTTGTTTGCATAGTTGAAGGTATTTACAATTTTGAATTAAAAATAATATTGGATTTAGCATTTTTCTCTTTTTAAAGATTTTTAATATTTAGGGTAATTATTAATCGTGGTTTAATTCTCTCTAATAAGGATTTAATAAGATAATAGATAAAGAAAACTAATTTAAGGTTTTCTTTATTTGTTTAATGGTTTCTACTAAATTTGGATGTTTTCATAATTATTAAATTTTGATTGAATTTAGAATTAATAAATAAGGCTTAAATAGCAAGTATTAAATAACTAAATTTTCATTAAAAATAGAAATTTCATTTTATATTTTTATTGGATAGGGTTTACTGTTATAAGAATTTTGATAACTTATATTTATTTTTCCGAGTTTTTGTGAAATTTCTAGATTTATTTGAAGTGGCGAGAGATTATTGGATTTGAATTAAAATGAAAAGAATCGCTAAACGCACCCTACTGGTTCTACCCGTGGTCACCGACCGAGTGGGCCCCGATCCACGTCGGCCCGCCATCGTGGCGCCGATGTGGCATGGCTCACGGTGGTCTGCGAGGTGGTCGACGACGGCGCCGGCGTTCCCGGGCTCCCGCAGGGGCGTGCGCGTGCTTGTTCGAACGAGGGCAGCGAGGTGAATCTACTGGTGGCCGCGCCGCTCGAAAATGGTCACCGGAGCACGGCGGCCGGTGAGGAGCGGCGGCAGTACTCATGGGCTAACTACACGGCGGTGATACGGCGAGCAATCGAGAGGGCTAGGAGGTGTTTGAGCATCAGTGGCTCACCCTGGTTGCGATGGACGCGACGACGAGGTCGATGGAGGTCCGGATCGCCGGAATTAATGGCTCCGGCCGTCAGAGAAACAAGGTTGCCGACGGCGCTACAGGCTCCTCCGGCTCGATTCCTCCTACACGGTGATGATGTCGAGCATGGCGATGACGCCGGTGGTCACGGCGAGGCCTAGGGCTTCCCCAATCGGCGGCGAGGTTTGGTGGTCTGCGGGTTAGGTTTTCGGGATTTTTGCCGATTGAGATTAAGAGAGGGGAAATCGAAGCTTCCGTGGCGCTTTATAGGGTCGACGGCGTGCGCTGGCGGTCAGCAATGGCGGCGACGACCGCGAGACGTGGCCCTCCCGTCGCGGTGTCGATCTCCTGCGCGCCCGGTGGAGAAGACGAAGGCGACGACCCCCACCTCGTCTTTATCCGCGGCGAAGGGTACACTGGGCATGTTTGGGCCGTCGCCGGGCTGAGAAGGTTGGGCTTACGGTGGGCTACACGGCCAGTAAGGCTCTTTTCCCTCTTTTTCTTTTATCTGTTTTCTTTTTCTGTTTTATAATTCTGTTTTGAATTCAAATTTAAATTCCTTTCTATTTTACAGGTCTTGCTTATTTGAAACATATGAGGATTAGTTCAAGACACTGCAAGGTCTTGAGTGGTGTATTTGCAAATTTAATGTGGCACTATAACATTGGTTTAATTATTATTATTGGTATTTGAATTTCAATACCCCTATGGACATGAATTTTGGATATCATCTTGGAAAGATTCAAATTAGTTTCCAAATGATAGTATTCTTATTGAGTGGTATATAGAGTTTTATTTGATATTAACTTGCATAATATTTCATGTGAGCAACATTTTGTTAAGGTTTTGTAGGTTTGATGATATCCCATATTAAAACTATCATTAGTGTTCTGGTCTCTTAATCCTTTGAAATACTTAGAGTAAATATTACTCTCCTCAAGGTTGGGTCTTAATAATATAAGTGGTGGATCAACACCTATGGGTCTTACTAAAATAATTCAGCACTAGGTTAATCTTAGGTTCATTATTGAAACATAAGATGTAGCTTGTGAGCAATTCTAGGGTTTTAATGAGGTTCAACTAATGGCACATGGTTTGGAATCTAATTGTGGCTTAGGTTTTATTTATGATCACCTAAGTGATGCACAGCTAGGGTTGAAATATGATTCTAGGTTATAGGGATGACATTATATTACATGTGCTAGGGTTTAATCTCCCCTAACCATGATAAGAGGTTTTATTACTTAACATTTTATGTTCTCTTCTTGTTACTAAGATGTTGAGAATTGGTTTTATTTAATTCCACTATGGTTATCCTTAATCCATTGTTAAAGTAACTAAAGTAGATATGGTTCTTTTTATAGTTAACTTTGGTTCTAATGATGAATAGTTTCTCATCATATAAAGTATAGAGTTTGATTCTACAGGTTTTCTTGTGGTTCTTAAGTGCGAGAATAGGTGGAATGTAAATGTGGTAGGATTCTACTTCGATCACTAAGTGATTCACAAGTTCGAGGTTGGGATCTAAGCCTAGGGTTTCTTACTAGTTACCTCCCTATGATTTCATGTGGTGAATGATATCTAGTTATCCTATTAGGGTTTAACTTATTCTCACATATCTCAAGAGCATGATCATGGATTAGGCATGATCAACTTGTTCTTAATATTTTTATCTCAAGTTATTAATCATTCACCAATTTATAATGATCAAGGTTTGGCTTCCTAAGTTACCTCTCAAAAATTAGGTTTCTCACCCCCAAGGTTAAGTATTGTATTGATCAACTAGGGTATAGAACTTCTATTTTATTTTATAGAATGGGCTATTATGGTGGCCTCTATAGTTTATATCCCAGGAGAATGTCTGAGATATTGCTTTAGAGTTCTTTCCAAGGTATGATGATATAATCCTCTGGATATATGGATAGTTCTCTCCTTCACATCCAAGTGTTGCCTCAACTACTTGAGTGTAACACCATAGCTTGGCTCTCTTATAAAGGAATGGTTATTCTAGGGTTTATGGTGTACTCACAATATCTCAATAGGTATTAAGTCTAAAACTCCACTTGGCTATCTTGATTGAGTTAATCTCTTCCTTACTTTATCAATTCATGGATATGGTATTATTCCATGTGATAATAGGTTATCTCACCACTCCATGGTGAAATGGTTTATAACCTAATACTTTAGTTCAATGGTTGTCTTTTATTCTTAAATAGGTAAAGCTAGGATTGATATGAATGGTCTCTCTCATTTGGGAATGACTTCAATGCTAACCTAAGGTTATTCTCCAAACATAATGATGTGGTCACCAATATCTATGGTTAACATAAATGGGTCCTCTCTCTAGGGAATGTCTTGAACAATATCCTAGGGTTCCTCTTAAAGATGATGATTTGAGTACCTGGATGTAAATCCAAGGTTAAGCTCAAAGTTTGTCATTGTTTCTCCAATAGATAATGTAGAACTCTCACATCTCTAGGTTTGATGTATAATAATATGGAATAGAGAAGAGTTAAATTCCTTGGTTGGATCTCCTTGTCTTGTTTCCAAGGATGAAGTAAAATGAATACCATGAGGTTCATGGTAGGATCAAGGATTAGTTTAAGTCATGGAAAAGATAAGTCAAGAATGTTTTCTCCATTTTATTGTTACTTGATTTGCAATTGAATTGGTGTTCATATGTTATGTCAAAGTTTACCATATTATAATCTTTTATAAGTTCAAGCAATTGTTCATTGAGTAAAGTGTTGTTGTGTTGTTTATTAGTTCCATTTGATCTAATCCCTTAGATCAAATCATCTCTACCCAAAACAAGGTTTTAACAAAGTCACATTGAGGTTTATAGCGCTTGACTTGATGAGCTACTTCAATTCCACCAAGGTCAAGTGAAACTTCGATTCATCGTGACTGTTTTACTTTAAAGCGCGAAAATTCCCCAGATTTTCTATGCATGAATGCAATGCACACATCTGTTTCCTCTATTTTTGTAACCCCATTACCTGGGATATTACATGAAGTACATCCGTGACGTAGAGACGAGTACATCGTCGGAACCAAAAGGAGTACGAGGTCGTTTCTCTGTTTGTTTCTCTGGAAAGATTTCCGTTTTCTCTAGCGTAGTTACATGTTCGAAGGGTTGTGAAGTACATCCCCGACGCAGAGACGAGTACGGATTAGGTAGGAAGAGGAGCACGATGCTCGTATTTCTCTTTTGATTTATCCGAAAGAATTCCGTTTTTTCTAGCGCGGTACATGTTCGAAGTGGTGTTGAGTACGGCGATGACGGCTAGTCGAGTACAGTGTTTCGCATCAAAATGAGGACAAGTCTGTGTTTCTCTATCGCAGGTACTCGTTTTCTCTAGGGCAGGTACATGTTCGAAGGGGTGTCGAGTACGGTGATGATGGCTAGGCGAGTACAGGTCTGTTATTCTCTGGAAACATTTCCATTTGATTTACTCTTTTATTGTCTGGAAAGATTTCCGTTTTCTCTAGCGCAGGGTACAGGTGCAAGGCTTGTGAAGTACATCCGCGACGTAGAGACGAGTACAACGTCGGAACCAAAAGGAGTACGAGGTCGTTTCTCTGTTTGTTTCTCTGGAAAGATTTCCGTTTTCTCTAGCGTAGTTACATGTTCGAAAGGTTGTGAAGTACATCCCCGACGTAGAGACGAGTACAGATTAGGTAGGAAGAGGAGCACGGTACTGTATTTCTCTTTTGATTTATCTGAAAGAATTCCGTTTTTTCTAGCGCACGCACATGTTCGAAGTGGTGTTGAGTACCGCGATGACGGCTAGTCGAGTACAGGTATCGCATCAAAATGAGGACAAGTCTGTGTTTCTCTATCGCAGGTACTCGTTTTCTCTAGGGCAGCTACATGTTCGAAGGGGTGTCGAGTACGATGATGACGGCTAGTCGAGTACAGGTCTGTTATTCTCTGGAAATATTTCCGTTTGATTTTCTCTTTTATTGTCTGGAAAGATTTCCGTTTTCTCTAGCGCAGGGTACGGGTGCAAGGCTTGTGAAGTACATCCGCGACGTAGAGACGAGTACAACGTTGGAACCAAAAGGAGTACGAGGTCGTTTCTCTGTTTGTTTCTCTGGAAAGATTTCCGTTTTCTCTAGCGTAGTTACATGTTCGAAAGGTTGTGAAGTACATCCCCGACGTAGAGACGAGTACAGATTAGGTAGCAAGAGGAGCACGGTACTGTATTTCTCTTTTGATTTATCTGAAAGAATTCCGTTTTTTCTAGCGCAGGTACATGTTCGAAGTGGTGTTGAGTACGGCGATGACGGCTAGTCGAGTACAGGGTTCGCATCAAAATGAGGACAAGTCTGTGTTTCTCTATGGCAGGTACTCGTTTTCTCTAGGGCAGGTACATGTTCGAAGGGGTGTCGAGTACGGTGATGACGGCTAGTCGAGTACAGGTCTGTTATTCTCCGGAAATATTTCCGTTTGATTTTATCTTTTATTGTCTGGAAAGATTTCCGTTTTCTCTAGCGCAGGGTACAGGTGCAAGGCTTCTGAAGTACATCCGCGACGTAGAGACGAGTACAGCGTCGGTACCAAAACGAGTACGAGGTCATTTCTCTGTTTGTTTCTCTGGAAAGATTTCCGTTTTCTCTAGCGTAGTTACATGTTCGAAGGGTTGTGAAGTACATCCCCGACGTAGAGACGAGTACAGATTAGGTAGGAAGAGGAGCACAGTACTGTATTTCTCTTTTGAGTTATCTGAAAGAATTCTGTTTTTTCTAGCGCAGGTACATGTTCGAAGTGGTGTTGAGTACGGCGATGACGGCTAGTCGAGTACAGGTTTCGCATCAAAATGAGGACAAGTCTGTGTTTCTCTATCGCAGCTACTCGTTTTCTCTAGGGCAGGTACATGTTCGAAGGGGTGTCGAGTACGGTGATGATGGCTAGGCGAGTACAGGTCTGTTATTCTCTGGAAATATTTCCGTTTGATTTTCTCTTTTATTGTCTGGAAAGATTTCCGTTTTTTCTAGCGCAGGGTATAGGTGCAAGGCTTGTGAAGTACATCCGCGACGTAGAGACGAGTACAGCGTTGGAACCAAAAGGAGTACGAGGTCGTTTCTCTGTTTGTTTCTCTGGAAAGATTTCCGTTTTCTCTAGCGTAGTTACATGTTCGAAAGGTTGTGAAGTACATCCCCGACGTAGAGACGAGTACAGATTAGGTAGGAAGAGGAGCACGGTACTGTATTTCTCTTTTGATTTATCTGAAAGAATTCCGTTTTTTCTAGCGCACGTACATGTTCAAAGTGGTGTTGAGTACCGCGATGACGACTAGTCGAGTACAGGTTTCGCTTCAAAATGAGGACAAGTCTGTGTTTCTCTATCGCAGGTACTCGTTTTCTCTAGGGCAGGTACATGTTCGAAGGGGTGTCGAGTACGGTGATGACGGCTAGTCGAGTACGAGTACTGTTATTCTCTGTAAATATTTCCGTTTGATTTTCTCTTTTATTGTCTGGAAAGATTTCCGTTTTCTCTAGCGCAGGGTACAGGTGCAAGGCTTGTGAAGTACATCCGCGACGTAGAGACGAGTACAGCGTCGGAACCAAATGGAGTACGAGGTTGTTTCTCTGGAAAGATTTCTGTTTTCTCTAGCGTAGTTACATGTTCGAAGGGTTGTGAAGTACATCCCCAACGTAGAGACGAGTACAGATTAGGTAGGAAGAGGAGCACGGTACTGTATTTCTCTTTTGATTTATCTGAAAGAATTCCGTTTTTTCTAGCGCAGGTAAATGTTCGAAGTGGTGTTGAGTACGGCGATGACGGCTAGTCGAGTACAGGTATCGCATCAAAATGAGGACAAGTCTGTGTTTCTCTATCGCAGGTACTTGTTTTCTCTAGGGCGGCTACATGTTCGAAGGGGTGTCGAGTACGGTGATGACGGCTAGTCGAGTACAGGTCTGTTATTCTCTGGAAATATTTCCGTTTGATTTTCTCTTTTATTGTCTGGAAAGATTTCCGTTTTCTCTAGCGCAGGGTACAGGTGCAAGGCTTGTGAAGTACATCCGCGACGTAGAGACGAGTACAGCGTTGGAACCAAAAGGAGTACGAGGTCGTTTCTCTGTTTGTTTCTCTGGAAAGATTTCCGTTTTCTCTAGTGTAGTTACATGTTCGAAAGGTTGTGAAGTACATCCCCGACGTAGAGATGAGTACATATTAGGTAGGAAGAGGAGCACGGTACTGTATTTCTCTTTTGATTTATCTGAAAGAATTCCGTTTTTTTCTAGCGCAGGTACATGTTCGAAGTGGTGTTGAGTACGGCGATGACGTCTAGTCGAGTACAGGTTTCGCATCAAAATGAGGACAAGTCTGTGTTTCTCTATCGCAGGTACTCGTTCTCTCTAGGGCAGGTACATGTTCGAAGGGGTGTCGAGTACGGTGATGACGGCTAGTCGAGTACAGGTCTGTTATTCTTTGGAAATATTTCCGTTTGATTTTCTCTTTTATTGTCTGGAAAGATTTCCGTTTTCTCTAGTGCAGGGTACAGGTGCAAGGCTTGTGAAGTACATCCGCAATGTAGAGACGAGTACAGCGTCGGAACCAAAAGGAGTACAAGGTCGTTTCTCTGTTTGTTTCTCTGGAAAGATTTCCGTTTTCTCTAGCGTAGTTACATGTTCGAAGGGTTGTGAAGTACATCCCCGACGTAGAGACGAGTACAAATTAGGTAGGAAGAGGAGCACGGTACTGTATTTCTCTTTTGATTTATCTGAAATAATTCCGTTTTTTCAAGCGCAGGTACATGTTCGAAGTGGTGTTGACTACGGCGATGACGGCTAGTCGAGTACAGGTTTCGCATCAAAATGAGGACAAGTCTGTGTTTCTCTATCGCAGGTACTCGTTTTCTCTAGGGCAGGTACATGTTCGAAGGGGTGTCGAGTACGGTGATGACGGCTAGTCGAGTACAGGTCTGTTATTCTCTGAAAATATTTCCGTTTGATTTTCTCTTTTATTGTCTGGAAAGATTTCCTTTTTCTCTAGCGCAGGGTACAGGTGCAAGGCTTGTGAAGTACATCCGCGACGTAGAGATGAGTACAGCGTCGGACCCAAAAGGAGTACGAGGTCGTTTCTCTGTTTGTTTCTCTGGAAAGATTTCTGTTTTCTCTAGCGTAGTTACATGTTCGAAGGGTTGTGAAGTACATCCCCGACGTAGAGACGAGTACAGATTAGGTAGGAAGAGGAGCACGGTACTGTATTTCTCTTTTGATTTATCTGAAAGAATTCCGTTTTTTCTAGCGCAGGTACATGTTCGAAGTGGTGTTGAGTAGCAATAATAAAGAATAAAGAGCCGACCAGATTAATAAAACTGAGAAAACTAATTCAGAAAGAAATTTTTTTGAAGCTCCATTGTGGAATTGATTTTTGCAATAAAAGAAGACCGTAGTTATATGCTTTCAAAACTGGGAAGTTTTGCGGGTGCGGGAGGAAGACGGTGGGCGTAAAGACGGAGGCGACGAAACGGCAGAGTAAGGCTGACACGTGGGTCCGGATAAGAGCCAGATTTTACTAACCATGTTTTAGTTAATTAAACAAAATGTGCGTTATTTATTTTTGCAATAAAAGAACACCGTAGTTACAACAATATACAGTTATTATAGTAGTAATATTTCCTAATATACGATCATTCACAAAATCTATCTCATTGGACTGCCCATCTTGGTCGTCCATTTCTTCCTGTAACTACGCTAGAGAAAAAGGAGAGAGACACAGTCATGTACTCCTCTTCCTACCTAGATTGTACTCGACTCGCCGTCACCGCTGTATTCGACACGTTGTTACACTTGTACCTGCGCTAGAGAAAACAGAAAGAGATAAAATCATGTACTCCACTTGGTGCGAAACATGTACTCGGTTCACCATCACCACTGTACTTGACACGCATATGAACCTGTACCTGCGATAGAGAAACACAGACCTGTACTCCTCTTGGTGCGGAATCTATACTCGACTAGCCGTCACCGCCGTACTCAACACCACATCGAACATGTACCTGCGTTAGAGAAAACGGAATTCTTTCAGATAAATCAAAAGAGAAACACAATACCGTGACCCTATTGGTGCGGATACTGTAGTCGTTTCTACGTTAAGCCTGTACTTCACAAGCGTTGCACCTATACCTGCGCTAGAGAAAACAGAAATATTTCCAGAGAAACAACTCTTACCAAACCCTAGTTTCAACTTTACTCGACTAGCCGTCATCGCCGTACTCGTCGCCCTTTTGAAAATGTACCTGCGCTAGAGAAAACGAAAAACAACTCCAGGATGCGGGATCTACATCCCATTATTCATTGGCGGGAAAAAGGAGAGTCCATGAATATTTTCCCGCCAAACACTGTGGACTTCTATTTATGCTACATGTCTCTATGACACACGCCCACGCGTGAAGGAAGACAACTCTTACCAAACCCTAGTTTCGTCTCCATATTCGACACAAAACTCATCATATCATCGCAAATCCGTGAGCAAAATCGATGTCGCGGGTAGCTATGGATGGCCGATGGAGGAGGCGATCTACCACACCGATCCCTCCGCGCCATATTCTGTACCTCCCATCAATCATACAGATCCCTCACCTAATGAATCCATGCCGCCGCTCCCGCGCGCAAATCTCCACCCATGTCTTGCCATACTTCCGCTCAAGAACGGGAGTCTCCACACGAGCATACCCTGACCCCCCCCCCCAGATCAGTCAATGTAAGATCTGCATCGTTCATCGGCTTTTCTCCCTTCCTAAGGATGGCATCCCTCTCCTCCTGTTCGCCAATCAGAAGAACTTCCAGACACGTTCCTACTGTGGTTCTCCCTAAACAGTCATGTGCCCAGGAGATAGCTCATGAGGTAAATCGAAAACGACGGCTCAGTATTATATGTTCTTGTTGACCTTTTAAAACAAAAACTGCTATGTTGATTAGTTATAATTTCAGATAATATTGTTACATTTACACAGGATAAATTTATGAGTAAGTGATTTTATTGTACTTCTAGAGTATATATTATATGAGTTGTTTTCTCCAAAAATAAAATGCTATGTATAATTGTTCTGTCATGTTATATATATTACATTGTGCTGTTTTGAATTTAATCTACCTTTCTTGAAATTAATGTACATCACAATGCAGTTAAATCAGATGTGTGGGTTCACTATCTACAGTTGTACAAGTCCCTACTAAGACAAACTCAAATAATTTATATAAACTACAACTGTTATTCAATAAATGCAGGCAATTGAATCAAGCTTCAACAAGGATCAGTACGCCATGGATAAAAAGAAAGAGGTTGATAAAGATGAGGAAATCATGAGCACCCATCATGAACATGAGGAGGTTGAACTGATTGTCATAAGTGATGAAGAATAGGAATATCACTCAGATAATGTTGTGCAAGGAGGCAATGCTGATGATGATGATGATGATGATGATGATGATGGTGATGATGGTGATGATCGTGATGATGATGGTGATGAAGCAATGCTACCAAGGGACAGTGAATCAGAATCTGACGATGATGAAAAATACAGAGACTTTATGCACATGGAGGATCTTATTCCAGTGGACGAGGATAAGAGGAACCTCTACTATGCCAGCCTAGAGTCACTGGACAGCCTAAAATACCCTGAAGCAACTCCCGGTGAAATACAACAGAGGAAAGATGATGTTGTCTTCACCATTGATATGTTGATGGGAGTTGCACAATCCAAAAAGCAAGCAATCAATGATAAAATCAACAGGGACAGTCGACGTCCAAGGAAATGCATGTGTGACACGCCAGGTAAAGGCTGCAAAGAAGTGATTGTAGTTTCCGACGATGAATGAGGGAGAATACAGAGCTTTATTTATAACCTGGTAGATTAAGTTATGTGCTTATTATATTTGCCGAATATGTTGGACATATTTACTTGTGTACACCGATTGCCTTAAATTATGCAGCTATTATGTGTGTTTGTGTGTGCAATACAATTTTGCTCTCTCATCTATAGCTATTGTGCGGGTTGCGTAAATTAACCTAGAACCAAGCTAATAGTACTAAACCAAAATGGAAAGCGGGAATATTAATGGAAATCAACATAGACATTCTAGTAATCCTCTTTGTGCCAAAGGTGTAATCGTCTCCATAGAACCACTGTATTCTACAATCTTAGCACCTGTATCCACCATCAGACAAGACTTGACACTCGTGCCGCAGATATAATCTGGTACTGCTACCCGTCCTTCAGATGTACTCGTCTGAGTGGAACAACTGTACTCTATACCATTAGCATCTGTACCTACGACATGGAAGAGAAAACCTAACAAGAAAATAACAGAAATTATCTGGCACTCTTATTCATGGTACAGATGTACTTGTATATACTTCAGAAATGTACTCGATACACTTAACACCAGTACCTGCACCGTAGGATGGAAAATAATAACGAAAACCACCACATATAATCTGGTACTACTACTCGTGCCGCAAATGTACTCGTCTCAATAGAATTATTGTATTCTACACCATTAGCATCTGTACCTACAACATAGAAGAGAAAACATGACAAAAAACAAAACACAAATTATCTGCCACTCCTGTTCATGGTACAGCTGCACTCGTCTCTGCTGCAAAGATGTACTCGACACACTTAGAAAATATACCTCCCTAGTATATAGTCCGGTACTCCTATTCGTGCTGCAGATGTACTCGTCCCACTAGAACAACTGTACTCTACACCATATGTACCTGTACCTACGACACACAGCAGAAATCCTGACAGGAAAACAACAGAAATTATATGGCACTCCTATTCATGGTACAGCTGCACTCGTCTCTGCTGCAAAGATGTACTCGACACTCATAGCACCAGTACCTACCCCGCAGAATGGAAAATAATAACGAAAACCACCACTTATAATCTGGTACTCCTACTCGTGCTGCAGACGTACTCGTCTCATTGAAACAACTGTACTCTATACCATAAGCATCTGTACCTACGACATACAGCAGAAAACATGACAATAAAAACAACAGAAATTATCTGGCACTCCTATTAATGGTACAGCTGCACTCGTCTCTGCTGCAAAAATGTACTCGACACTCTTAGAACTAGTACCTACCCCGCAGAATTGAAAGTATTAACGAAAACAACCAGGGATAATCCAGTACTCCTACTCGTGTTGGAGACGTACTCGTCTCATTGAAACAACTGTACTCTATAACATAAGCATCTGTACCTACGACATACAGCAGAAAACATGACAAGAAAACAACAGAAACAAATAGGTACTCTATACCATAAGCATCTGTACCTACGACATTTCAAAGAGGATCGAAAATATAAGCAAAAAACAACAGACACAATCTGGCAGCCCCCATAATCGTGTAAATTCCACAGATACTAGCTAAACAGAACTATAAAGCATAGATAAATAGGATGAGAGTACAACAACAAAAAGAAGATAATTAAAGTCAAGTACCACGTACATGGTACATTAGATTGTACTCAACAACATAAAGTCTTACAAGATAACCATAACCAACACGACACAATAAAGTCTTTACAAGATAACCATAACCAACACGACACGTTATAACAGTTTGCCACACACAACTTCAGAGGTTGGAATTAGATACAAAAGCATCTAACAACTCTGCATAATCGGTAGGCTGAGCTTCAACATAGTAAACTTGTCTGACATGGAAGGGTCCAAAATAGTCATACTTGAATACGTGGCCAATAACTTTCTGCAGGTCGTTAGGATCTTGGAACTTGACAAGAACACTTCCATGATGGTAGTTCTCCATGGCAAGGAACTTTGTGTGACCAAGAAACTTGTTCAAACCATGAGCGACAACGAATGTCTTTGGTAAAAAACCTGCATCTACTAAACGTAGCTTCTCCAATTGTATCGACAGGACCAACATCAATTCCAAGCATATCCATTGTAATCCTTGGAATATCCGTAACTGGTGAGTATACATTCTAGAAAATTCAATTACAAACAAGATAGATCAAAGTTAGTAAGAGTGTATATTCCTATGCAAGATGATTAAAAGAATAAGAACTAAACAAATACCTTGGGGATATCAACTGCACCTTCGACCTTAGGGATTTTTAAACCTTCTCCGACATCAACTGCATCTTCGACCTTAGGGATTTTTGAAGCTTCTCCAACATCAACTGCATCTTCAACCTTAGGCTTTTTTGAAGCTTCTCCGAAATCAACTACATCTTCAATATTAGGCCTTTTTGAAGCTTCACCAGAATCCATCACAAAACCGTGCTTTGTATCTTCCAGCTTCTACAACACCACAAGAAAGAATAATGAAAATAAAGATCAAATATCATTTGGACACATTTAATAAACCGAACAAACTAATGTTTTGGAAGAGCAGGAAATGATGCCTCCAACTAACTTGAAAAAGAAATCTTGCAACAAACGAGCATGCTATTAATATAAAAAAGATAAATCTAGGGTTTGTAAACTCCTCATCTACAAAAAACCGCAGTTTAGAAATAAGAAATAGATACAGATCTGGAAGAAGTAGATCAAAAGGAGGCAGTTAGAAAGCGAGAGAGATAGAGGATGTCCGAGAAAAAGTTTAAGAGGAATAAAGAGGAAACGAAAATAAGGACTACGTCAGAAACAGAAACAATATATCTATAAGATTACAGAATGAATTTATGAGGCAAAATAAGAAACAAAGATTTGAACATATTACGGAAACCCTAACCAGGAAGGGAAGATGGTGACCAGAGAGCGGAGCGGAGACGAGGAAGATGAGCGGAGCGAAGACGGAAACCCTAACCAGGAAGGAACAGAATATATAACCGGCGGAGTCAGAGCGCAAAACACCAGATGCTTCTAGTACGACGACTCAACGGCGCAATTTTACATATCATAAAGTGGCTTCAAGTCACTAACCCGCGGGACCCATTTTATGCTGGCTTTATGTTGGCCCACTCATCAGTGATTAAAAGTAAAAGAAAAGTCGGGAATGCGAAAGGAAAGAATCTAACTCGCAGGACTCTTCCACACTCCACGGCACCAGTCACGAGTGCAAATTCAATGAGGAGTAAGTAGATTATTGACTAATCTTTTCCAGTTCCCCATGGAACATGCGCATTACTCGATCATTATTTTATTAATAAATTCAATCACCGCCATAGGAAACAAAGTGGTACCAAAGAACTGTACGTGAATGTTCCCCGTCATACAAAAAACAAGGCGTAAGTACAACAACAGAAGAGTCCCAAGTACACCACATTTCAAGGCGTAAGTACAACGAGAAAAGGCATAAGCACAACACCTAACAAGAATAAAGTACATTTCTATCACGGAACAAGTACACAAAACAAGACTTGAAAAACTATTAGCCAATAGTACTAAATCTCTGCTAAAATATAAGAGGAGTACAGGAGTGTTTCCCTGTGTTTTCTGCACGTTGTTTGTTATCTGGGAATGGACATGTGCCAACAGGGTCAAGTACAGTGGTGAAGGGCGCACGAGTACTGCTTAGGCAGCAAGAGGAACTCATGACTGTTCCTCTATATTTTTTTGTAAATTGTGGATTCTGCAGGTAGGTATAGGTGCAAGGTTTGTCGAGTACAGCGGTGATGGGTGCACGAGTACAGTTACGTTAGCAAGAGGAGTACAATAGTGTTTCCCTATGTTTTATGCGTGTTTTTTTGGTTCTCTGGGAATGGACATGTGCTACCAGGGTCGAGTACAACGGTGAAAGGCGCACGAGTACAGCTTAGGCAGCAAGAGGAATAAATGACTGTTTCTCTATTTATGTCTGCAAATTGTGGGTTCTGCAAAAAAGTACAGGTGCAAGGTGTGTCGAGTACAGCGGTGATGGGTTCACGAGTACATCTTCGCTAGCAAGATAAGTACAGGAGTGTTTCCCTGTGTTTTCTGCACGTTGTTTGTTCTTTGGGTGGGGAAAATCTAGCGGTCTACAGAGAAGCTAGATTTCTCTATATTAGGCAGCAGGGTCGAGTATAGCAGTTAAAGGCGCACGAGTACAACTTAGGCAGCAAGAGGAGTACATGACTGTTTCTCTATATTTACCTGCGAACTATCGGTTCTGCAGGTAGGTACAAGTGTAAGATCTGTCGAGTACAGAGTGATGGATGCACAAGTACAACTTAGTTAGCAAGAGAAGTACAGGAGTGTTTCCATATGTTTTCCGCATGTTTTCTGTTATTTGGGAATGGACATATGCCAACAGGGTCGAGAACAGAGGTGAAAGGCGCACGAGTACAGCTTAGGCAGCAAGAGCAGTACATGAATGTTTCTCTATATTTTTTTGTAAATTGTGGATTCTGCGGGTAGGTACAGGTGCAAGGTTTGTCGAGTACAGCGGTGATGGGTGCACGAGTACAGTTACGTTAGCAAGAGGAGTACAGTAGTGTTTCCCTATGTTTTATGCGTGTTTTCTGTTCTATGTGAATGGACATGTGCCAGCTGGGTGAGTACAGTGGTGAAAGGCGCACGAGTACAGCTTAGACAGCAAGTGCAGTACATGACTGTTTCTCTATTTTTATCTGCAAACTGTGGGTTCTGCAAGAAGGTAGAGGTGCAAGGCGTGTCGCGTACAGCGGTGATGAGTGCATGAGGGTACAGGCGTAAGTACAACAACACGAAGGTCCTAAGTACATATTATTCAAGAGTACAAATACAACTAAAATATAAGCAAGAAAAGGAAACCAGGCATGGTGCAAGGATTCCAGCTGCAAACACAAGTAGTAAATACAGCAAAAGACAAACAACAAAGTACAATTCTAACACGAGACAAGAACATCTACATAAATTGAGGTTACATAGCAAGGAATAGTGAGTGTCTCACATACACAATAAAGGTATAAGTACATCAGGACTAAAATATCAAGTACGTAAGGCATAAGAGTACGAGTACATACAAATATATGCCAGAAAAGGGAAGCCACGGATGTTCAATACAAGCCGACAGTACAAAACAGGAGATTCTTGGGTTCAGTTACAAATAGTTAAAGCACCACTAAAATATAAATACAACCATAACGGAGAATCAATGGTAATATCGGAATACAAACAGAGAGACATGTTTCTTTCCGAACGGTTTTGTACCTCCTTTTCAAGCAACATTCACCGTCTTGAATGCTTTCTCATGATATCAACGACTGCAGGCATTTTCTTTGCATTACCTTGGAAAGCTAGCATATAGAACGCCAGTTGCTCACGCAGCTTGATAACATCATTCTGCATTTAACAAATGAAAATTATATACTAACCTACAATTACATATGCCAGCAAAAACATAGACAAAGACTTACTTCTCTTATTTTATGCTGGAAACCACCGCAATGCTGAAGAGTTATTTTCATGGCTTGAGGTCCAGAGTCATTCCTAAAAATAGTATGAGTAATAACAAGAAAATGTGACTATATGAATTACCAGAGAACAAAACAAACACACATAGAAACACACTAATAAATGTAATCTATTAAAATTTTACTCACTCATTGAGGTTTTCAGAAACGATTTGGGCAGGCATCACCTCAAAGTTATAAATATCATAACGCTCAGAGTAATATGCTGCTCTATAAGCCTTCCTGAAGTTATCAATAACAGTCATTGCAATACTTTCTGCTACAGTAGCATCATAATAAGGACAATATGTCTCAAACCACTGTCGGATGAAATTAGCGACAACCACAATCCAAAAGTGATGGTCTCTAACAGGAAGAATTACTTGAAAAACAACCAAATCTTAAAAGTAGTCCCAAAATAAAACTTGAAAGAACAAAGGTAATTTTAAAAATACCAACAAAGTAAAATAGTTGCAAAAGAGTTGAAATAGCAGTTGAACACAAATTCAATTATAAAACATCAAAGGAAAACTTTGGCATACTTGACAATGTATATCTTCAAGAAACAAATATCATACAAAACAAAATACTCACAACATCAAAGTTATATATCCTGCAGGATAAATTAGGCTCCATAATGTAATTCTTCAGTGCATTTGGATCAGCACCCAATTCCCTGAATGCCCTCTAGCAAAGTAGAGAGAAAAAAACACATTTTATCATTCTGCCAAACAATTACCAATGAAAAAATAGAAAAAATTCCATATTTAATAAGCAAAAAAGAAATAGAAAAAACTTACTACACTCTCACTGTACATTATGTACTTTAGGCACTGGGGACGCCGTTGATTAAGGAAGACACTGTTCTCATACTGCTCTTCCATTACAGTGGCAGCAAATACATTCATAACATAGTCATGAACGTAACCACCAGGTTGCATTTACAAACCAAAATTTCTGTGAGTGGCCCATCTTCCCCTTGTTTCAACAATCCTTGGGCTGCACAACGAAACAAAATCACAACATAGCAAAAGTTTATTTAAAATGATAAAATAAAATGGAAAAACAAGGGACATAAAATAGTAGGATACCTTCTTCCGAATTGCGCTGGTAAATACTTTCGAACCCACTCCATCATATCAATCTCAGCCTGTGTCGAATCTCTAATTGACAGAAAGGGGCGATGATTTCCATGATGCAAAGGTTGACTTTGTGAAAGCCTTGTTGTTGATCCTCTATTATCTGTGCCTTGTGACAGGCTCGTGTTAAACCGTACCTGCTATTGACCATAATTGCTTTGATGATACTGCGGTGTAGCACGAACATGTGGGGATCGAATCATGAATTCCGGAAAGGAGGAACCACATAATCATCGTTCCCACCCACGTCTTCATCGTCATGTTGGCTACTATTATACCGTCTAGCACTTTGAGAGCTCTGAAAAGTTTGCTGCCCAAGCGTGTTGTAAGTGCTGTTATGACCAGTGTTGTAAGAGCTCTGAAGAGAAGACCCTTCATAAGGAATAGATCTATCATGTCTATAACCAGCAAACCCAGTGTTAAAACCAGACACAGATATTGTCCTTGCAGGTGTGTTTACTCCTTGCATATAAGAATAATTTGACAGGTGCAAACTATCAATGTTAATAACTTGGGAGGCAGGAAGGTCTGCGAAATTAACAGTCCTTGGCCCTCCATGGAATGTTTTTGCATTCCGATCACGAAGAATGCCCTGATAACCTGATGACAATCCTGGTTGACATGGCTGCGACATACTAGGGCCTCCGTCTAGATACTGGCGTTGAGTACTGGATGGCATACAAACACTTCCAACAGGCACCAAATGTTCAGGCAACAAGACATCCGAGGACGAAGAATATGAAAATTTCTTCCTTGAAAGCTTTTTCGCCCTCTCAATCTTTTCTATTTCTTCCCAAGCTGAAGGTTCATCCAACGGGTCACATGGAACCCTATAACTTGTTTGGTCTGCTTCACTTGCCACCTTTGAGCTACTTTCCTCCAGTACAGACATCTTTTGTTTCTTCGCAGACGAGTCATGGTGGAAGCCAATGGACTGAGAAGAATTTCTCTTCGAAGAAGGGAGTGGAAGAGAATCTTCAGGACCAGTAACTGGATTATTAGAAGTGGAAACCTTAGCATGCTCATCAGCAAAAGCAGTGGGATTGATTGGAGGTTCTGCACCTGTGGTGCAATAAGATTGAGTTTCGACTCCCAGTTTCTTGCCAGTTTCTTTAACTTCAACTGTTGGATCATTAGAATTACCAGATGAGCCATCTTTGCATTCTACTCCATCAGCTGTAACACAAGCCAAAGAGTCTACCTTGGAGGTTTTCGTAGTAGCACCTGAACAACACGCAGCTGAGCCACTGCCTTTGCTAGTGGAATCAGGAAAAGCAACCTCAATCTTACCAAGGACAGCTTCATCAGCTTGTCTAACATTGTCATTCACCTTCATGGGGGTCCCAGATGGCATGTTTAACCTCTCACCAGGTGCGCTCTTATCAGTATCTCCGGCAACTGAGCAGTTACAAGTTTCACAAGCAAGAGGACTATTCAAAAGTCCACAACAGCTGCAAACAACTCCTTTCTGGACAAGCAAGTCCAATGCTCCTTCGGATGGGAGTATTGATGGAAGATCCTCCACGACGCGATCAAGATACGCTTCGAGATTCAACAGACACTCCTTATACAATGCATTTGGTGTGTATTTGCAATTAATAGGTATAAGCTATTGAAGCAAACTAATCTGTTTATAAACATTCTGACTAATCGGCATAATTTGCTCACGCCACATGTCATCGCACATCTCAGCATTAGTAGCAATACCCTGATTCCTGTTCTGGCTTTCTGGCAAGTTGTAAGTTTGGTCCTTCAGTACGGAGCCTTCTTGATTTGATTCAGATCTAACAATAGATGGGCTATCACCCATTCCGTTCGAGCGGTATATATGGTCAAAATCATTGAGTATACCCAGACAATTGGCCATATTACTGAACCATGGCCTTGAACAAGAACCACCCTGTTTATCTTCAGATGCGCAAAATCTCCGTTCATTATAGTGGCTCGCAAGCTGCAAAACATTAGCAATCTTATTGTTGATGATTGGCTGAATTGCGTAAAAATATTTCATTGTACAAGCCCTGCTGAATTTCTTTCAGGTCATCAACAGCCTGTTGCAAAATCAAAAACAAAACCAAAAAAAATTATATAACAAGAAGATAGTAATTGCAGACAGCTGGTTCAAACTATAAAACATTACACTACAGTGCACATAAATGTCAATTAAAACAAAACATCACAATAAACGTACCAACGGATGCATTGCAGGCTTCACAAAGGAGCAAAGAAACGTCTCAAGACCCGGATGCAGATCTCCAATACAGAAAGCTGAAGACACACTCTGATGAAACGGAGTTCGTCTCACATCCTTCAACTAATTATAACATACACAAAGAAAAATGAAAAACACAGTTTAGAGACAACACATAAACATAAAATTTTAAAACAGGTATTGCTCATCATCATATAAAGAAACACACTAACCGGTATATTACCATAGGTTCCATCCTCCGCACAAACCAAGTCAAGCTTTTCAAATTGACTAACCGTTTCTGAATCCCACACACTAATTCTTGGAACAACACTAGCAAGCTCTTTGGCTTTTATATCAAGATATTCTAAGTAAGTCATCTACAGAGAACAACAAGAAAAAAATTCAGGCACTCAAATAAAATTAATCAATAATATAACAACAGCAGCTGATGAGAAACTAAAGGCGTTACTAACCAAAGGAAATACCAAGCAACCACAAAGGGCACCCTGTAGACCAAAATCAACGAATGTTTTCATCGAAACTGAAAGTTTATGAAACACTGCTGAAGACCAATCGTACGAGCGGATTTCCTCGAAGGACCCTCAAGTGCTCGAAAGATAGTCGTGGATCGGCACACTCATATGTCGTTGGACAGAGGAATGCACTAACACTGAACATCATCCAATATGTTTTGAACTCATCCTCTTCCAAGTCAGAAGACAACAAATTCATCAGCTCATTTATAGTTGGGGTACTGCCTTCACAACATGACCGATTCCTGACAACATTCCTGAATTCATCACTGCACTTGATAGGGATGCGCCGTCCTCCAATAGGTATTCCTAATACTTTATGGACACACAATGCATTGAAAGCAAACTCAAACCCACTTTTGAAGACAAACAACCTCTTTGAAGCATTGTAGTTGCTGACAATCCAGGCAACAAAGGCCCTTGGTACCTCTTCAAGACGAAGGTCAAGGAGAGATCCTTGACCTATATCAGCAACATAACCCCTTTGTTTGGGGCTAAGGGACTTGCAAACAACATTGAATTTTGGAAGGCTAAGTTTTGTAGTAAATTCTGATGAACCAACAGGCATAGATCGAGAACTGGAAAACAGAAAACAAACACATAAATACATGATCATGACATCAAAATAAACCAGAAGCAAGAACAAACAAATAGGAATAACAAACAATCTAAACTAACCAAGATTTCCTCAATCTGTGCTCTTCAATTCTTTCATTAGCTGCAGATACTTTATTCTCCGTCCTTATCCTCTCCTGCTCAAGCTGTTCACGCACCATGAATTCCTGGGTCACCAATTCAGTACCATCAATAGAAAAATACTGCATCTCAGACAATTCAGGGGTGACCCCATCTTCACCATTACGAGGAACATCAACTTCGTCATTCATTGAACAACGCAGGCTAGGAGAAAACAACGAGAACACACAGAACAAGCCGAAAAATCCACGGGGCACTTTATTGAGAACCCGCCGCCCACACTCAACACTTGAAGGAAAAAAATCATGCGATAAGTAGGGTTAGGAAGCATTCCAGACGAGAGGTTTCAGAAAACAGATCTGGAGATGTGGGCGCAAGCGTACGGGTAGGGCAAGAGAGAGAAAGAAGATAACTCACGGATCAGTGAATGACGATTCGCAGCAAGAATTACGGGAACGACACAGAAGAAAAATTGGGAAAGTGAAATAGAATCAGTCCTCCCATCCATAGTCCCACATGTCATCCACGCAGAAAAGGAATCACCAAACAGAAGGAGGGCCCACATGTCATACTGAAACATCAACTCCCATTTAATGACATATGCTGGCCCACACATACAGGTGAAGAAAATATATCGGAGGTAGATATCTTAACTAATCCTCCACTTTTGGTGGACATCAGGATCACGCTTTCCATCCCTTTCTCTCTCTCCAACAGATTCAAAATTCAAATCAAGATCCAGACGAGAGGAACGACGGAGCCACCAAGGAAGACGAAGGAAAACGAACGATCACAAGCTCAAGGTAAACATCTAGATTCCAGATTCGAAGATTTCAAACGTAGTATTCCCTACCCCGATTTTTCTCGTTCGACATCTGGAACCCCATCAATGACTAACATGTACTTCAGTCAATCGCAATTTTCCATCTATTTTTTTCCAACGATTCAAAATTCGAACGTGTAGGACAAACAACATCAAGGGGTGAGAGAATTAGGAAACGTGCACAGTACATCCGATAGGAATATCCACATAGGTAAATTCACCAGGTTTCTTTTTCATTGGTTCTGGAATCTGAAGAGTCACAGACTAACCACTCAAACAGGTGGAACTAAATAAGTTCAAACACTGGGTACTCATCAAAAGTAGTCGTAAATTCAAACTTGCACATTTGCTTCTGAATACTTTTCAAAAGTAGCAGTCAAACTTCTCAACCTTCCACGCTTGCTCTTCATAGTTATGGACTTCAAAACTTCATACTCGTGCAGAGCTGGAGAAGAAAAAAAGAGACATCAGAGAAGATGGATGAAGCATGGGCACAACAGAACAAGGATGAAGAACAACCAATAATGTGGTTGAACAAGCTGCCACATGGAGTCAAGATACCACTAACTGCAGAACAGATGGCAAAAGTTGCAAAAATGGTAAAACTTACTGAAATCTACTCTACTTACAAGCACCTCCCCGTTACGCTATAGTGCTAAACTTTGTGGTATCGGGAAGTACTAAATCACCATACTAACAAGTACTAGTAACAATGCATGGTGAAAACAGACTAACGAGTCTAGCAAGTACAGTGTTGGAGATATGCCCTAAAAGTGGTTATTGTATATCTTTGTGTTTATGATAAATGTTTATATACCATGCTATAATTGTATTAACCGAAACATTGATACATTTGTGTTATGTAAACAACAATGAGTCCCTAGTAAGCCTCTTAACTAGCTTGTTGATTAATAGATGATAATCGTTTCATGATCATGAACATTGGATGTTATTAATAACAAGGTTATGTCATTATATGAATGATGTAATGGACACACCCAATTAAGCGTAGCATAAGATCACGTCATTAAGTTATTTGCTATAAGCTTTCGATACATAGTTACCTAGTCCTTATGACCATGAGATCATGTAAATCACTTATACCGGAAAGGTACTTTGATTACATCAAACGCCACTCGCGTAAATGGGTGGTTATAAAGGTGGGATTAAGTATCCGGAAAGTATGAGTTGAGGCATATGGATCAACAAGTGGGATTTGTCCATCCCGATGACTGATAGATATACTCGGGCCCTCTCGGTGGAATGTCGTCTAAATAGCTTGCAAGCATATGAATAGTTCATAAGAGACCACATACCACAGTACGAGTAAAGAGTACTTGTTAGGAGACGAGGTTGAACAAGGTATAGAGAGATATCGATGATCAAACCTCGGACAAGTAAAATATCACGTGACAAAGGGAATCGATATCGTATGTGAATGGTTCATTCGATCACTAAGTCATCGTTGAATATGTGGGAGCCATTATGGATCTCCAGATCCCGCTATTGGTTATTGGTCGGAGAGAGTTCTCAACCATGTCTACATAGTTCGCGAACCGTAGGGTGACACACTTAAGGTTTGATGTCGTATTAGTAGAACTTGAATATGGAATGGAGTTCGAAGTTTTGTTCGAAGTCTCAGATGGGATCCCGGACATCACGAGGAGTTCCGGAATGGTCCGGAAAATAAGATTCATATATAGGAAGTCATTTTATAAGTTTGAAAATGATTCGGTGAAATTTTGGAATGTTCTAGAAGGTTCTAGAAAAGTCCGGAAGAATTCATTTTGGAAGGCGGAGTCCCGAAGGGACTCCACCACCCATGGCCGGCCAACCCTAGAGGGGTGGAGTCCCAAGTGGACTCCACCAAAGGGGCTGGCCACCCCCCTCATGGAAGGGTGGGAGTCCCACTTGAGGTGGGAATCCCACCTTGGGTAGGTTTCCCTACACATGGAAGGTTTTGGGTTGGGGTCTTATTCGAAGACTTGTAGTCCAACACTTGGGGGTTCCACCTATATAATGAGGGGCCAAGGGGAGGGGGCCGACCACCACAACACCACCACCTTGGCCGCACCCCTTGGAGGCCGGCCAACCCCTCTCCCCAAACCCTAGCCGCCCCACTCCTCCACCTCTCCCGCAACGCTTAGCGAAGCTCCGCCGGAGATCTCCATCGCCACCGCCACCACGCCGTCATGCTACCGGATTCAAGGAGGAGCTACTACTTCCGCTGCCACTACTAGGAAAAGGCCTAGCCATAAGATGGGTGTTAGTGGCGCACCAGAAAGGCAGTGCGCCACTACTACCAGAAAGTGGTGGGCCACTATTAAAAATGTAGTAGTGGCGCACCTCTCCTGCGGTGCGCCACCACTAAGTTTGACCATGGGTTTGACCCAGCCTTATACATAGCAATGGCGCACCGTGCAGAGGTGCGCCACAGCCTATTTTTTTGTAGTAGATGGCGCACCTCTACATGGTGCGCCATTACTATGTAAAGGGGAGGATGGACATGTTTGGGCATCACTTAGTAGTGGCGCACCATGCTTGGTGCGCCACTGCTAAGTGGTGCCCAAACATTTCCACCCCCCCCCCGTGGATCGCCTTTTCGAGTTTGGAAAAAATAAAAGAAATAGATAGAAAATTCAAAAATTTAAATCCTTCGAAATGCCCATGTAATATGTCATCTAGGTTTAGTGAAAATTGAAAAAAAAATGAATTTTGATATATTATGCAAAATGGCGTCATCTTTCGGTAAAACGGGTTTTCTGGTTGCATACGACCTCCGATGAAAAACTTTTTTTATATCAAAATCGATCTACTCGAAATTTCCTATTCGAATTCAACCGCCTACGGCCGTTTGGACAAAAAATGGATTCGTCAATTGGAAAACAGAAACAGGACTTTTTTCATGTTTTAGATTTTGGGCAAAAAATAGAAAAAAATAGCGGTGGCGCACCCATGCCTTGGTGCGCCACTGCTAAGCTTCCCGCCCACGAATTTCAATATGGGATTCAAAATGGGAGGAGCCGGCCACTTACCCCCTCCTCCCTCCTCCCTCCTCCCTTCTCCTGCTCTCATTCTCCCCTCCTCCTCCTGCTCTCCTCCTCTCCTCTCCTCCTTTCACTCCGGCGACCTCCTCCTCTACTCTCCTCCTTTCACTCCGGCGACCTCCTCCTCTACTCTCCTCCTTTCACTCCGGCGACCTCCTCCTCTCCTCTCCTCCTTTCACTCCGGCGACCTCCTCCACTATGTCGAGCTCCGGTGACCTTACTTTCCGGCGAGCTCCTCCACCATGGTGACCTCCGGTGACCTTACTCTCCGACGACCCTCCGGCGACCCTCTAGCCTCCATTACCTCTGGCCTTCGTCCTCTTGTTCATCCTCGCCTACATCCTCCATCTCCTCACCTCTCTTCACCTCTCCTCACCTCTCCTACCTCCCTCATCCATCATCACCGGCGGCTAGGCTAAGAAAAATGAGAATGAACATTGCACAAATAATTCTAGCAACAAGAACGAGAAAAAATAACGAGCAAAAAAAATTCGAAAAAAATGTGCCAGATCCAGATCCAGATCCTGATCCAGATCTAGAAATTTCAAATTTTAGTAGTGGCGCACCTTATTTCTATCCAGTGGCGCACCTCAGACATTTAGGAGTGGCGCACCATGAAGCTAGTAGTGGCGCACTACCTGGTGCGCCACTGCTAAGCCAAATAGCAATGGCGCACCACTAGTGCGCCACTGATGGGTATAATTGGTGCGCCACTGATTGCCTTTTTCCTAGTAGTGTGCCCGCTAGAACGGGGAGAAGGACGTCGTCTTCATCAACACCGAACGTGTGACCGAGTACGGAGGTGCTGCCCGATTGTGGCACCGTCAAGATCTTCTACGCGCTTTTGAAAGCGGCAAGTGATCGTCTACCGCATCAACAAGAGCCTCATCTTGTAGGCTTTGGAAATCTTCAAGGGTGAGTCTCGTTCATCCCCTCGTTGCTCCCGTCTGCTAGATTGCATCTTGGCTTGGATTGCGTTCTCGCGGTAGGAAATTTTTTGTTTTCTATGCAACGAATCCCTACATACAGAACTACCAGTCTTGTGCCTATAATGATCAGGAAACACTAACTATTCATATCAAAGAAGTACTAGTAACAATTGCGAGGAAAAACAATTTCCATTCTGTCAAACAAACGCAATAGTATTAGCATGCCTATGTTGTTTAAGAAGTACTAACCCATAGTACTAAGAAGCATTAGAAACAGTTTCAGGCAATAACAGCTTCCTCATGTCAACAGGTACATAACTACTAGTACTGTGCCTATAATATGACTTTATTGTGGTTTATTTTGTAATGTTATCATACATCTTTATTTAAAATGTACACAACATAAACTATTTTTCTTTGTTTTTGACATGCATGTACAAAAAAAATTATATTCATTGTTTTTTCAGGCAAGAATACACACGTGGAGGAATAAAAGGAAGAAAATGCAACAAAATAAACTTAAACAAGCTGAGTCACGGTACAGAGTGCAGTGTGCTCACCTTAAACGATCTCTAATAGAAGTAAAGAAGGAAGAAGCTTCCAGCAACAGCTCAACAATGGAATTGGATAGAGAGACGAAGGAAAAAAAATCTGCTAACCTCTGAGAAACTCAATCAGTATGCGCCCTCCTACGCTTGTCCAAGAGAGCATCCTTCCCTGCTTGCAAGCAACATCAAATCAAATCAATCGCAAAAGTTCACAACGAAGGTTGGTAAAATTAATTACTAGACATGGCACTGAAAATTCACTACTAGATTTTATTGAATTAATTTAACAAATATACTTAAAATTGATTATTTTCTGAGATAGTAATATTATTGACTGTCAATCTTCTTACAGGATGCCGATGGCAACAATGTGAGACAAAAGCATCACGAAGAAACAGGAAAGCATAATTATGTGTCAGCAACAAGCAGCGAGAGCAGCTCAGCTGCACCAGCGGAAAAATACATGCAAAGAAACTCATCAAGTTATGAGGTAAGTAACAAAGCTTATATAAGCAAAGTACAAAATCAAAAACACTTTTAGGATAAATCCTAGTAATTATTTATCCATTTCTCAGGGTTTATTCAAAGAAATCGAGGACGATGATATGTCTAACGACAACAACGACAACAACCACACACAGATCAAGCTAGTAGACAAGCACGACGCCTCCCGACAACAATCTCAACAAAACAAAGAAGACATCAAGAAGGCATGTAGATTACAGTTAATCAACAATTCTCGCAATAACCAAAAAAGTATCTGTGATTAAAAAATAGCCTGACAAAATTAAATTTATATCCAATTTACAGGAGGTATACACCAACCAGGCAAGAATGAAACAACATACAGGACCAAGCAGTAGCTATGGTATACCAGACAAACAGAATGAGAGGAAAACACACATGCAACCAATACCAGAAAAAATTACCAAGGTACAATTCAAGAATTATATACAAGATAAATGATGATTGTGCATTTTGGAGAAACATCAGTAAACCAGGAATCTAACACAAAGTTTAATTGATTTACTTATTTGCAGGAAATGAAGTTTGCTACAGCGAACAACAACTCCAGTGATAGCACAACAAGCAATAGAAAGGTAATAACTACATGTATGTATTATAATTACCAATTACATTTAAAATAATGCATTAAAAAAATTAATTGTATGCCTTTAATTTACAGGAAACATATGAAGCATACACATGTACAGAAACATCGGGAAATAAAATCATCGATCATCAGGTACTTACTTTCGATTTCAAAAATAGTGCACACTTTTTTATATGTGGAAATAAACATTAAAATATCTAAACATCTGGAACACCATCTTACAAAACTGATGCACAATATGAATGTTATGAATTCAGGAATCCAGAGGAATGGGAAGTACCGACGAAGAAACAAGTGCCTCAAAGGAAACAAATCAAAAGGAAGCTTATTCATCATCACAGAAACACAGCACATGAGAATCAAACTCGCCCTCGGAGGAACAAACTTCTAAGCAAGAAACAAAAGAAGAACTGAAGGATGATGATCCAGAAATAAATCCATATCCTCCAACAAAGATGGAAGAGGAAATGGACAAGATGTTCAACACAGATGACTACCCAGCAGTTGAAGAGATTATGAGTGCAGCTATACCAAAGGAAGGTGCCCGTTTCAAAACAAGAGACGATGCATTCTATAGATACGCTCTGTATGCAAGAAAGGAAGGATTTGCAGTGAAGAAGTTCAGCAGCAAGAGATCAGGAAAAAACGGAGAAATCTACATACAAATGTTCGCATGTAACAAGGAAGGATGCACAAACACAGATGCCAAACCATCATCGCAGAGGAGAACAAATATACTACTGAAGACTGACTGTAAAGCACAGATAATTGTAAGAGAATTTGATGGATACTGGTACATCAAGAAGGTTCACTTAGAACACAACCACCCGCTGGAACCAACAGACTATCTCATTAGGTTTGCACACTGTCACAAAAGGATGACTGATCTCGACAGGAGATTAATTCATCTACTACAGATGGGACGTCTGCCATCAAGGAAGATGATGTTAATCTTTTGGTCGATTAGAGGGAAATTCCGTGGAATACCCTTCGATGCTGTTGATCTAAGCAACATAAAGAGTCAACAACAACAAATAGAGAAGGACCATGACATCCAGAAGTGCCTGGAACGCTTCAAGACACTCCAGAAAACGATGCACGGCTTCTATCATGCCATGGAAATAGACAGCGAAAAAGAGTTCGCGACTGTTTTGGATGGACGCAATGTGCGTAATGAACTACAAGCTGTTCGGTGACTATATATCTTTCGATACAACTTTCAGCACAAATAAGTATGGCTTACCATTTGTTCCTATAGTTGGGGTGAACAATCACGGCTCCACAATACTGTTTGCCGTTGCTCTGCTCAAGGATCAAACAACAGATACATTTATATGGGTACTGGAAACATTTGTTCAGGCCATGGGTGGAAAAGAACCAAAGACAATAATAACAGACCAGGACAAAGCAATGAAGAAAGCAATACAAACAGTTCTAAAGTCTACAACCCACAGGAACTGCTACTACCACATCGTGACCAAGATGAGTCAGAAAGAGAGCGCCTTCGTTGCAAAAAACTCAGGACTGTCGGAACTGCTAATGTACATTGCAAAGAACGCATTCACACCAGCTGAGTTCGAAATGGGATGGAATAAAGTGATAAAGGATTACAATGCTGGCGGAGAAAAACACCTAAGCAAGTTATTCAGGATAAGACACAGGTGGGTACCAGCGTACTTCATGGATAAATTTTACCCATTCTCATCAAGCACAGGAAGGAGCGAGAGCACAAATAACATGTGGAAATGCTATAGCCAGCACACAGACACAATAACAATGTTCCTTGAGCAATATGAGGTCATACAAGACAAGTGCTTATCTGCCCTGGACAAGAAGAAGCTCACATCAACACTGAAAACAGCAAAATTAGTAACAAGACACCCGTTTGAGAAGCAAGCTCTTGAACAATTCACAAATGACATATTCGAGAAGTTCCAGATCGAGATCACAAACAACATGGCATTCAAGGTAGATGGATCACTTGAACTCGGTCGCCACTGCGGCTGAAAAGAATAGTGAAATTCTACAACCACATGGAATTCAAAAGGGAGTTGTTTGACATCACATTTGACGATGAAAAAAGAACTTCATGTGTTCCTGCAAAAAGATGCGAGAGGATGGTATACATTGCTACCATGTAATAAAAGCAATGGTTCACATGGAGATCAATGATTTGCCAGAGAGTTTTGTGATTAAAAGATGGAGAAAAGACATAGACATGGAACTCGCAACATTAAGAAATGTCGCAGATGCTTCTTGCGGAGACGAAACACTAAAGTTTGCCGGTGTGATGAGCCACATGGCAGAACTTTGCAACAAAGCGTGCCCAAATGACAAAGCATATAATGTCATGATTCAGTGTATGCGTGATATGGAAACAAAAGTGCTGGCAGCAATAAGAGAAGATGAAGGAGCTAAAAAACTACACAATGAAGAAATAGGTAGCAACGAAACATTACGTGACCCACCAATGTCCGACAGAAGAGGAACAAAAAGAGGGGACAGAATGATGCCAGGTTTAGAAAAAAGACAGAAAACTAGACAAATAAAATGCGGACACTGCAAAACATCAGGACACAACAAAACAGGATGTGAAACACTGAAAGCACAAATTGCAGCAGAGGCAGCACATGCAGCAGCACAAGCAGCAGCAGCAGCAGAAGCAGCAGCATCACAGTAGAGATATACAAGCAATACAACACATGATCAATCAAGCAACACACACCGAAATAACGATAGTAACACAACACAAAGAACAACACAACCAGGAAACACGTACGGTATGTACTACCACAACGGAAGAATAAGATGCAACATGGAATATCTAGTATTTGGTACAAAAAAACATATTAACAAGGTAAGTGTGCCCATGAAGTTACTTTGTCAGTGATGAAAACCTACTGGTGCAAATAATCTGCTTTTTCCGACAGGCTAAACATAAATTTAAAATCTATTTTTTTGCAGAGGTCGACAATGAACAAAGGATATCAAAAGGAGAGCAACAAAAGTAGGAATCAATCAAGGAGGAGGCCACATGAATATTTAGAATATATGATACAGACAATGGAATGGATATGTAATGTTCTTATCTACTTATTTTGTACAATCAAGTTCACTTCATTGACTTCACTGGTGAAGAAAGGTTAACCATTAAAAAACAGTACTTAGTTTTGAATTCTTCAATCTGTTCGCGTACGAAACTTGCCAAATAATCAGGAGAATCATAAGTGAGCATCATTCCGGTGAAGAACTATCGAAAACTTTCGATGTCAGCCTGAAAAACACGAAACAACACAATGATTAATTATCTTAAACGAAAAATGCAGAAAAAATTCAGAATGCACAAGCGTCGAACTAAAAAGTTCACAACTACTGAACAAAAAGATGCAAAAGTACTAAAAAGAACCATTGACATGTACTATTATACAGTGAACAAGAACTAAAAACCTGCCTTAAATACTATTGAATAAAAGTATGAAAACAACACATTACCTACCTTGAATACATTTGGGTAAAAATTATCGTTGAATATCCAAATAAACCTCATTGCATAGATACCACAGTCACGCCTCGCGCTTGTCCTAATGGTCAAAAAGAAAGAAACAACTAAATCCAAACACAGTAAACAATATAAAATCATAGTTCACATTAAGAAAAGATGATTACTCTGAACAAGAAGGGGTGCCGCAAACTTTTATCTTGAACGATGAGATATTTAATCCCTCGACACCGTGAAGATGACTGTAAAGTTTTCTTGAATGATTTGCACTGAAAGAATAAAAAATAAAAGTTATTGTTGTCATGTGTAAATAATTATTTAATTAGCTAGATTACAACGAAACCATACAATTCTTTCAGTAGAAGCCATCTGAGATTCAGTCAACTTCAGTGAGCTAGACACTCTAAATTTCCTGAAATGAATGTCGACAAAGATAACCCACCAATGGTTGTAATCGCAACAAGCAATGTAGACCTGTTTGAAAATAAATAATCCCACGAGAAATAAGAAAGCATCCACAATACTTGTAACAGAAAAATATAAGCGCCAAACAAAACATGACAAACATGCCTCTTCCCTATCCAAAATATAGTACTTCAGATCATGTTCAGCAAAACTTGCAGCAAGATGAATAGGGTCCGCATCATCCACATCAAGAATATCTGGAAAAAACAACAAGAAAATGTTTAAAAAACTAAATGCTAAAAAAATTTAGTTAAAAAATAAATAAATCTAACACATATACACATGACGTACCGCCAAAGAGGTTGGAATAAATAAGAAATCAAGACCATCGTCATCGCACTTAAGAAAAACATCTATAACAGAAGGATCCATGAACCTACCACCCTTCATAGCAACGTAGAAACTATGCCAGCTGACAGACTTTCCACCAACTTCAAGTATTTTCTCGCTACTGCAATTGTTAAAAACAACAGGAATAAACATCCGTCTATACAAAAATAGATGAAAAATAGATGGAAAATTGAATTCCAACGGTTACCCTTCAATGTAATTCCTAGGAGCCTGAAGTACATCAGCAAACAACATTCTATGCAAAGCAGTTACAGGGACATCCTCTTCCTCAGTTAGCTCCTTAAGCTCAAGACAATCATCAGAATCGGTGTCTGCATAGGCATCAACCTTCTGTGCCATAGACCTACCTCCAACAACATTTTCAGTTCCAGGCTCCTTTAGCTTGCGAGTACATGGCCCCGAACGCTCAAGACAACATTCCTCAACATAATAATCAGAATGACTGTCTGCATTGCCATCATCCTTCTGTGCCACAGAAATACCTCCAACGCAAAGGTGTGTACTCGGTCCACGGCCTCCTTCTGTAGGCTGGATAATCTCAGGTGCAGGACCTTCGTCTATGAAAGGCTCGTCATCAGTACCATCCACAGGTGCATCAGGGCTGGGTGGTCTTGAGACTACCCGGACGCCCCTGATGATCTTTGGGCGTGCATCCACTCCAACAACATTTTTAGTTTCAGGCTCCTTTCCCTTGCAAGTACATGGCTGCTTCTTCAACTCAATTGACAAAAGAGAAACCATATCACGCATCTGATCAACAAGACCATGTCCCGTTCTTATGATCGAGGAAGTGAAAAAGTATTCCACATTTCTTTTAGCTTACAACGTAACTGTAAATAAAAAACACAATTAAGAATGCAATTTACAATAACATAATAATTAAAAATCAAAAGACATAATAAAAAACCTTACATCATTATGCATTTCACCAGGAAACATATCTGAGATGTGACGATCGACTGCTTCACGAAGATGGTCAGGAATATCCGCACGAGAGTGAAAAACTGGATCTGCCATCTTTTCCAACCTGAACAAGCACTGGAGAACACTAAAATTAGTTCAGATACGATGTGTGCAGCTTATCACTTTTGAAACTAGAAAAAACAGGACAACAAAAAAAGATTACATGAGAAACCACACAAACCACCTACGTCGTAGCAATTGCATATCCTCACTACACATCTAAAACGATACGCGCCTCTGGCGCAGATACATCGACAACCAAACAAACCAAAAGAAACCAACATAATTTACACGCATGCACTGACAAAGACGTGTAACCGAGCAGCACCTTTGGTGCCGCTAAACTCTACAACAAATAGACCAAGGGAAACTAGACAAAAAATAACCAGGTAAACACTAGCACAACCAAAAACTCTAGAAAAGAAACAAATTGTACAAGTCTATACTGCACGGCGCCGACCATATACCTTCCAAAACAGACCAATATGAATTTACCAGTGCACAATTACAATACAAGTCGGTGCACAAGTACAAGTACAAGTTATATAGGTGCACAAGTACAAGAGATATAGGTGCACAAGTACGAGAAATATAGGTGCACAAGTACAAGAGATATAGGTGCACAAGTACAAGAGATATAGGTGCACAAGTACGAGAAATATAGGTGCACAAGTACAAGAGATATAGGTGCACAAGTACAATAGACTAAGCTACGCAAGTACAGAACAAACTTTCACACGAGTACCAAGGATAAACACGAACAAGTACCAGACACAAAGGACAGCAAGTACCCGACAGAAATGGCTGGACACACAGAAGTACAAAACCATCTTATGAACAAGCACTGGACAAACCCTAGAACTAGTTCAGGTACGATGTGTGATAAAACTAGACCAAACAATACAACAAAATACACAAATAGAAACCACAAGAACCACCAGAGTCGTCGCATCTGCATGTCAACACGACACGGGAAACTCAGCGGCTCCTCCAGGGCGGGTAAATCGACAAGAAAAAAGACCAAGAAACCCTAAATAATAACATGCATATCATCACGAATTGTGGAATTATGTGGCTACTACGACAAAGGGAAACCCTAACTAATGTTCCTCAGAAGGTGTGTAACCAAGAAGCAGCGGAAGAAATCGATGAAAAAAGCACGACTTTACTGAGGGAAAACGCATCTGCATCCGCCTTCCGCATATTTTCCATTTGAAAGTGCTACCTCCCTCCCATTAATTCCCCAGAAAACTTACTGCCCGGAAATACAAAGGGAAAAAACTGATTCGATCTAATCGAATCAAAGGGAAAAACCAAGATCTTAGAAACCCTAAGCAGCCAGAAAAACGCGACGGCGCTTACCTCTGGAGCAGGAAAAACGTCCGCCGACGATGAGTTGCGAGAGGTTCTCGACAGCAACGGAGGAGAAGGGAAAATAGCAGCGCCGCCGACGAGACGACGAGCCGAAAGAACCAGAACCCACGAACTTCCCAGACGACAGAAGAAGAATAAGGGAAAAAACGGAGATAAAGCCACACGCGAAACGGGTCTCCGTAAACCCGTTAAGTGCGAAGCGGACCCATTACGAGAAGTGGACGGTTCGCAAAATCACCAGAAAGCAACACGTGTCGAGCGCGGAGGCAGTCCACCGGCAAATTCCGCGCCCCACGTTCAACCACGAGTCGCCCGCGGAGAAAGTCTCTTCGGTCGGCCTTTTTCTAGAGTTTTGATGTGGTTATGTTATATTTATTCATTCATGTATTATATTAGTTATTTTATGAGTGCTCTATAAACTCCTTTTATTAATTATTGTTTGTCTACCTATTGTGGATGTACATATACGATTAACTAGATGAATTCCCCGCGCGTTGCTGCGGGAATTTAGAAGAAAGTTCCAAAGTATATTTACAATATGATTTCATTCCTACCAATTAACGCATGCAAATGCGATATGTGATTAAACCCGGACATATGTCTTGGTTGCATATTCATTTATGTAGGAAACATTGTGCACAAACATTAATTGCACAAATATTTGTAAAGTTTATACGAATACATATCGTAAACTTTAAAATATGTTTGTTGTGCCTTTCCTCCTCAAACCGCTGCCTTCAAGATTTGTGATAAATGGTAAGTTTTTTAGCGAGAAGATCAATGCCACATGTTTGAGTTTTGCACGTACTCTTGCTTAATTGCTAGCTAGGGGAATGCTAACATGTGGTGATGATTGTTTAAGACTAATGATTGAGAGAATCAAGTGATGTTTCATTGATGATTATTGGGGGTATATATACCCACCGAACAGACGCCTATAAGGCGGTTACAAAGACATCCCTTCGGGATTACAGCGTTTGGACAAAAGTAACTACCTACTTAGCTTATGATCTAAGCTAATCTTAATAACTGCCTAGTTAGCTTAGTATCAAAGCTATCCTATTTCTAACACTCTCCCTTGGACAATGCTGTCTCTTGAAAATCTCTTGTATAATCTTCAAGATCTTCTCGCATAGTCTTGAAAGTCTTCTTGCTTTTATATGAGGATGTCCTTGTAAACAATTGTGCTCTTTGTATCATCTTGAAAGTCATCGTCTTTAAAATCTCTCCCCCAAAAACCCCGTGGGAAAAATATGAGGAGAGTTGTATTTGATATGTTGTTAAAACTCCTTTAACCCTTTAGGAAAAATAAGGAGAAAATAATACAACATATAAAGATTATTGTCTCTTGAGAACTCATATGAGCAAAACCTTCATAAGGAAAAATCTCATTAGTGAGTTTAGAGATCAATAAATATGCCTTGTATACTTCCTTTAAAAACCCCAGTGGGGAAAATAGGAGGTACGACATATAAATATTGCAAAGAGTGCAATATGATGTGCCACCGAAAACTCCTTTAAAACCCAATAGGGAAAAAATAAGGAGAAAGCATTATGACATATCTAGACACTTGTATTTATATCGTCTCATTAAAAACCTTTTATGAGAAACCATTAGGGAAAACTCATTAAGGGAAAAAGAGTACAATATATATGATCTAATGATCATCATCGGGTTATATTTTGGGAGTTTTACTCCCCCTGAACTTTGCAAATCTAAAAGTTGTCTCACACCAATCCATGAACATAAATTCATGAGTATAGAAATCTGTAAGACACTGTGAATAAATCTGTTAGATTTTCACATGATATGTTTGCAAAGTGTTTATCTCCCTAGTTTGAAAAATATTTATATTAGCCCTTATGCATTTGAGCAATACAAGTGGTATTATCTGATAGATAATGGTGGTTGATTCTGTTGAATCTTAACCACATGATCTTGAATGTGCTCAATCATTATATGAAGCCGTTAGAGTCTATTTTGTATTCTTATTTTAGAAGGCTCTTTCATTGAATTCAGTCTATGATATGGCATTTTCGGGATCGGGTAATTATAGCCAACGTAGATAACATGATGGTCAAATCTTGATATTCCTAAGAGAATTAATCAAGATTATTTGTGCCTTAAATATATCGGAGGATATTTACTTACACCAACTTAGTTGGGGTTTGCACTTAAAAGAAGTTGACAACGAAATATTCGCATTCGTGATGTAGTTTGTATTGAGATATGGAACAAGAGGTCCAATATCACTTCATCACTACAACAATGTATGAATGAATTTGTATCCCTGATAGGGATATTGTGACCATATGTATCTTTGATTTTATTTATCCATATTTAATTTCTCCAAAATTTTATGGACATGTAAAGACTGACAGATATGTATTCCGAAGGAATATACTCAAGTTATAAACTTGTTTAATACTTGGTTCAATCCAAATCTCCGTCTTGATAAGATTGCAAAAACCTTTCATGTATATTATAGACTTTGATGATAAAAGCATCGATATATACAAAGATCATGTAGAATCCAATTAGGGATTTTGTTTATGAATGCATATAAGCAATCATTATTGTACGAGTAATCCTTTATAAGAAGGAGCTCTTATAGTCAATCGTACCACACAATTTGTGTTTGACTATTTTAAATCATAGTGACTTTTGTATTATTACACATATGTTGCGATTTAATTTTGGATTTGGATTTATAAGTCTTAAGGACTTTAATATATATATCCAAATTGAGTGACCCATATGATTATGTAATCACTACATCCATCAGCTGCATGGATAGTTTATTTATAACTGCCAATAATATTAGTATCGAAATGTAATTCCACTTATACCAATAGGGTATGTTACATCATATATAATTGATGTCGGGTCTCTGCGTGAACCCTTGTGCTACAAGCCTCGCTTTTTCACCACCTCATTGTCTTTTTTTGTTGTTAACAAAAGTTATTTGTCTTCCAGAGGGAAGATGCTTATGAGGAGTAGGTATTTCGATGGTAAGTACCTATCTTGTTGAGCGAGTGCTATTCTTATTCAATCACATCCTTCTAGTTGAACCAACATATGAGTGCATTAGGCACTCTGCCATGGACTTTGGTTCAGGGCCCTAAAGGTTTTAGCAATTTTAAGAATAAATATTTGTCGACAAAATGTAGTCTTTGTTGTATGATTCTGTTGAACCGATAAGATTTGTGGAAATATGATTAAAATATTTTAACTCCTCGTGATTTCCCATAACAATGGAGTCAAGGTATTTCGATGTCCCAACACTTAAAAATTTTGTGCACATTTGTGCTGGGTTTGGATGATGAGCATCCACTATGTGTTATTCAACTTGAGGTTGAACTACATTTACTTGTAGAGGATATAATTTCCTCTGTTCCGCGGAAGCATGTGAGAATTGTGGCCAATTTTCTCCCCCTTTTGCTCTCATTCTGGAGGAAAGTGGTTACATTAGGTACCTTCACTCTTTTGGCACATTGGTTGCATGCATAATATGATTTTGTGACATTTTTGTCACGAGTAAATGTATGTGGCAGATTTGCAATGTGTTGCAAATTTATGACTGAACTTATCGTTCAGATTTTCAAGTACGTGAATGTAAGGACTGAAAGTCTATGATATTTATTATTTATTTATCGGCATTCTTTGTGGTACTAATCTCCCCCTAATGCCGAAAAATATTCTTATTGCAAATGCAATCAGCGTACGGGCTATCAATAACTCCCTTGTTAGGATTTTAAGGTATTTGACGGATATTAGAAAATTATACCTTAGTTATTTATCACATAGATCCCAAATTGATGTAAGGGCCCATGATGTACGTTGGGGTGGTGATATCGGTATATAACCAAATTATCGCAGATGGGAAATGCTTGTTTGATTTCCACGTACTTACTGCAAGGGGAAGCAGTATGATAAGCAACTGTTGTGATCTGGATTAGATCTACGGCGTGTAATACCGTATGTGTCCAACAAGATGTTGGCATGTTAAAAATTTGTCAAAGTGGTCATTAGTTGGTTTGATTCTTTTGATAAAGAATTTAGATACACCATTCTGGGTATGTACAAGAGGTACTTAGTAAAATCACAAATGCTCATGAAAACAATATTAGTATTGGTTTAACCAATATATTATAATATTTTGATCTTAATTTGATAATTTGAGCAATTAATTTAGTAAAATCATGGATTTGTGGAGATTAAAGACCCACGTAAGACCATCCATCAGATGTGTCTATCAATACCATGAAATACTTATATGACCCAGATAATTGTTGAATAGTCAACAAGTATCTTCTTGAAAAAGTTCAAGAAATTTGAGTGGAGTGTGAGAGACTTAGAAAAAAAAATTCTCATGGCACATTAGGTGCTCATAAAATCTGATGATTTAAGAATTTTTCAACTTGTAAATTGTGACCAACAAAATTTCACTAATTTTTTGCATTATCCCTATAATGGGTGATTAAGGCGATTATGAAAAATCTTAAATTCATGAAGATCCAAAATATTAGTTTCTACACAACAAAGTTTAGTATGAATTTAGTTCATACATTGAAATGTCATTTATGAGAAACATGATATTAATAGACAACATACCACATATGGTAGCATAAATATGAGCTTATGGGGAAAGGTATGAGACTAAACAAGGTCTCCAAAATGTCTTGGGAATTTCATTCCACAAGAAAACTATTGTTGCAAAGGAGTGTATCTCAAACCGGACTAGGCTTATGTTTTCTTCATGATGAAGATTATAAATACAATCCGTAACAAGATTATAGTACGGTGTTTCTTGAAGTGAGCTTCAAAATTACCCCATTTAACTCGAAGATAATCAAATTGTGAAATAACCCTACCAAAAAGCTTGGGAATTGGGATTTCATATGTATAATGATTCATACAATAACATCTTTGATAAACTTGAGAGTTATCTTATCCCTTTGGTAGATCCACTATGTTTCTGCTTGTCATTTTACCTCCACTTTACATTGATTTCTCGTAGTTACTTTTCAATACCATTGAGATTCTTAGTATTATGAGTAATACTTGAATTTCAGGTAGTGCTATATATCACCCGTAGGGTGTATCTAATGATTCTATATAAGAAGACATCATATAGCCTGAAATAAAGACGATAATGTTTTTATATTACCATCAAAGTAGGATGTAAAGTTCATTGAGGTATTTGAATCAGGCTTATATTTGAAAAATACCTAATCACAAAATATAAACTTGGAGCTGATTTTATAGACAACAGAACTTAATAACTACAATGGATTAGAAATCCTCAAAAGTAAATGAGAACCTATTGGCATTGTGTTTATACAACAAATATCTTGTTGGTGGAGATTTAAAGAGGAATATATATTTATCCAATTCGTCTCATCTAATTGAGTTAAGTGAATTTCTTTGATGGAGATTCTAGCCCCGCATGAGATGATCATGCAACTCATTCTTTATGATAGTAAATAAGTTTATGAAAATGCTTCGATTGAGCATATTTATGGTCGAGGTAGTTCCTTAATGACCATGGAGTAGACATTCAATATTGAGATATTAAATGATACTTCTATCAATGCTTTGGAGTTCTTACCCAAAGTGATGGGAGATGTTAAATTAATTGCCAAAGCATAGATATGTATTTTCACATTGGTTATTTATGGTGAATATAATTATCACCGTATAATGGAGAACCTACAGTAGTTTTGTGAGAAACTCAATTAGTGTCATGTAATGATGGATTTTGTCTTGATAGACATATGACACGATAATAGTTTTATGATGTAGGTTCCATAATTTTATGTAATACCAATGTAAAATGAAGCATATAGTGATCATGCCGGAATTCAATTTTACTTTGATAGTAAAATTTTCATTTGGTAAACAACAAGTATGCTCTAGAGGAACAATTGAATGTTAAGCTAGTGCTTCCATGCCATATATGTGTGTTGATCTCAAATAGTAAGTTAACACATTGTAGATTTTTTCCCATATTTATGGAGTACGTCTCTCATTAAAACATGGTGGATAATGAAAGATTAAATTTGAGGTAGTCACATATTTTATTGGCAATTGTATTTCATATTTTCAATGAGAATTTCACAAGAAAATTTGATTTAAATTGCAAAATAAAACTCGTTATACTCAGAAGAGCATGTTATAGAGGATGATGTAGAGAGAATATTGAGTGTGCCTCAAATTCCTCATGAACAAGATCTAGAATATAAGCAAAATATTCTTTTGCTATAGTGTTACCGCATTAGTACATGGAAATGCAAAAATGTTTAATGACCTTAGGGCCTTGCATGTAGCCAGATTGTTAAGCAAAGTAACACATAAATCTGAAGACTAGTATGCATATTACATTCAGCCTTCCGGTTTAGCATATAGTATACTTTACTCTAAAGCCAGTGGCTTATAAAGTATAAAATATAATAACCAGGATGTTGAAGTGCTGAAATAATAAGCTTGAATGCTAAAACAATGAGGATGTGGCTAAGTTGTAAAGTCCCGTAAGCCAGAGGACTTTACGTACATTTCGCAGAAATGTAATGACTAATATTTCATTGTACATTTAGCCCGACGGTCTAACAATGAAAAGTAGGAGTTCATACGTAAGTATTATGAAGATTGAGGTTAAAACTGAAAATGAACGAAGGGATAAGGTTCACTATCGTTATCCTCTTTGCTGTGTACAGGAATCAATTGATCCATCCATTTCTGGATAGCTATACAGAGTTCATTGTCAGTGTAGTTTCGTGCAGCCAGGGGGCGCCGCCTTGCTTCGGAGGTCCAAAGGGCGTAGTGCGGGCGACGAGCCCATCGATTTGATGCCCCATCCGTGATGGGAGGAACAAGGCAGAGGGCCGTGTCCGCGCGCGCCGCCGTACTGTGAGGGCTGAGCCGAAGGCTTCGTGGCGCGCCGCCGTTGGAGGTCGCCTTCGTCGCGCGGCGCCCACTTTCTGGCAGGAGCAGGCCGCGCCGTGAGCCGCCGCCTCTCGTAGCGTCTTAGGCGGCTGCGTCGCTGGGAGCCGCAGTCTCGGGTGCCGGCGTACCTTGGCATCCGCGCTCAGTGGAGCGCCGCCGGGCGTGTTGGCCCTGCGTCGTGTCCGCCTTAGGCGGTATTGCCGCGGGACCGAAGCACCCCTCGTCGTCGTCTTATGGCGGAGGAGCGCCAGTTTCCGTGACGAGCCCGAGAGGAGCATTGTCGGGAAATGGCATGGAGGCCGGTCGTGGGCAGCGCCGCGCTGCGAGGATTCGTTCTGCGTTGGTCCTCGTCGGAGGATGGGCCAACGAGCACGCCGTGGCCACCGGCGATGCTGCCGATTGCGAACGGAATTTGATGCGGTATCGATTCCTTACCTTCCTTCTTCCGTTCTAGGAATTTGCTCTTGGCAGAGTTCTACGTGCGTGATAACGTGTTTAAGACTAATGATTGAGAGAATCAAGTGATGTTTCATTGATGATTATTGGGGGTATATATACCCACCGAACAGACGCCTATAAGGCGGTTACAAAGACATCCCTTCGGGATTACAGCGTTTGGACAAAAGTAACTACCTACTTAGCTTATGATCTAAGCTAATCTTAATAACTGCCTAGTTAGCTTAGTATCAAAGCTATCCTATTTCTAACAATGATGTTAGATTTGATATGAAGATATCCTAGAAAAATATTCAGACTATCGCACGTCGGCAAACTTCAGTTGTGTAAAAAAAAAAGTACATACAATGTTATTTATGTTACTACCAATTTTATGCATATGAACTTACACTTGAATAACTATGACTGTAACTATTTACCTCTAAATTATATGTATAATTGATAAAAAAAATTGAATGGTGGAATTACTTTACTTAACCAACAAATGAAAAGACCAGTTAATTGCATCTTCTCCAAATGGTTTTAAAGTGTCCTGCATAAGGAAGAGCAGTGACGGCAGTTATAAAATATCAACAGACGCTTCTCTTATCAAAGTAATTATCTAGCACATTCTGTTGACAATTGGCATACATACGACCAAACTGTTATTAGATTAGCCAAAAATATCCGATGAAGATTAGATTATCCAATGAATGAAATATTTGGAAGACCAACCCTGTTTACAATACGTGAACTTTTGGTGAAAAAATGAATTATTCATAACAAACAATATTCCAATGATTATGGATAAGACTTCAGTAGTAAATTTTATGTGGAAAAGACAACAAATAAAAAGGGAAATACCTTGTGTTAGCAGAGACGCTAGCTCGTGAATATTACCATTGTGGAAGCTGAAGTGCCTAGGTTGCTAGCAGAAATACACATACGTGATCACCACATGTATTGTGTTTTCCAGTTGGAACCCATGGCAGATGGCTGAAACAGGCCACACAATTGACATGATTTTGATGGTGGCCGCACAGATAGGGACGCCAGTATGAATGAGTGATGCTCCAGGCTGCATGCCGCGGACAATATGGAACAAAGCAATAACCATGTAAACCTCCTATGTTATCTCCATGTTTTCCATGTCTGAACTGGCATGGAAACCTCTCAGATAAGGAGCGGCATGAAGAGTGACGAATAAAGCATGAAGCATTTGACCCTTTAATGGAAGCATCAGAACCGTGACAACGGATTAGTAATCAGTACCTTCCAGTGCAAAAGTCTTCTCCCTGCTGCGAGCTGGCATTGTCGATCATGTCGGGTTGCTGTCTGGTGCATCTGCTCACTGATCTTTTGTGCAACAGGAGAGCATGGATCGATCGTGTTATGCCCTTGAAAAGTTAACATGAGCATGGTACTGGTTTATAGATATACAGAAGAGATGAGAGAGAGGGCCAGAGGGGACTGCGCCTTGTTGCAGCTTCTGCAATGCGCTCAGTGTGGTGAGACGGAGTAGCAAGAAACCGCACCTGGTGATGCAACATTTCGTCAAAATTTCACCTTCATCTCTACTCGGATCTGATTTAGAGAGGAGAACGACCAGTTTAGATCCCGGCGACTGGCTGACACGAATGGATCTGATTCCCGGAGAGAGAGGGAAGGGTTACCTATGTGCAGTGAGGAGAAGGAATCTCGCTGAGGTGGGTTTTTAAAGCACCAATGTCGCTTCAGCTGCCTCAACACATTTGTTCCGCGATCGCACCATTATATGATGGCAACGGTTTCTATCTAGGAGTGGAGGAGAGGAAGGGGTTTCTGTCTTTTGGTTTCACGGAGGTATCATATGTACAGGGCAGGATAACGAAAGCTAGGCTGTGTAGACTGTTAGATGTGATCTTCTAGCAAATCCAGTGCGTCCAAATTTAATCAAATGGATCTAATTATTTCAGGTGATGTGGCTCATTGTGAGAGCAGCTTGCAAACATTAAATGCGCATAGTGGGGATCAACTTTATAGATACTAGATGAAACCCCGCGCGGTGCAGCGGGAAAATAAGCTAATATGCAAGTGACTACATGCTTGACAAATTACATAGGTGCCCAACATTTGATAATCTCCATTGGATATTCGTGCAAATCGCTGCCTTACAAATTTCGCACCCCTCTCTATTCTTTGTACTCCGTACTGTAAAATGGATATGTTTTCCATCTCTGCATGACGACGACTTTGTATGGGTCTAAACGTTAATGTAACGATAAACTGAATGAGGTATACCAATGTTTGCCAAGCGCTCAACTCTTTTCAAAGTAGATGGAGGCGTGTTAAAATCCTCATCAAACATCAAATTAATATAATTGTGTAGTCCTCTTTTATGTACAGTCAGGCAAACGTAATGATGCAGGCTGCGAATTTTATTTTAAGATCTGAAGATTTGACACTTTCTCTTACATTATCATTAATAGTAGAGAAATAGTGGACATACATACATTTCTAAAAAAATGTTTAAGCTCCCTGATGTGGCCACCCGTATATTTCTTATCCTTATATATGAGTGAAGTACGTGATCACATATGTGCTGAAATTCAATGGAAAAGAATAACAAAATTGTACAGCCATTCATATACAACAACAGTCCATTATGCAAAATGTGTTAACAGTAGGTAGGAATATGCAAAGGACTGAGATAGAAAAAATTATGTCTCCGAGGAAACGACAAACCTTCGGCAAGACTCTTTGCATTAGAATCATGGTGATTCTAGTATAAGCATAGATAAAGCATCAATGAAACAAAGCTTATATCCTTGTTGTTCGAAAAATGATGAGGGATAGAAAACACTTTTACCATATAGGGTATATAGAGAAAACTAAACACTTGCTCTCACTATTTCGAACAATATAATCTGCACAATGGAATGCATATGAAATCAAAAGGATTCAAAGTTTTAAAATCAAAAGGTTAAGCAAGTTGTAAAATCAATAGTCTACGAATCTTACCTCACATCTGGAATATGAAAAAATTAAGGAGAATCACCGTCTGCTCTTCCCCAGTAAACTTTGCCAATGCCTGACCTAACACACTTTAGCTGTAAAATGTTGAAATCATCACAGTAATGTCAGACGGATATTGCAATGGCTAACATGAAACGAACCACCATGGCCCATCTTGCAGATAAATTCTGATAAAATATTTGAACACTTAACAGTCTCAGTATATACAAATTCTATCTTTTATAGTGGGGACTTTCCAAGGCCTCTACTTGCAACACGCAAGTAGGACAGATCATCATGAACAAAGAAGAAAAGAAGAAGCCAAGTGGTTTAGCAGAATAGTAGAGGAACTGTAGAACACAGGTTGGGCCCCGAGTTGAATCTCTCCCCCATGAACTGAAGCCATGTGAATGAATTACTCCTACAAAATAAATGGAAAATTTGTACATAATAAAAAAAAGATTTTTAAATCTAAAAAATATGAAAAGTGAATCCTGGAAGATAAAGATAACATACAAAATTTAGATCCATGGGGGTAAGCAGGAAGATGGTTTCTGTGGCTCCATGAACTGAACTGAACTGAAGCTCTTACTGATATGTTCCAGGCTTGAATTCTTGAAGCCACGAGAAATGCACTTGGAAGGGGATTCAACATAATCAAGGAAGCTGTGTGTAGTAAGCAATTGCAAAACTAATTAGCAGGCAAACAGCAGGACACTAACCTGCTAACAATTCTCGTCTCTGAACATAATCCAAGGAAGCCGTGGTAAAACTAATCAGCTGAAGGAAGCAATGTGAAAATAATTATCCGGCGAAGTGTAGGATACCTTGATGAGTGGCAACCAATCGGGAACTCCAAATTCATTCAACCAAATACTCTTCCCTGGGACGAAATCCATGGTGTCTCCCCTGAGCAAAATCCGTTGAATCTCGTGCAGGGGGAGGGCTTCAGGTGGTCGGAGATGGAATGTCGAGCTATCTTCAATTTCGTATAATGAAGTGGTGTCTCCTGGAGTGTTGAGCAGTGCTTCACGCGCCAACACCAGGTGTGAATTACCTATTTAGCAATGAGATGGGGAGAGAACAGACAGAATGGGACGCAGGCAAATCGGGAGGCGATGGCCTAAATGGCCGGGAGCATCAAATTCGTACCCTGCCAGCATCGAATTGAGCCCTTGACAAACCTAATAAATCTAGAACTGTCTCTTTTTTTTAGAGGGTATCTACAACTGTCTCTTTATGTATCGATCTGGGCAGGCGCAGAGGCACCAATTGCGACGAGGACAAAGGGAATGGAGTATCCCTAGTGCGCTTAAAGTAGGCGAGAGCAAGACGATCCGTTACCTTTCACTTGTTCAGTGGAGAAATAAAATCAACCAGTTTCATCTGCATTTGTTGCGAAATTGAGATAGTGGAGGAGATGGAGGGGTGTACCGGCTCTGCAATTTGTCGTGGAGATTAAATGTAGGAGATGGAGGAGTATTTCCATTGAATGTTGAGCATGATGTGGCACGGATTGAGAAATGCATGTCACGGCAGCGGTGGAGAGGACCACGGAAGACGAACATCTGATGATTATTTTTTCCACGGGACAGAGCAAGCGAGTGAAGTGGGCTTATCATCTAGCCCAAGTAGGTACGTTTAGGGCCCAATGGGAGAAAATGCAGGAGATGGAGAGATCGCCAGCGACGGGGGAGACAGACACTTAGGGAAAATACAGGTGACGTGGACGAACGATAGGGCTGGAAAATCAAGTAGTGGGGGCTCCCTATTTAGAAACTAGATGATACCCCGCGCGTTGCAGCGGAACGTTTTAGAAAACGATTTCTTAAAGTAAAAAAAAAACAATTTATTAAACTCCTTGAAAGTTGTTTTTTCGAGGATGACTCCTGAAATATTTAAAGCTCATATTGAAATATTGTAGCATCACTTACTAAGTATCTTATATTATAGTAATAATTAAAAATTCCAAATAGAGATCAAAACAAAAAAAATATGCTAAAAGATCCTCCAAATGTAGCATTGGTGTTCTCCTCGCCAACATATACATAATGTAAAAAACGTGCAGCTTGCCCGCAATCTGAATGAAATATTTTTTTCAACAGACGATCAATAATTTGCTATTGATCCTTTACGTAGAGTTTGTTTTTGGTTCCAAATGAACTAAGTAAAAAAGGTCTATTAAAGTAGACTAATCCAAGCTAACACTTTTTCAACAGGCAATAATTTACTATTCGTCCTCTATGTACATTTGTTGTTGGTTCCAAATTAACCAAGTAAAAAGGCCTATTTAAGTAGACATATCCAAGCTAGCACACTTTTCAACAGATGATCAATAATTTAATGTTGATCATTTATGTAGAGTTTGTTTTTGGTTCCAAATGAACCAAGTAAACAGGTCTATTGAAGTAGACACATCCAAGCTAGCACTTTGGAACGGGCACTCTGCATGACGAATAGCTGCATTTAGTTCCTGCAGCTTACAAAATACCAGCCGTGCTTATAGTTCCACATGGAACAAAAAAGCATAAAACAAAGGTTAGAGGAAAATAATAAATGTCCAGAAATTTACCCTTCTTACATATAGGATGGATGAAGTGGGATCAAGAAACATATCTTTTGTCATGACGTTGATGCAACTTCCATCTGCGGTAGAAAAACAACACATCACCTCTTAGTAGAAACATCTAACATTCTTGTTCTATGTAAGCAGATTACTGTGTTATCAAGAAAAGGACGTGTACCAGACTATTTCACTCCGGTGAGCGGATACATCAAAGAGTGTAGCAAAATTCGTGGCAAAACGCTGCTCACTGTTAGATGTGAAATTGCATACATTTTGTGGATACATGACGTCTTGCAGTTGCATGTTTCTTCAGCTAATAATGTCTAGCACTAATTCTCGAGATAAACTCATACTTGAGTCTTCAGATTGATGTCATACATGGTTTGTAATTTTTAATACTGCAAGTAAGACTGAAGCTCGTCAAGATGATTGTAACAGGCAGAACCTGACCTTTGATTGTCTAGAAATGTTTTGGAAAAGGGGAGAGCATGAATACCACATCTACTGAAATTCAGATCACATGTGGTACAAAAAAGTACCTGTACCTAAAGAACGCCATGAGTGAGGGCTCGCGTCTGATGGAATTACCTTGTCTGTCCTCAAGAAGATACCATGGGATAGATTCCAGTGAACAAAGTTTATGCCATCCTGCAAAATGAATTCATACAGAAGAACACGGAGAGGCGTGAGGGAGGAATGGGCTGAGCAAGGCGAGAGTAATGCAAACATCACTGCTGACATGCAATCCAATCTGGGCAAACAATTGATATGCTTATCTTGCTACAGGTGTAGGCGTGTAGCATTGCCATCATCATGCAGGAACAAAGTAAAAACAGATCACGGTAGGTCGGTAACAGAGGGGTTACAAAACTACCAGTTGCTTCCAAACTGTCCGCTGATGGCCCTGCACCTTACTTGTGTGAGTCGAGGTTGATTGTAGAGACGAAGAACCTGCATGGGCGGTGGAAATTATAAAAAAAATAAGGCCGATTGGAAATTATCTATATGGTAACAACTGAAAAAAATTATAATCTCGCCTGGAAGGCGAAAGCACCGAACGAATCAGAGAGACATATATATGGTAGAAGTACAACTCAGCTAGTATCAGGGAGGATCAGCCGGTACTCCAGTAGCTCCAGAATCCAACGCATCGCTACTTGAGATCCCAATCCCGAACAAAGCTTCTTTTTCAAACGGAATCTGCAGGTAAAGTTATGACATATATAAAATCCCCAATCAGAAAAACAGAAACTGTAACATCAGCCCGAGGAAAAGAGAGAGAGAGAGCACGCATGTAGCATGTATGAGGCCATGGAGAGATATATAGGTGAAATTAATAGGGAACTCTGCTCGGATATTGCAGGAAGGGGAAGACAAATGGTGGGGTGGGACATGAATCGGGAGGAAGATACGAAGAGAGGCGAAGGGGTCGGCGGCACTAAATCCATCGGTTTAAAACGGGATGTGGTGGTGAAGAAGTTGAAGATGGAGAGGAGAATCACCAATTGGTGGAGTAAATTAGGAGTTCTGATTGGCATGAGAGCAGAGCCCGTTGGGATTTGCGAGCGGGGGTGAACGAAGAAGCCGAACGGAGGCGGAGTCGTGCGAGCGGTGGCGATGGACGAAGAGGAACGGAGGCGGAGCCGTGGTGGGGGAGAGATCGATGGGGAGAGATCGAAGAGGAAGAGAGTCGGCCCATCTGGCGAGGAAGGGCAGCAGAGATCGCTGGCCTACGTTCGGCCGCGTCAGGAAAGGAAGGCAACCGGGTGTGTCGGGTGCTCGGGGCGTGTCGGCCTGTCTCCCCGTTCGGGCGTGGCGTTTGGAAAGGAAGGGTCACCGGGCGTGTTGGGGCGTGTCGGTCAAGCCAGAATTTTAACCCAAGTGACGTGGCTCGCTGTGAGACCAGCAAAATGGAGCCAGCTATTAAGAAAGAGAATATAAAAGATAAAAGATTATAGATTTTGTTTCTGCACCGAGCCCGCCCGATTTATGTTTCTATTCCGCGATCTCGCATATCTGTATTTGATTCCGCAATGGGTCATTGTCCGGTCCGCTCGTAATCCGTCAAGTATATGATATGGTAAAAGCAAAACCTAACCTGATCCGATTACATCTCTACTTGTCGGGTACCAGAAAATTTTCTGTCGTGCCATATGATGTAATACATGGCACCCAACATGAATCCAACGGTTGTTGGGAGAGGCATGATGAAGTTTTAGCCGGCGGTTAGGGCATCTGCGGCGCGACGCAAACGGTCGCTGAGCGACCGTTTTCGTCCGCCGTGACCGGAAATGCGTCTGGGCCAGTTCCAGCGGGGCGACGCAAAGTGACCGGGCCGTCCGCGGAGACGCAAACCTGGCCCAAATATGCGCCAGGTTTGCGTCTCCGCGGACGCTCGGCGGTCACGGAAAATGTCCGCGTTGGGTACATCCGGCCCGGTCGGCAGTGACTAGGTAAGCAAAAGATTTTTTCATTACTATTGATATGCCAAAAGGACCATCCTTACGGAGATGGTTAGTCGAGTTAACCTAAAACTACAACGGCCATACCTACTCGCCGTCGCGCGGCCTACACCGGCCTCGGTTACTCGCAGTCGCGCGCCCTACTACTGGCCGCCGGAAGGGCTGGCGCCATCGTCGAAGCAGGAGCGCTTCGCGCACTCCGCGCGCCGCGCACGCCGGCGAACAGACATCTCGTCCTGCCGCCTGCGCTGTTCGAGGGCCTCGGCCAGGCTGCTGTCCCACAGGGCCAGCGCCTGGGCCTCCGCCGCCGCCTGGGCCTCCTCCTCCTCCGCCGCCGCCTGGCCCGCCGCCGCCCGCGCCTCCTCCTCCTCCGCCGCCGCCTGGACCGCCGCCGCGTCCTCGTTCGCCTGGACCGCCGCCTGGATCGCCGCCATGTCGCCGACGAAGCGGGCCCTGTCCCTAGCCGCCGCCGCCACCGCTTCATCCCTGGCGGCGATGGCGGCCTCCAGCTCGCGGTTCTCCTGCTCGACCCGCGCGGGAGAAGGGCCCCTACGCTGGAGCGAGTCCAGGTCGGAGCACATTAACCCCCCGACCATGGCCATCGCATAGCCGTGGGCTTCCTCCTCCGCCAGCCAAGCCTGACGGCGCTGGGCGTCCCCAGCCAGGGACTCGAAGGACGCGAGCAGAATCCGCTGGTCGCCGGCGCACACGAAGCGCTTGGGCACGGGGACATCGTCATCCGCGATGTCGTGGATGACGGCGTCGGCCGGAGGGGCCGCGATGGCCGCCCGCGCCTCCGCGAGCTCGGCCCTGGCGTCGGCGAGCTCGGCCATGGCGTTGGCGATCTCCACCCTGGTCGCCGCGAGGCGCCCTTCCGCGCGCTCTGCCGCCTCCGCCGCCGCCACCTCCAGGTCCAGCTGCTGCGCCTCAACGCCGGCGGCTACCTCGTCCTCCTCCTCCTCCGGGTGGAGCTGGCGGCACATGTGAACAACGTGCTCCCAATTCATGTGGTCGGCCATGGATGGATGGTAGCTTGAGGTGTTCCAGTTGCCCCCGCCGGTGTCCACCATATATAGCCACGGCGGGGCGGGAAACGGCGTTGGCGCGCATGGCGTTTCCCGCGCGCGCGAAACGCCGGCGAAACTTGCCAATGTATTGGGCAAGCGCGGGAACGATCGTCGTCGCGCGGGAACAGTTAATCGCCGGCGGCAGTCCTCGACGGGACGTAAAACGGCATTAGCGACCTTGACGCTGTCCCCGGTAAAAAAATGCGTCGGCACCGCTGGAGGTACCCAAGACACAAACGGTCGCACTGGGCCACATCGCGTCCGTGGGCCGACGCAACGGACATTTCGGACGTCCGAAATACGTCGGCCCGCTGGAGATGCCCTTAGGCTATATGCGCGGCCGAAGATTTGTTTTTGGGCCCAAATTACAGATAGGGATATGACGTACACTTAGCCTCTATTGCCCTATAACTCGGTGTTTGTAGGCACCAAAAATATTGACATCATCTGTTGTTCGATGTTCTTAGCGGCGGCGTAGTTAGCAAGCCGCCCCGCCTCTTTCTGGAGACTGCTTTGTTCCGGTCTACGGCGCTCAACGGTCATCGTCATCATTCCTGGCCGGACTCCGTTGCTAGCTCTGCCAGCCTGCCACTGCCCGTCACAGATGACTAGTTGTAGAATCCTTCCAACTCTTCTTTATCCCGGGCATCAAGTATGACGGCAGTCCGAATGCCCGATAAACTCGCCGGGCACACCTAGACCGCGAAGCACAGCGAGAACAGATCATGTCAGGGCCGGCGGAGTGGCGGTCCATGCGAGCACGGGAGGGACGTCGTCCTGCGGCCACCTGAGCTGGCGCGGGGAACCCCCAAGTCACGGGGGCGCGAAAGCGAGGAAACTCCGGCGCCGGCCGGCTCAGACTGCGCCTCTGAGCCTGCGCGTGGTGGTGGCACCGGCAAGAATGGAGCTAGTAGCAGGCAAATTATTCTCGCCTTCGTGTTCACGCGACGCCCGGCCCACAGCCGTCAGCCGGTCACGGGCGGCTCTATAGCTAGGCCCTAGCGGCCAGCGCCCTACTGCACCGCGCGCAGGATCTCTCCCGAGGTCAAGCAACGGCCGGGCGGTGCAGCTGGGACCGGGGCGCTGCGCCGGCCAGTACGTGCGTCTTGCCTGATCCAGCAAAATGTTCGCCGCCGTTGGTGGCGTGGGGCGCGTCGGATTTGTCGCCAGCTCGCCGGCTTGGAGAGAAGAATCACGTGAATGCTTCTAGTTCTAGACAGCTCCACCCCAGGTCCCTGACGGTTGTGATAGGGTCATAGAAATGTGGACTTCGTTTTGTTTCCGGCGACTGGTAATAAGGAACGTGCATGCATGTTGATATGGCCTAAAATGGTCGTAATGCGTGTTTTTGCAAAATCGATCTAGGGCAAACTCAATCTCCATCTCTCAAGTGTTGGTGAGTAGCAATAGTGTAATATATATACTAGTAAGTTGCACGTGCTTTGCACGCTGACACGTGTGACGCACGATAATGCGATACCTTATTATGGCATAGTAATTTTTTTTTGACGTATATGGCATAGTAATTATATCCCTGCATTATTCAGAAGTTGGATACAATGCTTGACCGGCTTAGAAACAATTAATTATCGGGTATTGAAAAAGTAACATCGACTCTGATAGAACTTTTGACCTTATTAATTTTAGTATTCACTTTTATCACCTAGACAATTCGAATCTACCCCTCCACATGTGTAGTTTTGCTGTTAAACTACCATCCTTTAGAATCATGCATGAAACGATCGGAAAAGAGATGTGCACAGTATGTTATACCCCTTCCGTTCTAAATTAATTTACTTAATTTTTTCTAGATATATTTATATCTACATACTAAAATCTGTTTAAATATATTTATATCTAAACAAAGTCGAATACATCATTTTGAACCGAGTGAGCGTCTAAAATGGTTGTGGTGGCATGTTAATAACTAATGCCTTTTACCATCTCACAAAATATTACGTATGACAAACATGTTTTAGTGGAACAATTTTTTCCATCCGGCGATAAACCAAGCTCTTCCTCGGCAAGGATATATGCCACAACAAATGGTTTGGATCACCTAGGCTAATAACTATGGAGTCAATAGTATTAGCTGTTTGCTTTCAAGCCATGAAGTGATAATGCCGACAAAGTAAATGTATGCCACAGGGGGCCCCGTACCTCCTGGCTGCACAAGGAGAGAAGGTGAAGCTTTTTAGTTGCGCGGTGGACTCCTGACAATGCGCAGAAAGTAGATGTATCCCGATGCTTCCTGCAGTTTCAGCCAGCAATCACGAGCGCGGGAATGCAAGGAGCGAATCCACTCGCTGCCAGCCGTCAGATCGTGTGATTTCAGGTATGATGAACGGCACATAGCAGCTTTAACATGTAAATCAACGGGCAGGGTTACTCCAGAGGTCCATAGGCGAGAGAAGGTTCTAGAATTGGACGGTGGTAAATTTAAATTCAAAAACTCGCGTACTATATAGTGGTATAGATATAGATGATGCGAAACCAAGTAACCAAACCATGACCACCAACTGGTTTGTTAATGAGAATGAAGATTTGGATGGATCTAGATCCTTCGGTGTACATCATCTCTAGGCCCGTTTGCAACATAAAAAAAAATAACATAAAATTTGGAGGATGGATCAAGAAAAAAAATCATGTAGTTCCCTTATTTGGAACATGGGATGATGGGAAGGGGGACCTTAGATTCCTTGAAATTCCTATGGAATGGGTTGCAAGACATCAAATGTGTGGTGTTCCTTATGATTTCATCAGTTTCTGCCTACAATTCCTGTACTTCAATTTTGTGTGTGGCATCCATTTGATACTTTTGAAGGTTCCTAGTGTTTTTGTTTTTTTGTATGAATCTGGGGTACATGACATCTCATTTTATGTGTTTTTTCAATTCGGCCTTTTAAGTTCATATTTTCCACCGTGCCTTAGCTACTTGTAAAATTACTTACGAATGGTTTTTCTAAAAAAACAAATGTAAAAATACAAGTCTCATGGTAACTACTCCCTCAATCTTATGATAGCATACATTTAGCAAGTTGTTTGAGCTTGACAAAACATCTTATATTGTGGGACAACAACTTGCCAAAATGTCTGATATCGTGGGATGGAGAGTAGTAATTGAGTATTAGCCGACATATATGTGTCCTTGTTGTTCAAAAGTATGCGGTCTCTTATATGGGCCATCATACAACCTAAGAAGGATATATTGTCACCTTCTCTTTATCAGTGATTCTTAAACTGAATAAGTCAGAGCGGTGTTTTGGCACATGGGAGCGTATGCTCCCTTTGTTTTAAAATGTATGTTACACACATTTTGAAATTTCAAAAAACTGAAATGAAAATTTTGCACATACATCTTCACGTGCTACGCGCTCACAAAATTGTTTCATGAAAAATCGACTTGTCGTATGACGTGTGTAAAAAAGGACAAAATTCATTGCTAAAAATATGGCTTTTAGAAGATAAATGTTCTCTTCTTTTACATAGACCACAAAAGATATTGGTTCTTCGTGAAACTTGACGAACGCACATAGTATGTTGGGGAGATGTACATGTACAATTTTTTTGTCAAAAATTTCGACATTTTAAAAAATAACTTTTTGATAGAGGGAGTATATGCACCCGAGAGCCGAATTGAATTTCCGTGCATAAGTCTCATAGGTTACTTTATTTGTTTAGTAGAATGTCCGCTTTTCAACCGTGAACTCTTAAGAAAGATTTTTTTCCTAAAACTATTATTTGCTCCGAACAAGAACATTAACTCTTGGGATAGTTCATATTCCACTTAACCCGAATATAAAACACTTAGGTAGACAACTAATGGCACAAAAATCAGTACAACTAATGGCATAATTTCATCTAGAAAGGTTGAACATGCATCAGGGATACGGTGCCTCTAGCTCCGCCCCTGGCGGGCACACGGTTGTATCAGTGCTACGGAAGGTGGGAGCGCCGCTGCTAGGGCATGGTGACCAACACCGTTTTAGAAAGGTCGATTAAGTTTGGTGTTCGGTGTTTTTCTCGTGTTTTGGATTTGAGAGGGGTGTATGTTTATTTAGTTAGGCGGAGTGGTTTTCTTTGTCCAGGTCAACGTATTTCTCCGGTCAGGTAGGATGTGAACGTTTTCAAGAGTTCAAGATTTTTTTTCCGGACCAAACAGAAGTTTTGAGGATGAAAAGTAAAAGTTGACAAGAGTTCATGGACGGAAAGTGAACTTTCACATGAGTTCATGGACGAACAATGCGCATGTAATTAACAAGTGGGCGCTCAAAGTAATAGTGATGGTTTTGGAATTTGGAGCAGGAATTGATAGATGGATGACGTAGCTTCACCATGGAGCAGAGAATATACTTAGTGGAGGGGAGGGCAACTATTCAGATACAGAAGATTCAACAACATTCCTTCCAATTTCTTTCTTTCATTGGCACACAAAGTACACATGAATCAACTAGTACTGCAAACTAGTGCTACATTCAGAAACACTCCAAAATAATAGGCGAAACAAGCACAACAATTGGCACACCAGATACATCAGTTCTACATTCAGAACCAAAGAAATAATCAGAAATGGATAATGACGAGCCAAACACGCATGCAGTATTGCAGTCACAAAATGAACGCTCTGTTCATGTTTGGGCGCTGCATGCAGCTAGACAATGAATAGCTTAATCATGCGCAAATGAAGCCGCTTGGGAGACTCTTGCCGCAGTAGTTGACGAGGAGGCTGAGCTTGACGGGGATGTCGAGGCTGATGCCGAGCACGTTGGCCTTGATGGCCGTGCAGAGGCAGACGGCGGCCTCGAGGTCGGCGAGGCCGCCGAGGATGCTGCAGCAGGGCTCTGCTGGTGGCTGGCCGACCTCGGCGCTGACGAGGCCCAGCACGTTGGCGCACGCGGCGAGCTTGAGCGCGTTCTTGGGGCACTTGCTGTAGGACGGAGTGGGCGTCGCCGGCGTGGGCGTCGCCGGAGTCGCCGGCGTCGGGCAGCTAGTGCCGCAAGCGTTGGCCACGGCGAAGACGAGGACCAGGCTGAGGGCTACGAGGAGGAAGGTCTTCGGTGCCATGGCTGCTGAGAGCGCAAGGGCTAGCTAGGAGTGTGTGCTTGTGTGAGCTGTGGACGTGAGACTGAAGAGCTAGCCGAGGGTATTTGTAGGCGGGCGGGAGGGAGAAACGAGCAGACCTTTGGTGAGAAAACCCTAGCGCCTAGCTTTGTGAGAGCACACCATCTAAACTCTAATAACGAAAATGCTTTGGTGCATATGAAATGGGGCCAATATGATATCACAACCGTTGCATGGCATATGGATGGTCATCCGTGGGGTTCGCACATGTGCCCACCCATATGAGAAGATTCTCTTCTCTAAATGCACTACTAATTGAAAAACAAGCACAACTTTCACGAAACAAATGCAAATGAATTTTTGTTTGCATATTTGACTTCCTGATGATGAACTCTTCGAAATAAGTCTAATATTTACTATTTTAAAATATATTTCGTGAACTGTATCTATAGAGTCCTCTATTGTTTGCTCATGTAGTCCATATGCCATGTTTATGTAGTCCTGCGAAAAGTACTGCTGAATTTATAAAGTACTTGTCAATTTTTTCATATGGTACATGAAGTACTGCCAAAAGTACTGTTGTTTTTACACACATGACAGCTGTAGATTCCTTTTTCACGTGGGGTCATGTTGGACCGAATCTCGAGGAACACGACTACAACAACGGCTGTGATATCAACCGCGCCCCATTTCATAAGCACCATCTGCGGGTCGCTCTAATAATTTGTACTAGCTCGCTCCTGTGGCGAAGCCACACTATAGCAGTGTTGTGATTTGACTATACAGGTTTTGGTATACATGCAAGAAATCATGTAACAAATTAAGAAATAAAATCAAATAAATATTTATATTTGACTACACAACTTTAAATTCAATATTAAGGGCATCTCCAACGGCTCGGCCGCATAGTTGTCGGACGGTCTGCCGAGACCCAAACGTGGCTCAAATGTGCCCCACGAATGCGTCTGCGCGGTCGCGCCGTGCGTCCGCGTTGGTTACGCCGGGCAGTGACACATGAAAGCAAAAAGATTCTCATTACTAGGTTAACCAAAAACCTACGACGGGCGTACCTACTCGTCGTCGCACCGTCTACTATGGCCGGGGTTACTCGCAGTCGCTCGGTCTACTACTGGCCACCGGCGTGACCTGAGGGGCCAGCACCGTCGTCGGAGCGTATCCCGGCAACGACCGCCTTGCGCCGCTCGCGTCACCATATCTCCCTGGAGGCTTCCTGCTCCTGCTGGCAGCGTTCGATGGCCTCGGCTAGAGAGGAGTCCCATTGGACTCTCTATGCCACCGCCACTTGCTCCGCCTCCACGTGTGCCTGCTCCTCTGCCGCCAGTGGCGGAGGACGGAAAAAAATCATGGAAAAAAATAGCGCGCTATTCCAACGCTAATAGCACGCTATAGCATATCTGGAGAGCCGACGCTACGCTATTTCGGCGCTATAGCGCGCTATTCGCGTTAATAGCACGCTATAACATGCTAATAGCGTATTTTTAGACCCACGCTATTTTGTTATAGCACGCTATTTTTTTCATTGAAAAAAATTAAGGTCGGGCGAAATCTATAGTACTAAGAATTTTGCAAAATAAAAATGGAAATCTAGTGCATAAGAAAAAATGATGCAAAATGTTTAACAAGGATGAGTATTCAATCCTATGAATAGAAAACGAGAATAAGGTATAACCCTAGAAGGGAAAGCCTAGGCGAGCTGGGACCTGGACACCGGTGAAGATTTCTCCCCGGCCGCCACCGCGCTTTGTCAGCGTCGTTGCGCCCCTTGCTGTCGGCGCCGATTTGCCTGCCGGCGCAGTGCTCCTGCGCTCCGCTAGCCGCCAAGGTTCCTACGCCGCCGCGTCGTCTTGTTTTGATTTTCATGGCTGGGCAATCATGGATTTCTTTCATGCGGTCGTGGCTTCCTGGTCGGTTGAGCCGCACGAAGCTGAACACTGGCCCAACCCAGTTGGCCCAGTGGAAAAGGCTAGTAGCCAGTGCCGAACGCACCTCTTTTCTCTTCTCTTTCTACTCCAAAGGCGACACACGTAGACTGAGAAATCTCCAAACAAAACACATCGACAGATGAATACATATATACAAGTTTTGCACAAAAATTAAGGTAGAGCGTCCGCCCTACCCTGCCCAAAGGGGTCCTCCGCCACTGTCCGCCGCCTCCATGCGTGCTATCTCCTCCACCGCGATCGGCGCCAGGTCGGCGTAGTAGCGGGCCCTGCCCCTTGCCGCTGCTGCCTCTGCCTCGTCCCTCGCTGCGATGGCCAGCGCCGAACGCACCTCTTTTCTCTTCTCTTTCTACTCCAAAGGCGACACACGTAGACTGAGAAATCTCCAAACAAAACACATCGACAGATGAATACATATATACAAGTTTTGCACAAAAATTAAGGTAGAGCGTCCGCCCTACCCTGCCCAAAGGGATCCTCCGCCACTGTCCGCCGCCTCCATGCGTGCTATCTCCTCCACCGCGATCGGCGCCAGGTCGGCGTAGTAGCGGGCCCTGCTCCTTGCCGCTGCTGCCTCTGCCTCGTCCCTCGCTGCGATGGCCTCCTCCAGCTCGTAGTGCTCCCGGTCGACCCGCATGTGGTCCCGTCCCCTCCACGCAACCATCGTTAGGTAGGAGCGCACGTACGCCCGCCTCATTGCGAGCGCATCTACGTGAGCTTGCGCCCGCTGCTTCATCGCTTGCACCCTCGCCTTCCTCGTCGTCCAGGAGGAAGTCGATGTCATCGTCGTCCTCATCGTTGACGACGTGGATGACGGCGTCAGTGACCGGGGCCGCCGCCATCCCCGCCCCCGCCGCCGCGATTTCCTCCTGGAGGTCGGTCATGGTCGTCGCCGCCTCCTCCACCCTGGCCTTCGCCGCCTCCACCCTAGCCCGCGGAACCTCCACCACCGCCGCGACCGCGACCGCCTCCGCTGCAGCTGCGTCAGCCTCCAGTTGCTCGGCCTGGCGGCCGTACGTGCCATCTGCTCCTCCGCAAACGCCTCCGTCACGTGGAGGGCGGCGAGGTCCGGATACCACCGCCCCCGCGCGGGAAGCTGTAATGGCCGACGGTAGGTCTCGACGGAACGTTAATGTTGTTACCGATCTTAATGTTGTTAGGGAAAAAATGGGTCGATCTGCTGAACATACCCGATGCAAACGATCACTACGACCATGTACAGCCGATTTAGTGTCTGTGGACCGACGTAAAACGCGGGATTGCTTTTGGCGTTCATTTTACGTCGGTCCGTTGAAGATGCCTTAACGTCCTGGCTCCGCCAACTCCTGTGAGTCCGTGAGACAACATGGCAAGATTGACGAAAGATTGAGGTGTGGCCAGATCGACCGCAGAGGCAGATCTTCGTATCATTCTCGCTCGCTGAAATGCGCAGATGACATGTCGGATCGGTGGCTAGCTAGCAGTGCACGGGATCCCATGCGGAGGCCAGGTGACGGTGGAGCTGGCAGATAGGATGGCAGTGACAAGGCTCCAAGGAGACGGCTCGGCAGCTTGCTCTGCTCGTGGGCCGGGTGGTCAATGCCGTGTTGTCCATGCACCATCTCCGTCTCACTCTCACCCGGCCTCTGCCATGTCTGCCTCCCTGGCTAGCGCGCGCGATCTATCTCTGGGATGATAATCTAGACCATGTCATCAACATCAGCCATCAGCGCCACATCATCGTGTCGCTTCAGATCACGATTCAGAGGTCGCACAGCTGGTGTGTGAGGAGTCCGGCAGGTAGAAGGAACGAAGATAGGGTTTTCCCAAGATGTGTGATGTGTTTGGCTCCACTTGTTCATGTGGCCTGATTGCCTGAACCATTTCCCCTGCAAAATCTCTCTTTATCCGCGAGCTGAAGAACACATACACGAGGTATTGCAAGCTTGCAGAAGTTTAGCAAGCCTGCAAGTGTTGATGTCGAAACTCTTTTTGGAGACGTCCGGGGGATGCTTGCTGATAATTCGACATAGGCATAATGCTGATTTTCTTTTTCCAGTTGCCAAGAACAATAGAGGTTGAGTTTAAAAGGCTTATAGGTACGTTAGAGTTTAAACCATGAATTATATTGATGGAAAATATGGTAAAGAACATTGAATTTCGAGTTCAAAACCTGAGAGCATTCTCCTCCCTAAGTGGTTTCGAGTGTTCAGTGACATTTTTTTACGAAAAGGTGTTTAATGACAACATGATAATGATCTAACCGTGTGTTAAATAATTATAGGTACATTTGATGTGGAAAGCCATCATATTTCATTTAATTGAGTCACAGGAATTTATTTGTACTCGTGATTTATAGAAAAAAATAATGCTACCTCCATCCATAAAAGGAGGTCACAAGTTTTTCTAAATATAGGTATATCTAGCGACCTGGTGCTTTTGCACCTACCACGATATGCTCCTGGTTTTTAATATGCATTATAAACACATTTCAAAATGTCAAAAAAAAACTCGGCAAATATGTCACGCGTACATCTTGATGTTCTATGCGCTCGTAAAGTTGTTCCACAAAAAACTAATATCTTTTGTGTTATATGTAAAAAGGATAAAATTGGTGCTAAAAAAAGCTGTTTGTGAGACACTTCTTCATCTTTTTTACACAGGAGAGCAAAAAAGTCGATTTTCCCGAGAAACTTGGCATGTGCACACAGAATATCAATATGTGCGCGTGAAATTTTTCTTAGGATTTTTTTTGGTACTATTAAATCCGGTCGACGCCAGCAACTCACTGTATTCTGCCACAAACGAATGGTTGTAGTGACTCGAGGTTGTTGGGTAGGCTTCACGAGTTTGCTACTGCCTAATGGACTTGTGGGCCGAATAAATAGGCTCTACCCTGACGGGCTAGGGCGGCTTATGGGGCAAGTGCTAACTCTAGTGCAAAGAAGGAGCTCAAAAAAAAAAAAACTCTAGTGCAAAGAAACAATCACCCTCAAGCCAGACATCATCATAGGCCCTAACTAGAGATGTAAATGGTATAGATAATTTTCGTTCCACATCCACATCTCAATTCGTTTTAAGAATATGGTATGGACTTTTAGAAATCCACCCAACATGGATATTCCAACGGATATGGTGGTGGATATGGTATTTATAATATCCAATGGAGACGGATTATCCAATATTTGTTAGAGATTATTCAAGATCTACAAAAAGAATTATCTGATAAAATATTTAGACAAATCAGTTAGTCCGTCAGACCACTACCTTTTCTCGGACCAACAACCTTTTCTGACCACATCATGCTAGTATAGTATTGCACATTTGTACTACGGAGTATTATTGTTGCACATTGTTCATTGTTAATGTGTGTGGTTGCCGCCGATTCAACCAACCAAAACACCTACACGCAGCACTTCAGCAGCTAGTGGAAAATGGGAACAGAAGTCTGCAGCAGCTGGTGGAAATTGGGAATAAAAGCCCATAGAGATTCATAAGGTGAAATAAGAAACATCACAGTTCTGATGGGGCAAGTTCTTAATGTAAGAGACATGCAATACACCTTTCTGCATATTCCAAAAAAATGTACACTCCCAAGTCCCAACACATGTATAACATCAAAACCAGAAAACCCTTTCTATACAGTGTAGACTATTCTAAAAAGGCGAAGAGACAAAGCATCCAAAACAAGGGGTAACCAAGGCATAATCGAAGTCGTAGAATGATGTGGCACTAAACCTTCCGACCTGTCATCAAGTATCCAACAAGGACAAATAACAGGAAGACGAAGAGCACAAACTTAGGCGAGAAACCTCCAAAAGATTGGTTTCTTTCCCTAAGCAGTTCCTGAAAATGAAGGAGCGTTGACTAGCATTAGATATCAGAAAGCAAATTCAGAATGGCTAACAGAGTTTGGTTCGGAAAAGCAAAGAAGTTGACTTATTTTCATATTGTATATTGTTATGATATTCTGAAGAAAATATTATCATCTTTGGTGTAGCTTCCTTTGACTTCTTTAGATCATTTCATATTGTATTATGATAGTTTGGAGATACTATCCTGTTTAGCAGAACTCCCAGACTGCTCAGGTAAATTTCGCTTGTTTTAGTAATTTGTGCAGTATAGTTGTGCAAGCAATACTACATTAAGATTTGCCAAGTTTCTCTGCATAATATGATAAATTGGTCTCTTTCATTTTTTTTCTTGAATAATTAAGAAACATGTTTTTATTAAGGATAAAAGATCTTAGGAATCCATAAAAAGTAGCAGAAAAACATGATGGTTTATGCTGAAATAATGTAAATATAACAGGGAGAAAATTGTTGATTTCCTCTGAGAAGAAAAGCCGTACCAGCTCTTGCTGAAGCTTCTTGTTTTCATCTACATATTTAGCCACTTCTGAATTAACCATAGAAACCTCCTAGAGAATCAACAGAATGTCAGAAACATATAGTTGTTCAAAAACTTTCAAGATTATATGAAGATACAAGAAATTATAGTATCTTGACGAGCATTACTAAACACATATATCATTCTGACATACCGATAGAAGCCAGACAGGGGAATTCTTTTCAGAAATAAGACTAGTTATTGTTATGCACTCTAAAATCTGTAGCTTACAAGCATATATGATACTCTAACTAGAGCTAAATTTCTTCACTGCAACTACATGTTTGCATAAAGTTTGGTTTGATGAGGAAAAAAAACTATGGCAACAGACCAATCGTGCAGAGCAGTCTGTCTCTCGGTGAGTAGTAAGCTGCACATTTGATGGTGTTATGTGCGACGATTGCTTATCACATGGTACATTGTTTTCCCATTAAGAAAATCATCACATACACAATGCTTAGAAACATGAATGTTCTGTCGGCATGAAATCAAATAACATGGTAATGCTATTTTTAGTGGGAACAAAGAGTCACCTCATCATACGAAGGTTGTGATCCGGATGTGTGTCCTTGCCTAGATGCCTGAAAAGGAAGAGAGCACACCAATCATCATTAAGAACAAACATGGCATCTTTTCTCACAGCATCAAGAAGCAATGCCACTACTTACAGGATGGATCATGGATTGCCTGAACACTTCATGGTCTATCTCCGAATCCGCAATCTCTTCCTCATCCTCCTCAGGCACAGGTGAGGGGGGATTGGCAGGGATGTAAACCACCCGCAGCTTGAACTCCTCCACCACCCTATCAGGCGCTCTATTGAACTGCAAACCATAAAGATACATTCGAAATAAGAAACCACAAGCACAACATTTACATGACACAATCGATCAACCCCTGCAGATTGTTTTTTTTGCGGGTAACCTCCAAAGACTCGAGTGCTGCAAGAACTTACCATCTCAGGGACGATGTCCCTATTCGTTATCCCTTCCTGGACTACAACGCTCTGAACAAGGAACTTGTCCTTACACTGGTAATCCTGAGGGATCTCCTTGGGCGCCTGCATCGTGACTACACAGACAGAGCAACAATGCCATGTGAGTTTGGCGCATCAATCAAAATCGACTAGTGCTAGTAACTAGCAAGGCATCTAATGCGAGTTAGGCAGACGCACTCGTGATACCGCAGGATCCCCCTGGCGGCACGATGCCGGACGTCGGCCGCACCGCGTACTTTCTTGGGTTCGTCGTTTTCACCTGCATATCATTGAGCAGCGCATCAGAAATCCACCGACCTGATTCCTCCGCATTGATTAGATCGCAGTTTTGGGTAGCAAGAATCGGTCTTTACCTTGAAAGCTACGCGCTCTTCGGTCTTGTTGACGAGCTCGATGCATCCTGAATTCGCCTTCTTCAGCTCGACTGTTCAGAACAACGATCTGGTCAGTCCACCCACAGGCAAATACGCATCAAGAAACAGAAAGAACTACCTAGGGGCGGTCATGGGAGACCTTACATGGCAGCTTGAGCTCGGAAGGGTAGACCCGGAGCAGCGTATTACTCATGGCGCCGACCAGGGGGGACAACGACGGCGACTCGAGACCAAGAAAACCAATGCGCTTGCCCTCTCCTCTCCTGTCCTGCTCGCAAGAAACAATCCAAGAAACGGGTCTCGACGATTCCTGGTCCTAGAAGCAAAGAATCAAGACAGGGGGAGGGCTATGAAGGGGGGAGGCAGGGTTTGTGGATTGGCAGAAGGCGAATCGGAGGTGGAGGGGATGCGGGGTAGGACTCCGGAGGGTGGAACGAATTCTGGTCGGCATAAACTAAACAACAGGGTTGATTGATGGACGGATTAGACGGTTTTGGTTGGGAAAGACTGGTGATTGGCTGGGTGATTGATGATGGGGAGCTCTGGAGGTTGCGTCGTGCGTAATCCGGGCTCTTTTATTTGTGCGCGCGCGTTGGTTGATGAGTCATAGCTGGATTTGGGCAACGGCGGCGGAGGAGGGCCGGGGGCGCCACCGCGCCAGATGGGATTGGGGCGGGGCTGGATACGCCTCCCACGTCGCCGCCTGCGGAAAGGATTCTATCTCTCTCCGTCTCCGAGCCCCCTTTGCCCTTTTTGTCCTCTCCGCCTCCGACCGACGCCGCGTCGACCTTTCCACCTGCGATTTTATCCTCCTTGTTTTTTTGGGGGGCAAACTGTGATTTTTTCCTTTATTAAAACTGCGATGTTTTTCTTTGGGCGAGTCTAGGTCCCAGGCGACTGAGACATTCGCGTGATGTCATGTGACAAATCTCAGTTTCAATGTAGTTGTAACTTATAAAAATAGTACTAATTATCAGTTTTAACCTAGTTGAAACTCATTAAATTCTTAGTTTCAACCTAGTGGAAACTCACTACGTTCTCACACTGCACAAATCGCGACAAAATCCAAAGGCTAAAAGCGCCGACTGATACATACTAAAAATCAGGCGCGTGATTTCTAGCCATTCCGTTTTTCTTTTGGGCAAACTGCGACTTTTCCTTTAAAACTGCGCTGTTTTCACTCCCTTCGGTTCATATCAGATGACTCTAGTATAAATGTGTCTAGATGTGTTTTAGTTTTCGATACACCATATTATAATAGTAAAAAATAGGAATTAGATTTAGTACTCCTTCCAATCTCAAAAAAGAGTCGGAAAGTGAATTTTGCAAACACACCCTTTAACTTTGTATTTCATCAGCCCGCACTCCTCCTGAAAGCAACCGGGCCCACGAGTCCACGACGCTCCTCCGCGTGGATAGAGTTGGAAGCCGCGTGGGTCGCTCCCCCCAGCCGGACGCGGAGTCACCAACCCCGACAACGCCCCTGACCCCTCCTCTCAGGGCATGTACAATGGTGTTGACTAAGCTATCTGTAAGTGGTGGTTATATGTGATTTTGATGATGTAAAGGAAAGAGAACGAGGAGAGAGAGTGAGGCTGTATGTAAAGTTGCAGACAGTCTGTAGCATTCTTACAGACAGCTTACAGACTGCGATTTTGCTATTGTATGGAGGGTGTCTGTAACTTACAGACAGACTGTTGTACACATTATCTATAGTATCGTCTATATATGACATGTATTAGTATTACAGATACCATCTGTCTAAACCAATGTACATGCCCTCAGATGTTGACCTCTCCGGCGGTGGAGCGTTGCACCGGCGGGCTGTGAAGTCCTCTCGACGGAGTCAAGGGCATCATGGATCAGAGCCCTCCTCCCCTTAGGATTTGGGCCGCCACTGATTGGGGAGCGCCATGGATCAGAGCCGGCGACGGATGGGCGAAAGGCAGCTGGCGGTAGGCAGGCGGAAGGCGGCGGACTCCATGGTTTGGTTTTGTCGGGCGGTGGCGGGCGAGGCTGGAGCCGACCACCAGCGCCATGGAGATCTTGGAGCCAGTCATGCCACCGAGCAGTTGTTCTGCTTATTCTAATTTTGCTTAGTTTAGAATGGGTAATCTGCAAAACGCGATTATATTATGCCTCCGACTCGTATTCCGAATTGGAGAGAGTATTAAAATTGTGATTTCTAAGTACCCCGATTGCAAGAAACTTTTGTTATCGTATATATAAACATGTCCTGGGTTGTGCATCTCAAAACAAATCTACAGAACACCGTTATTTTCTGAAATTTGCTGAAACACACCACCCCCATTTTATCAGGTATAATTACAATTTTGTGACACATTTGGTAGAGCACACCACATGGCCCAAAACTGCACTTCTGCCTGGGATGACATGCTATGACCGGTTTTGAAGATAGATAGCAAAACTTTCCTTTTTTTTGGCCATGCTGTGTGTTGTGGTAAATATGCCACAAAATTAAAATGATACCTAGAAAAAAAATTGGACGGTGTGTTTCGGCAAATGATAGAAAATAACGGTGTCCTAGAGCAATTTTTTCAAAAAAATGTGTTGGGTTCATGGGTTGTGAGTCCGTAAATTGACGCGGACTACAATTGGTAGCTAATTAACTTGTGAATGTAGCGGTGAAACTCCATTTTTTCGTCCCAAAATCATCACAGAACTTTAGGTGGAAAGAGACATGATGCTATGGTTACTGGCTACCTACCTATCAGCTGCCAGGTAAGCATCATGAGGACACTGAGTAGAAATGATACGGCGTTAGGTTCATCACTCAGATCTGAAGCTTCTTCAGCTACTGCCGCACACTTTTTCAGGGGCCATGTCACGATCAAACAATGATCAGGATACATGCTAGCCGATGATGGTGTTTGTTGCTGAAATATCAAAGGTCGTTGTCTTGTTTCAAAAAATCAAAGGTCATTGCCGCAAAACAGTAGTGCTGAATTCCACGAGCATTCCTCGTTTTCTCAATCAAGGATTGTCCACAGTGATACAGACAGTCGCGACTTGCTACATCAAACTCGCTTTCAGCATTTGGAAACAGCACCTTTGAGGGAATGTTTAATTTCTTTCGGTATAAGTACAACACACTGAGCAACATCCTAGTCCTGTACTTCTCTGGTAATTTATTATTGATCAAGAGAAACAGGATGAATTCCAGACGTTATAACAGGATGATAGGGGTTCCCTCACATGAGATGAATGATCCATGTTAACATTGCCCCCTGCAGCTCATAGCACTGCTCAAAGATTCGAGTTTAACCTCGCAGATAAAATGGCAGGGGAATATCCATCAATACTATGGCAACATATCCAATGTACACAAACTAGTGTAGCATAAGTAGACACTCTGTGAAAACATTCACTGAACAAGAGCTTTACACACAAGATGAGGGGAACAACACCTGAAATCTGAAACCAACATTTCCAATGCACAAAGAACAAACAATATAAATCACCACTGCTAAATGTCATGATGAAGAAAGATAAATAATCCCAAAACATACTGTAAACCATGGTTTCAGATTACACCCTCCAACACAAAACCTAAGCTAACTCCTCTCAGCTATTTGAAATTCACCAGTCCTGCCAAGGTCCAGAACTTCATGTCTTCCAGGATCCTCAACTCTAGATTGTCCCCGTCAATGTTGGCGCAAATTGCCAAAAACCCTTGCGTTCCTCTGTTTCCACAGGCTCTAACTCACTACGACCACCAAGGAATCAAACTTCTTTCTCTACTTCGCACAGAACTGTACTCCGCTCTTGATCCACCAGTCCTCCACTTGACATTGACTTGGGGTATGGCTACCTGAATTTTCTTGACGCAGAAACAGTTATACCAGACCCGATGAGCATAGAAGTGTACGAGGATGTGGTCTGTGGTGTCTTCTTCCTGGAAACAGACGAAACAAGTCGCTGTATGGGCTTGTAAACCGTGCCTATTTGAAGTCCACATTCTGTATTGGAATGATAGCCACGGGAAAATCTTACAATTCCTCAGTACCAAGCATTTCCAAAATGCAGTCGGCAGAAGCAAATCTGGCAGAACCCTGTGAGAGCATTTTGTAAGTCTATTGCACTGAGTGAACTTCAGAAGTCAACCATAACCAGCAGAACTGATGGGGGAGAGACGGATCATGAGTAACCCCTCTAATGCCGCTCCACATACTAACAAACTGTAGTGCCCCTTGCAACTTCCATCACTCACAATCCAAACAAACAAAAAACTCCATCACTCTTGAGATGTCCAGAATCCATCTGCCGTCGATTTTCATATTGATCAAGAGAAACAGACTAAATTCAAGACATTATATCAGGACGATAGGTGCCCTAACATGAGATGAATGATTCCATGTTAACATGACCTCCTATAGATGATAACACTTCTTAGACCTCTCGAGTTAACCTGACAAATCAAATTGTCGTTGAATATCTAACACTAGTATCGTAGCATAATACAGTGTACACAAAATATTATAGCATAGGCTGATACACAATGAACATTAATTGAAGAAGAGCTCTCTACACAAGATGGGGGTAAGAACACCTGAAATCTGAAACCAACGATTCCAATGCACTGAGCATAAGCAATGTAAACCTAGCCTACCACCTGTGAATGTCATAATGAAGAAAGTGAAGGAACCACCATCTCGCAACAATTGTATTTGTACCATAAGACTGCTCATAAAGAAGCAACTGGATTCGAATCTCCTTCTCATTCAACAAAAAAAATACTCCATCATTCTTGAGATGTCCAGAATCCATCTGTCAACGTGTTCCATATAAATTCAAGACGTATAACAGGATTATAGGTGCCCTCACATGAGATGAGACGAATGATCCATGTTAACAAGACCTCCTGCAGATGATAACACTTCTTAAACTCTTGAATTTAACCTGATAAATCAAATTGCCGTGCACTATCAACCAATAATATGGTAGCATATCCAATATACACAAACTTTTCTAGCATAAGCAGATACACAATGAACATTAATTGAAGAAGAGCTCTCTACACAAGATGGAGGTAAGAAGACCTGAAATCTGAAACAAACGTTTCCAATGCACTGAGCATAAGCAATGTAGACCTATCCTACCACCTGTGAATGTGGTCATGAAGAAAGTAAAGAAACCACCATCTAGCAGCAATTATATTTGTACCATAAGACTGCTCATAGGAAGCACCTGGATTCGTTCTCTTCTTCGCATACCCAATACAATCCGGGTGCTCTCAAATTGAAATTGGTCACAAAGAATTCGCAGTTGTGTCATAGCAATGCTGTGCAATAATAACCAACCGTGCAGGAACAAAGAGTTAGCATACAAGAAAGCTGCCGTGGGCGCACAAATAGCTCAAGATCAAGTTGCTGAGCCAGGCCTCCAGCACGCCAAGCCAAGCCCCGGCGAAGACATCAAGAACATAGTGTCGGCCGAGAAGCACCCTTGATGCCGAGGTCGCGGCCGCCCAGAGGTACAGCGCCTCGCTGGGGAGACCGCTGCCGGCGAGGAAGGCGGCAACGAGGAAGGCCCGGGAGGAGTGGCCGCTGGGGAAGGACCAGTGGTCCACGGCGACGGCGACGTACATGTCGGCGGCGTTGTACGCCGGGCGCGGACGGCGGAAGATGAGCTTGGCGAGGCCGACGAAGGCGATGTCGAGCACCAGGCCGGCGACGAGGCCGACGAGGAGCGGGGAGACCGTGGAGGAGGTGGTGGTGGTGGAGATCAGGAGCAGGGAGATGGGGACGGGGAGCCAGATGCGGCCGTCGCCGGCGACCTCGAGGGCCTTGAGGAGGAGGCGCGGCACCGGGAGGAAGAGCGCGTGGAGGCGGAGGGACACGGCCGCGTCCAGATCCGCCACGCCGCCCAGGAGACTGGACTTGGCCAGCGCCTGCCGTGGGCGGGTTTCCGCCGGCGGCGAGGTGGATGCGGGAGCCATGCGCGCCGGCAGAGGGGGGCGGCCGATGGAGGTTTCGTCTGTTCGGCTTGCCAGATTGGGAAGATCCGAATGGATTTTGTTTTTTTTTTTAGCATTTTTTCACATACACACGAATACATTCACATCTATGAACGACGCAACGCTACTCCTATGAGCACCTTCAAAAGACTAAGGTGACGGATTGAATCTTAAAATTAACAAAGTCACCACAGATGTCTCGATGTCGACGGAAATATCACCTCTACTGAATAAATATTTCATCTTTATAAGATACAAAGATGTTAAATCTAAGGATTGAACTTTGGTAGGGTGAAGATACAACCACCCTCCTAGCTACACACAACCTCAGGTTGGTTCATTGTTTTTTTGAGCATTTGGAAGATCCGAATGGATGATTCTAGATCTTGCTCTAGCCCGTTGCCATCTCGTAAGAAACTCAGATTGCTTTGGGTTCGTTATCTACCCGCTGGGCTATTGGGCCATCCGGTATACTACAGTACTAAATACAGTGCTTTCTGTTTTCATTGTAGTAAGGGCCGGATGCCTGCACCCTTGAAAAGAAAGCTGCCGATCTCAAAAAACATAAGTGCCACACCGGTAGATTTGTGCCTAAGAGCATCTCCCTCAAAAAAACGTTCGGCACGTTCTTCTCAGCCGCGTCCCTCAAACAACATCCGAATGCATGCATTTTAATAGAGGGGAACACCTCATGTGGGAAAAGTAGGTGAGAGAAACTGTGAGAAAAGAGAATGACATGTGGAGACTAGGGGTTGCATGCATGGTCTGGACGCTGTTTTTTTGTGTCCGGCGTATAGAGTCTCTACCGAAGACGCCGGACATAAAATGAGACGCTATTTAGCTTTGGGGAACACGACTGAAACTCATTTTTCTTCATTTCTTGTCTATCGTCCCCCAAACGTCATTTGTGAGACGCGACTGGAGATGCTCTAAGGACGTGTTGATTGCATTCCATGAGTTTGCAAACTCCGGTGCAGTCTTTTTACCGATGATTTGTTGCTTTTTTATATTCTAATTTCAAATTGCAGCAATCGTCTCATCACTCGAAGAAGACACTGAAAAATGGGACTCCGTCGGGATCTCATATGAGGGGAGGCAAATCCTCGTTAAATGAATCCACCTTTCCCGACGGGATTAAAGCCTACAACCACATTCGTAAGACGGCAATTTTTCCGGATAGGTCGACCTAAACAAATAACGATAAACCTCTAACCGGCGAGGGGCCGTGGTCCTCCACACCTCCAAGGCCCCAAGCTACCGAAGATGAAGGGGACCAACGACATTGCTGGAAAGAAACAATCAAAGGGGTTTTAATGTGGCTGCCGCCTCCCAGACAGTTGGCTTGTATCTACCGACATCCATGATTTGTTGCTTGTTTGCCTACCTCCAAGGTTATCTGCAGTTACCCATGAAAAGAAGGTTATCTTCAGCTTTTACTAGGCTCGTAGTTCTACCAATGTAATGGAGTTATAGATACAACAAGAGATACTGTACACATTACGAGTTACCATACCGTCATTTGGGATATTCATTTCAGTTCATGGGTGGATGGCGCCGTTGTCGGGGAGGTAAGGTAAAAGGTATTCACATCCTCCGACTACTAAGCTATTTCCTAGCACTGTTGCCGGTGTGTGAGTGCTCGAAGTTATTTCCTTTAGATCCTGCAATTATATTTTTTTGTTTCTTGCTTTTATTTTACTAGTTAGGCTTAATGGAAAACAACAAAAAAATTAGAGATCTTTATGAAATTTATATTGAATTAGGACTTGATGTGTTTGAAGAGAGAATTAAAAAAACCCATGGAACTTTATTTGCAAAATAGTTGTAGCAATGTTATTAGCATGAACTCTTTGAACACCATTGTTTCTAATGCTATGGAAAATTCTAAGCTTGGGGAAGCTGGTTTTGATGAACATGATATTTTTAGTCCCCCAAGCATGGAGGAGAAAATTTACTTTGATGATACTTTGCCTCCCATTTATGATAATTATAATGATAGTGGTATTTTGGTGCCACCTACTATGGAGGATAAAGTTTATTATGATTACAATATGCCTCCTACATTTGATGATTATGGTGATGAGAATAATAATGATAGCTACTTTGTTGAATTTGCTCTCACTACAATTAATAAAAATGACTATGCTTATGTTGGGAGTAGTAATTATTTTATGCATGAGACTCATGATAAGAATGCTTTATGTGATAGTTATATTGTTAAGTTTGTTCATGATGCTACTGAAAGTTACTATGAGAGAGGGAAATATGGTTATATGCATCTTAATAATATTAAATTTCCCCTCTTTATGTTGAGAATCTTGAAGTTACTCGTGTTTTATCTTCCTATGCTTGTCACTTTGTTCTTCATGAATTTATTTGTGTACAAGATTCATTTTCATAGAAAGTGGTTTAGGCTTAAATTTGTTTCGTACTTGCTTTTTGATGCTCTCTTTGCTTCAACTCTCATCCTAATGTGAGCATCATTAAAATTACTGAGCCCATCTTAATGGCTATAAATAAAGCACTTCTTGGGAGATAACCCATGTTTTTATTTTGCTACTGTTTTGTTGTGTCTTGGAAGTTGTTACTACTGTAGCAACCTCTCCTTATCTTTATTTTATTGCATTGTTGTGCCAAGTAAAGTCTTTGATAGTAAGGTTGATACTAGATTTGGATTACGGCGCAGAAACAGATTTCTTGCTGTCACGAATTTGAGTAGCCCCCTCTGTAGGTAACTCAGAAAAATCTGCCAATTTACGTGAGTGATCCTCACATATGTACGCAGCTTTCATTCAATTTGAGCATTTTCATCTGAGCAAGTTAAGTGCCTCTAAAAAATTTGTCTTTACGGATTGTTCTGTTTTGACAGATTCTGCCTTTTATTTCGCATTGCCTCTTTTGCTATGTTGGATGGATTTCTTTGTTCCATTAACTTTCAGTAGCTTTGTGCAATGTCCAGAAGTGTTAAGAATGATTATGTCACCTCTGAACATGTGAATTTTTGATTATGCACTAACCCTCTAATGAGTTTGTTTTGAGTTTGGTGTGGAGGAAGTTTTCAAGGGTCAAGAGAGGAGGATGATACAATATGATCAAGAAGAGTGAAAAGTCTAAGTTTGGGGATGCCCCGTGGTTCATTCCTGCATATTTCAAGAAGACTCAAGCATCTAAGCTTGGGGATGCCCAAGGAATCCCCTTCTTCATCGACAACTTATCAGGTCACCTCTAGTGAAACTATATTTTTATTCCATCACATCTTATGTGCTTTACTTGGAGCGTCTGTCTGCTTTTATTTTCGTTTTGTTATCTTAGTTCTCTGAATAAATCGGATCCTATCATGCTTGTGTGGGAGAGAGACACGCTCCGCTTTTTCATTTGAACACTTGTGTTCTTCGTTTTTAATGTTCATGGCAAAAGTTGAAAGCTGCTGCACTTATTGCTATTTGGTTGAAAACAGAAAATGCTTCATGTGGTAATTGGTATATTGTCTTGAATAATTTGATACTTGGCAATTGTTTTGCTCAAATAGATCATGTTTAAGCTCTTGCATCATGTACTTTGCACCTATTAATGGAGAACTACTGTAGAGCTTGTTGAAATTTGGTTTGCATGGTTGGTCTCTCTAAAAGTCTAGATATCTTCTGGTGAAGTGTTTAAACAACAAGGAAGACAGTGTAGAGTCTTATAATGCTTGCAATATGTTCTTATGTAAGTTTTGCTGTACCGGTTCATACTTGTGTTTGCTTCAAACAACCTTGCTAGCCAAAGCCTTGTACTGAGAGGGAATGCTTCTCGTGCATCCAAAACCTTGAGCCAAAACCTATGCCATTTGTGTCCACCATACCTACCTACTATGTGGTATTTCTCTGCCATTCCAAAGTAAATTGCTTGAGTACTACCTTTAAAATTGTTGGGATACGTTGCATAGAAAACAAAAAATTTCCTACCGCGAGAACGCAATCCAAGCCAAGATGCAATCTAGAAGATGGGAGCAACGAGGGGATGAACGAGACTAACCCTTGAAGATTTCCTAAGCCTATAAGAGTAGGCTCTTATTGTTGCGGTAGACGATCACTTGCCGCTTGCAAAAGCGCGTAGAAGATCTTGATCACGGTGCCTTGATCGGGCAGCACCTCCGTACTCGGTCACACGTTCGGTGTTGATGACGACGTCCTTCTCCCCGTTCCAGCGGGCAGCGGAAGTAGTAGATCCTCCTCGGAATCCCGGCAGCACGACGGCGTGGTGGCGGTGTCGATGGAGATCTCCGGGGAAGCTTCGCTAAGCATATGCGGGAGAAGTAGTGGAGGTGGGGTGCTAGGGTTTGGGGAGAGGGGGTGCCATGGGCGCCGGCCTCAAGGGGGCAGGGGTGGTGCGGCCAAGCCATGGGCTTCCCCTCCCTCTCCTCCTCATTATATAGGTGGAACCCCAAGGGTTTGCCCAAAGTCTTCGAATAAGACCCCAACAGAAAAACTGCCTTATGGACGAAACCTAGAGGGACAGGGACTCTCCCCTTCCCCCTTTTCTTGGCCGGCCAAGGAGGTGGAGTCCACCATGGACTCCACCCTCCCACTTGGTTGGCTGGTTAGGGTTTGTGGAGTCTCTCCGGGACTCCTCCTTCCATAGTAATTTATTTCCGGATAATTCTAGAAACCACCTTCCATAAATTCACCGGATCATTTCCAAACTTGGAAAGTGACTTCCTATATATGAATCTTATTCTCCGGACCATTCCGGAACTCCTCGTGATGTCCTGGATCCCATCCGAGACTCCGAACAAAACTTCGAACTCCATTCCATATTCCATATCTACTTTAAACGACATCAAACCTTAAGTGTGTCACCCTACGGTTCGCGAACTATGTAGACATGGTTGAGACTTCTCTCCGACCAATAACCAATAGCGGGATCTGGAGATCCATAATGGCTCCCACATATTCAACGATGACTTTAGTGATCGAATGAACCATTCACATACGATACCAATTCCCTTTGTCACGTGATATTTTACTTGTCCGAGGTTTGATCATCGGTATCACTCTATACCTTGTTCAACCTCGTCTCCGACAAGTACTCTTTACTCGTACCGTGGTATGTGGTCTCTTATGAATTTATTCATATGCTTGCAAGACATTAGACGACATTCCACCGAGAGGGCCCGGAGTATATCTATCCGTCATCGGGATGGACAAATCCCATTGTTGATCCATATGCCTCAACTCATACTTTCCGGATACTTAATCCCACCTTTATAACCACCCATTTACGCAGGTGGCGTTTGATGTAATCAAAGTACCTTTCCGGTATAAGTGATTTATATGATCTCATGGTCATAAGGACTAGGTAACTATGTATTGAAAGCTTATAGCAAATAACTTAATGACGTGATCTTATGCTACGCTTAATTGGGTGTGTCCATTATATCATTCACATAATGACATAACCTTGTTATTAATAACATCCAATGTTCATGATCATGAAACGATGATCATCTATTAATCAACAAGCTAGTTATACAAGAGGCTTACTAGGGACTCCTTGTTGTTCACATAACACACATGTATCAATGTTTCGATTAATACAATTATAGCATGGTATGTAAACATTATTATAAACTCAAAGATATTATAATAACCATTTTATTATTGCTTCTTGGGCATATCTCCAACAGTCTCCGACTTGCACTAGAGTCAATAATCTAGTTTACATTTGTAAAGATATAACACCTTGGCCTTCCGGTGCTTTATCATGTTTTGCTCACGGGAAAGGTTTTAGTCAACGGATCTTACATGCTCAGAACCGTATGTATTTTGTAATTCATTTGCGTCTCAACGCATCGCTCCTTTTCAAATGAGTCGGCATAAAATATGTTTGGTCTTCTGGTGGAACCTTAATTCCGCGGTCTGAAATATGTCACTAATATTGTCACACACAATATAGCTTCAAAGTTCTGACTCTGTCGGAACTACACCAAGTTCTAAAAGAACCTTTTGACTTAACATCCTTTGTCATTGACAAAACAATGACATACTCTGCCTTCTTTTGTAGAATCCGTCACAATATTTAGAACTCTTCTAAATCTAGCATAGACAACTTCTAGCTCATTGGGCTACCTTTTAAACAACACTTAGTCTAATTTGAAATAGAAATTTTATTTTCATATGTGACAAAACAAATATCGGTGCAACACTTTACAGCGATTTGTTTGTCATTTCTTCATACAAAAACTATATATATATATTCTTGGTTCTTCTTAAGTACTCAAGAATATTCTTACTGTTTTTCAATGATCATCACATGAATCATTCTGGTATATGCTCCTAACTTTTTAGAGCACAAGATATCTGATTATGTACATATTATTCATGATCTAAAATCACTCATGTGTTTTTACTCATCGAGTGTCAGATACACTCAAGTCTTGTTAAATGATACGTCTCCGACGTATCGATAATTTTTTATGTTCCATGCCACATTATTGATGTTATCTACATGTTTTATGCACACTTTATGTCATATTCGTGCATTTTTTTTGGAACTAACCTATTAACAAGATGCCGAAGTGCCAGTTGCTGTTTTCTGCTGTTTTTGGTTTCAGAAATCCTAGTAACGAAATATTCTCGGAATTGGACGAAATCAACGCCCAGGGTCCTATTTTGCCACGAAGCTTCCGAAGTCCGAAGACGAAACGAAGTGGGGCCACGGGGTGCCCAAACCCTAGGGCGGCGCCCCCTTGGCCGCGCCGGCCTGTGGTGTGGGGCCCCGTGCCGCCTCCTCGACTTGCCCTTCCGCCTACTTAAAGCCTCCGTGACGAAACCCCCGCACCGAGAGCCACGATACGGAAAACCTTCCGGAGACGCCGCCAACGCCGATCCCATCTCGGGGATCCAGGAGATCGCCTCCGGCACCTGCCGGAGAGGGGAATCATCTCCCGGAGGACTCTACGCCGCCATGGTCGCCTCCGGTGTGATGTGTGAGTAGTCTACCCCTGGACTATGGGTCCATAGCAGTAGCTAGATGGTTGTCTTCTCCCCATTGTGCTATCATTGTCGGATCTTGTGAGCTGCCTAACATGATCAAGATCATCTATCCGTAATTCTATATGTTGTGTTTGTTGGGATCCGATGAATAGAGAATACTTGTTATGTTGATTATCAAAGTTATATCTATGTGTTGTTTATGATCTTGCATGCTCTCCGTTACTAGTAGATGCTCCGGCCAAGTAGATGCTTGTAACTCCAAGAGGGAGTATTTATGCTCGATAGTGGGTTCATGCCCGCATTGACACCGGGACAGATGACAGAAAGTTCTAAGGTTGTGTTGTGCTGTTGCCACGAGGGATAAAACATTGATGCTATGTCTAAGGATGTAGTTGTTGATTACATTACGCACCATACTTAATGCAATTGTCTGTTGCTTTGCAACTTAATACTGGAGGGGGTTCGGATGATAACCTGAAGGTGGACTTTTTAGGCATAGATGCAGTTGGATGGCGGTCTATGTACTTTGTCATAATGCCCAATTAAATCTCACTATACTCATCATAATATGTATGTGCATGGTCATGCCCTCTTTATTTGTCAATTGCACAACTGTAATTTGTTCACCCAACATGCTGTTTGTCTTATGGGAGAGACACCTCTAGTGAACTGTGGACCCCGGTCCAATTCTTTATACTGAAATACAATCTACTCGCAATATTGTTCTACCGTTTTCTCGCAAACAATCATCTTCCACACAATACGGCTAATCCTTTGTTACAGCAAGCCGGTGAGATTGACAACCTCACTATTTCATTGGGGCAAAGTACTTTGATTGTGTTGTGCAGGTTCCACGTTGGCGCCGGAATCCCTGGTGTTGCGCCGCTCTACATCTCGCCGCCATTAACCTTCAACGTGCTTCTTGGCTCCTACCGGTTCGATAAACCTTGGTTTCTTTCCGAGGGAAAACTTGCTGCTGTGCGCATCATACCTTCCTCTTGGGGTTCCCAACGAACGTGTGAGTTACACGCCATCAAGCTCTTTTTCTGGCGCCGTTGCCGGGGAACTGAAGAAAAGCTACACCACAAAGATTTCTAACTCCCACGTCAACTACACGCCAGCTCTTTTTCTGGCGCCGTTGCCGAGGAGATCAAGACACGCTGCAAGGGGAGTCTCCACTTCTCAATCTCTTTACTTTGTTTTTGTCTTGCTTAGTTTTATTTACTACTTTGTTTGCTGCACTAAATCAAAACACAAAAAAATTAGTTGCTAGTTTTACTTTATTTGCTATCTTGTTTGCTATATCAAAAACACAAAAAAATTAGTTACTTGTTTTACTTTACTTAATATCATGCATGTTTTTATTTCACTAGTTAAGCATAATGGAAAGCAACAAAAATATGAGAGATCTTTATGAACTTTATCTTGAATTAGGACATGATGTGTTTGAAGAGAGAATTAAAAAACCCATGGAACTTTATATGCATGCTAATGGGAATGTTATTACTATGAATGCTTTGAACACCATTGTTGCTAATGCTATGGAAAATTCTAAGCTTGGGGAAGCTGGCTTTGATGAGCATGATCTTTTTAGTCCCCCAAGCGTTGAGGAGAAAATTTTCTTTTATGATTACAATATGCCTCCTATATATGATGATAGCCACTTTGTTGAATTTGCTCCCACTATAACTAATAAAATTGATTATGCTTATGTGGAGAGTAATAATTTTATGCATGAGACTCGTGATAAGAATGCTTTATGTGATAGTTATATTGTTGAGTTTGCTCATGATGCTACTGAAAGTTATTATGAGAGAGGAAAATATGGTTGTAGAAATTTTCATGTTACTAAAACACCTCTCTATGTGCTGAAATTTTTGAAGCTACACTTGTTTTATCTTTCTACGCTTGTTGCATTATGCTTCTTGAACTTGTTTATTTACAAGATTCCTCTTCATAGGAAGCATGTTATACTTAAATGTGTTTTGAATTTGCCTCTTGAAGCTCTCTCTTTTGCTTCAAATACTATTTCTTGCGAGTGCATCATCAAAACTGCTGAGCCCATCTTAATGGCTATAAAGAAAGAACTTCTTGGGAGATAACCCATGTGTTATTTTACTACAGTACTTGGTTTTTATTTTGTGTCTTGGAAGTTGTTTACTACTGTAGCAACCTCTCCTTATCTTAGTTTTGTGTTTTATTGTGCCAAGTAAAGTCGTTGATAGAAAAGTTCATACTAGATTTGGATTACTGCGCAGAAACAGATTTCTTTGCTGTCACGAATCTGGGCTGTTTTCCCCTGTAGGTAACTCAGAAAATTATGCCAATTTACATGAGTGATCCTCAGATATTTACGCAACTTTCATTCAATTTGAGCATTTTCATTTGAGCAAGTCTGGTGCCATTTTAAAATTCGTCAATACAAACT
>NC_061509.1:148830515-148867518 GCF_022539505.1 Lolium rigidum
GCAAACAATCATCATCCACACTATACATCTAATCCTTTGTTACGAGCAAGCCGGTGAGATTGACAACCTCACTGTTTCGTTGGGGCAAAGTACTTTGGTTGTGTTGTGCAGGTTCCACGTTGGCGCCGGAATCCCTGGTGTTGCGCCGCACTACATCTTGCCGCCATCAACCTTCAACGTGCTTCTTGGCTCCTACTGGTTCGATAAACCTTGGTTTCTTACTGAGGGAAAACTTGCCGCTGTACGCATCACACCTTCCTCTTGGGGTTCCCAACGGACGCGTGCTGTACGCGTGTCAGTATGCTGGAGGCTACTATGTGCCAAAGGGTTGCAATCTTGGTTTTCCATGTGTATATGTCCTAAACAAACATAAAACAATGAAAAAATACATTGGTGCACCCTCGCGCGGAGAAATCTAGGGGGTAGACCCACCGGGGCACACATACCGTTGTTTTTGGGGGGAGGAGGGGAGAACGACCGCCAGAGCACTGGAATCCCACTAAATCTTGCATGTGGACCTATGATATGTGTGAAAGTGTGGTGGAAGGTGCAATGATGCAAAAGTAGCTCCCCTAAACCCTAAACCCTAAACTGGGGAGGCTTTGAGCCCTAAACCCCTAGTCAACCCTAAACCATTAGCTACACGTGCTGACACGGGAGCTGCAAAACTTTGCATCATAAACCCTAACCCTAACCCTAAACCCTAACCCTAACCCTAAATCCTAACCTTGACCCTAAACCCTAGCCCACCCCTAAATCCTAACCCTAACCCTAAACCTAACCCTAACCAGTAGATCAGGCACACCCTCGTGTGATGATGGCTATAGTTGCGGGTATGCCGGAGGCTACCATGTGCCAAAGGGTCCCAATCTTGGTTTTCCATGTGTATATGTCCTAAAAAATCCTAAAACAATGAAAAAGTACATTGGTGCACCCTCGCGTGGAAAAATTTAGGGGGTAGACCCATCGGGGCACACATACCGCTGTTGTTTGGGGGAGGAGGGGGAGAACGACCGCCGGAGCACCGGAATCCCACCAAATCTTGCAAGTGGACCTATGATATGTGTGAAAGTGTGGTGGAAGGTGCAATGATGCAAAAGTTGCTCCCTGGTGTGAGCTTCCTGACATTTGGGCGACAACACTTAACACATTTTCCGAAGCGCGGATTGCTCCGAAACCCTGATATATGTGGGGATGAACATGAAGAGTAATTTTGTATTGCACATTGTCTTAAGTAACACTAATAAATAGTCATCAAAAAGTAAAATTAATTAAAAAATAAATAAAAGTACTAGATGAAATAAAATAGAAAGAAAATAAAGAAAATGCCTGTTGGCGCACGGCAAAGGCCACGTTGCCGTGCAACCTAGCTGCTCGCACGACAAAGGGTGCACCACGTCAACGCCCAGAGCCTTTACCGTGCAGTGTTTCTTTGCCATGCGGCATGTTGGGTCTTTGCCGTCGAAAGTTCTTTGCCGTGCGCTGAACACGGACTTTGTCGTGAAGAGTTTCTTTGTCGTGTGCTGAACACGTACTTTGCCGTGAAAGTTTTCTTTGCCGTGCGTGCTGCTTGCTGCGTACGGTAAAGATGTCCTTGCTGTGCATGGGCGCACGACAATGATTTGCTGCACGACAATGCCGTTTTTTCCCGTAGTGTCTAGCCATAACATTGGCTCTTCGGTGTGAAATCCATGAAACATAGGACATGATAGCTCATTTTTTATAAGGTTTTTTGAGATATTTGCAATATCCCAAGTTTGATATTTTTACATGATAGATCTTATTTTCTGAAAATTTTGATATATTATTTATATTTTTCTGAATCATAATGATTTAGTTATTTTTTTTGAAGATTAATGTGTTAAAATGGAAAATAGCTAAGCCAACGGTCTGACGATGTTACCTCGCCGTCACGGCGGAGAGGTTGTGCCGACAGCCAAACCTATGCCGACGGTTAGCGTCGACACATACCTTCCTGTGCCGACGGCTTGCCTGCTAGCCAGGCCGGAATGATACCTGTGCCGACGGCCCGATATTTAGCCGTCGGCACCTTGGTGTTTCCTGTAGTGAGACACATTCACAAACTGGACTAATGGTCCCAAAGAGTAGCTAGTGTAAACAATACATGCTCGTTTGATTTAAAGAAATTGTATAAGATTATTATAGGATTTGTATCCATAAGATTTTTTTACAAAGGCTGTTTGATTCATAGGATTAATCCTTTGTAATTCGTATAAGGGATTCATTTGCACTGTGTTTTTAAGGAAACATCATCTTAACTCCAACTTCTTTTTACAATTTTTGGGTTTTTCTGTGCAACCGAACGCTCGTGGATCCAAAATCTTGTAGTTTCCTGTCTAGAAGGTTTCGAAGAGCAGATACAGTTGTCGCACACTACAATACGTGAGAAACAATGGTCCCTGGCCTCAATCTGGATTTGTGGTTTGGCCAAACCTCTTGTATGTAAATCTATCAAACTGTTGATTCCTCAGCTTACTATCGTCTGTGGCACAAAAGAATGAAACGTGAAAACTAATACTAACCACACCTAACTTCACACCAGCATCATGACCACCACCATAATGAAAGACTGAAGTGCCGGATGACAAACTACAGAATCAAGAGATGATGATCTCAGGGGGCAAAGTAAACATCATAGGCTCCTTGGTGCTCCTCCGCAAGGGTGTATTTTCTAGTGTCCGTCTTCTGGTAAGTCAAACTTGGATTTAACAAGATATGAGTTGACATATGAGCCATTAGATCTCTCTCACATGATGAAAAATAAATGATAAATTAAAATGATACTTATAGCTAGAGTTAAGAAAATGGTCCATGCAAGGCATCCTATGCAACGACAATATCATAGCAACTGTTTAGAAAGTTAGTCAACTTACCATAACTAAAACCTTTTTTCTCTAATTGAGTGCTTTGGCGTGCAATATTTGCATATAGTAAGATAACATTTTTTCTATCTTAAGAGCATTGATTTTATCTTGCAAAATGACCCATGAAAGTTTCAAATATTAAGAAAAATTCTATATAAATAGTGTATGCACAAAAGAAATGTGACCATTTGTGTTTGGTACCAATACCACCAACACATAAGCCGTTTTCAGCCTCGCTCTGACTGTATCATTCCCAGGAAGATAGGTTAGGGTTCCGAGGCGTGTCGGTAGAGGGAATCAACAATGTTGGATGAGACAAACAATGACTCAAACCTGGAGAGCTGGTCAGGGAGGTAAAGGATCGACGGTGGAGGTGATATGGTACCGTGGGGTGGCAACAGAGAGAGCCTATGTGTTCCACATGACATGACGATAATACCATCGTATGGGGATTGGGAGCCATGCAGGGCAGTGAAGGTAGCGAGCACCTGGCGCGACAAGACATTGCCACTACCCAGGGATGGTGGAGGAGGAATGCATGGGTGGTGTTGAGGGATCTAGTCCCGTTCCGACCCATCGACTAACAATTTTCCACACTTAGCCTACATTTCAGTTGTGTTTTCATAGCGATTGCAAGGATGTTGTTGCACTTGTGCTAGATGTAGAAGAGAAAGAGCATCACATTTTTTGTTTTGAGAAAGCGTCCCTACTCTTTATTTAATCAGATAAGAGAATAGGAATACAAGAGTTCGTCGGTGAGTAGCCTAAGACACACGTATCTACCAACGTCCAGGGACGTAGCTAATCTAGCTAAATTGTGCTCTTCTCCATTGGAAGCTCTACCTTTATGACACAATACTGCCTCTGAAATTTGTTTTGCTCACTCTTGACACTCCCAAGTGACGTAGCTGAAAATACATCTATCATGTTCCGGGGAGCGGAGGCTATTCCAAACAGTCCGTGGCTATTTTAATATTCTGAAGATTCATATCAGATGCCAAAGCTTCCTTACGATCCAAGCTCTCAAGGATTGCTAGATTGGAGATGCCTTCAAAGCTCAAAGAAGAGCTTCCCAGATAACCTCTTGCCGTCCTTGCAACAGCCACTACCGTACCCTTGTTTGCAGATTCGCCAATGCTGCGTCAACATTAATTTGTGGCATATGTTGCGGTGACACAATCCACTTTGGTCCCTTTAGAAAACTAATTACCTGTTTTGCAGGTTTTACTTCTTTGATCTGTTCCTAATCTCTCAAGAAACTCTGAACGAAACTGAACATAAATAATGGGCTCTGAAACTCTTCATCAAAGATTGCTCTTCGTCTTGCTTACCATATTTTTGCGAGAAATCCACCGATCTATTAATAATCATCAACAGTAGTACAAATGGCCCAAAAAGTAAAAGAAATTACAAATTGGTACTCGGACCACCTAGCGACGACTACAGACACTAGCACGAGCCGAAGGCGCGCCGCTGTCCTCGCCCCTCCATCGCCGGAGTCAGGCAAAGCTTGTCGTAGTAGAGCTTGTTGTAGTAGACAGACGGGAAGTCGTCGTGCTAAGGTCCCAAAGGACCAAGCACACCGGAAGCAAGAACCATCGCCAATGATGACAACCATAGATCGGAAGAGACTGACATGAAACCACACCAACTAACACGAAAACCGACCGGATCCCAGGAGATCCGACGGGCACACAACTCCACGCGCCCTCCGTCAGCGCTAGATGCACCACCGGAGCGAGGATAGGGCGTGGAGGACCTTATTCTGACTTCAGGATGTAGCCGCCGCCTCACCATCCCAAAAAAGAGACTGAAAAGCAAACTAAATTAAGGACGAAAACTCCCCGCCGGCGAGGGACCGTGATCCACCACACCTCCAAGGCCCCAAGGCCACCGGAGGTGGAGCGGACCAGCGGTATCGCCGGCGAGGAGGACGGAACCCTAGATGGGTTTTGTAGCTTCTTGCGCCGCCTCCTGATTGTTTCCGCTGGGTACCGGTTCAACTACAGAGCTTATCTTGCTTACCATATTGACCACATTGTAACCAAAACCAAGATAAACTCACCATGCTTTACCGAGTCCATAACTTCAAAAGTCCACAACTTGGCATTGTCTTCTTGTATCATGCTATGTGCTGGACAACCTGTTCACCACACACATTTTGCCACGTGACACTCAGGCGATGCATGTCAGATCTCCATAAAACATACTAAAACGGAATAGGATCATCAGATATGGGTCAGGCTTTCTCCAATAATAAAATCAGGCCCATAGGCGCCTGGCAAGGTTACCCTCAAAAACAAAAGGTTAGCCGATGCAATATCAGCCCATAAACAATAGAACAAACGGGCTTTGCATTCCTAGTGGGCTGCTCCATTCACTGCTCGGTTCCTCTGACCGGCCGACGGCGCCGGAATATACAGCGCACAGGCGAGGCAAGACGGGAAGCTGATGCTCTACCCTTGTTTGGTAGTACGTATTGAGTTTGTACCTTTGTCCTCGCCCTTCCGCCTCAAGTCAACTACAGGCTTCCCGTAAATTTCCAGGCTGCAATGGTCCCCGGTGAACTCGATTTAGGGAAATAATAGAATGGTTGAAATTCGCAGCGGTTTCACTCCTAACTCCTAAGGAGTAAGGTTTGATGGAGCCCACAAGTGTTGTTTACTGTATCATTTGGTAAAAATTGACAACTTGGAAGGTTGTTTATATTTGGCTTCCTTACAGTAAGGTTTGATGGAGCCCACAAGTGTTGTTTACTGTATTATGTAAAAAAATGAACTGTGATAATGATGGACTGATGATCATTGGTCAATATGTACATTAGTTTTCTTTCTTTTTAAGGGGAAATGTATAAGTTACAAGTAATACAATGCTTGCAGCCTGATCATCTTGTTCCTTTGTGTCCAGATATTCCCATCGCCCATGGGACAGGACAACACAAGCTCAAGAACTTTCACTAAGTGCCAGGTTTTGGATCCTCACATTTATATTCAATCAGTGTATTGTTTCTTGAAAGCGTTTTTTGCAATAAATTGTCTGAACATAAACATGCTCTTGGTCCATAGTTCTGATCTCGCCTGTTCAATAATTCCTCTAGGCATTATGTCTTTAAGAGGCATACATTACATGAAGAAAGGTATCATAACCATTCCTCTGTCTGCATTCTGCCGCTACATTTACATAGGTGCAGACAAGGGCCGGATGCGAAGCAACTGTGGTTATTGTGTTATCAGCGTTCAGCTGGTCGGCCTGATAATGCATCGATCGTACCTGCATTCCTGCTTTGTGCAGATACATATCCGTTAAGGTATGTGCATGTGATAATCAAATTTATGCCTACATTTGGCAAGTTATGACTTATGATGTAGTTTATCTGTCTCTTGATATGACAATAGAGTAATCATGAAGATAAATTTATTTTGGCATCATCTTACTATGTTTTCTGGAACATATTTTCTTGCATTGCGTAGATTCCTGTTCTGTTTCTATCATTTGTATCACAGGATGCAACTCTTTACTCCTATTTTTGAAATCCTAATGACATTTTGAATGAGTTATCTCTGTTCCAGAAGACTAGAACAGTGATTTTTGGGAATCATTAAGAAGTTCCGTTTGTTGCTTTCGATGTGAATATTTTCTTGAGTAACCATATGACAGTTGATCATGCAATCATATTGCTGACAGGTGGATTCTCAATTCCTGATGCAATTTGCATCAACAGGGGTTGATTTTCTGCCTTAGTGTCAAAGGTGGTATCTGGTAAGTATATTATATCTCCGCTTCCTATCAGATTGGCCTTTTGGGATAATTAGTTGATAGGAATATCTAATATGGCATCAGTGCTGTGGTCTTGGATTCAAGTCTCAGTCCCCGCATTTCTCCCAATTAATTTATCAACGCCCATTGGTTGATAGGAATATTTGGTTGAAGATCTTTTGGGATAGTTGGTTGATAGGAACATCTAACAGACAGAAGTAGAATGTATTCTTTGTTGACAGTTTGTTATGGTGTAGTAGTATCTCTGATGAAAGAGGAACTAGAAGGTATTCTATGTTAACATTTTGTTTCCAGTGACATAATTATGAGATCAGAGAATAGATAGCAACCAGTTCATGGTACTGATGAAGCTATGTTTTCCTTTGCCGCCTTTGTCTTCCTGAGTTTGTTTTCCCTATCCTTGTGTTCTTGTACATACTAGTTTTCGGTTATGTAATAAACTATTACGATACTCATAGTGGGAGTAACATAGCTAGTAGCATCACACAACCCAATGCATTGTGGTGATATGGTATGTCAATGAATGAAGAAATAGAGTGATGTGATAACTAGCTATGTTACCATAACATCACACACCCCAAGACAAGATGAGTCTACAACATAGTAAATGACACAATGCATGACACCACGTACAAGTTATTATCCACTATGAAGGTAGTAACTTAGACTAGTAACATATGCCATGTTACTAGTCTAAGTTACTCCCCAGTATGACTAGCCTAAGAGATCAACGAATAGAGAACACTTACCGAAAATGTTACCGGAAGTGGATTTGTACTTGGTGACTGCGCCTAGTATACCCACATGACAAAAAAATTCTGATAACAATTTCCGCTCTGCATTTTCTATGAATCAGGTATTTGTACACACGCCATTTTTTGTCATAATGCTATTTTTACCGTAATTTGGTTTTGAACTTTCTATGCTTTCAGACCGAGTGAAAGACGCGAAGCAGTTGTGCCATTAACCTGGGAGTACAAAGCAGTTGGGTCATAAAAACATAGGACAGGATCTGCTCCTCTGAAGGTGCACTGCAAAACAAGTTGCCATCATAGTGTCCATAACAATTGGCCCATTCAGAGGATGAGCTTGTTTTAGGAGATCACAGGCATTCAGGCAAGAGGATTAACTTCTGAAACGACCAGAGAGAACATGCAAAGGTGATACTGTGGCTAGAGTCACAAGGCCATTCTTTCATCCTTTGATCTCTACTGGGATGGGAGCAGGTGTCTGATAGGACAGTAGCCGCCCAACTCAAGTAATCATGCTTGTTCCTTGCTTAAAGGATGGCTCTTGCTTTCCTTTGCAAGTCTTGATCCTTTCCTGTTCCTCCAATACCAAGCAGAAGTTAATGGCATGCCCAGCACTTTTAACTTTTAAGTCTGGCCTTTGGATGTGTTAGTTAACTACTATAGGAAGTTAGGAACGATGAAATGCCATCAGTTTGGCAATGTATTGTTAAGACAGTTTTAGCACATGTTCCCATGTTTTGTACTAACATAGCTTGTCATGGGTATTCTACCATTTGCCTGACAGTAGACAAACAAGTAGATCACAATTATAGATGCCAATAAATGAGGTTGCTCGAGGTTTGCTGGGGTTGCGCTTGACAAGGAGGGAGAAACCATTCAATTCTCCAAATCATTTCCTTGTCAGGAGCCAACTACTGTACTACTAATTAGTTCAGTCTTTCATGCAGGATAGAAGAGTGCACATCGAGCAGATGAATTCATAACCATGTGATGGACTGATGAATTTATGACCCTCATGTGTTCTCTTTTTCTAGGTCAGAAATACTAGTAGGAGAGTAGTACTCCTGGATGCTGCAGCTTGGACTTCATGGCCACTCATGTGCTGAACTGGTGATGCATAATGTTATATTCTCTCTTACCTCCAGGGTTAAACAAACTACAAATTCCTCCACTGAAGGTTTTGTTTACTTTAGAACCCAGCTGTGCTCTCCTTCCGATTAATTTAATTAGCCTATGATTCTGTGAGTCGTCTCTGCATATTATAAGTAGTGTAAGATAGCATCTGTCGCAAGTAAATTATTGCTCATGCATATTCCAGCATCAACACCAGCGATGGAGGGGACCGTAGGAGGAGTGCACGTCCTGTGTATATCTACATCTACTACTGTACATTTGAATTTACCTTAATAATTATTTAAATAAGACTTGTCGCTTCAAATGCATCCTACATTGCAGTGGACTCTGCAACCCAGAAAGAACATGTGGCCCCCAGCACTATCAAAACTGATCGAGTGTTTGAATGTACCTTTGAGACGAACTGATTCAAACTTGAGTCATGGCACCTTGAGTTTTGCTACTACTCATTTGGGGTTTCCTGGCTTTTGAGGCCTTCAATAGAAGTTTGAGCTCTTCAAGTAACTCGTGCAGGAGCGCTTTATACATTGATCGATTCCCTTTTATTTGGGCAGATTCAGTTGGACCTAAAAGAGCATTATTTTTGGAACGATGGATTGGAACTTTAGAATGTGGTGCCTGAAAAGTCTGTGCACGGTTTGAATCCTACTTTCTGTTCGTAGAGGGATGCTAGTCTCGCAAATAAAAATGGCTTTGATACACTACTAGCAGAGAACAAGCTGAAGTTTGAGCTGGTCTGCTAGCTCATTTTCCGACATGAATGGAACACAGAATTTAACAGTGAAGTGTTCTGTTCATGCAGGAACAGGGATAAATCCCGGTGTTTGAGACGGTGCTCAAGGTATGCTCGCTACTGGGACTGTATGCTCTCCCGTTCAAACATTTTCGGGGAAGCAAAAAAAAGCTACCGTGCATGGCCGCGAGTTTGCGAGAAAGCTACGGTGGTGATGATGACGATAGTACAGCACCAGCCGCCTGGATAAGATGTATGTAATCAGTAGCATGAAGCAAGAACCGGAAGCAGTGCCGGCGTGTTGTATATGTTTTTCAGTTCATGGAAAAAACGAGAAGCTGGTAGCCAGCGAGACTGGAAAAGAACGGCGCCAAAGGTGGCTGATCGAGCAATAAGCATGCGCAGGCAGTATATTACTCATTATTCAATCGTTTTGCACTAGTGTGTGGCAATATTTTAATCGGACGGAGACGATGTGCTGCGTTTTGTCTGTTTGTAGATGATTGATTTTGACAGAATACAAGCAGCCTGCCACAGGGTCTGTATATGTGCAGTATATATAATTTCGAGAAGATCTGGTTCCATGTTCATCCCTTCTGATTATACTGTCCAAACGTCGTGCAAATCTGGCTCTTAGTCTCTGGTACTAGCAGGTTATTTAGCGGCCCGATTTTGTTTTTTCCTCTCCGAGAAGGATGTTAAATCCCTAGATTCTGTATTAAAAATAATGTACACAAACCTTTTAGTATAACATTATTCAACAAAGATTTTTACAAGATAATACATCCATCAATCCACAAGAGGCGCTAAACCTGATGATGGAGGTGGCCATGATCAGAGCCATGTGTTCTCACTTCACACTTGCGCACATCATTTAAAACCGGAGCATTGATCCAAGAGGTCCTCGACGCAGACCAAACAAACACGCTCCAGAAGTCGCCACCGCCGCCGTCTTCAGCCAACTCAACTCCAGGACAAAGATCAACGTATTTACCTTATCAGACATGCCACTGACACCACCACGACGCCAGATATCATCATTGTCCTGCGCGCGTCCATCATCACGCATCCGGCTCCGGGCCCCCTGCTGCTCCACGATGCTAAGGCTCTTCGTGTTCGACGCGGAAGAAACCACGCCGCTCCACCGCAAGACCACTCTAGCCAACACCTACTCCAAATACGGTGCCCTCAAAAGGGACGACGGCGCCGCGTGCCGCCATTGTGACCCAGTTATATGGTTTCCCCGAAGCAAACGATTTTTCATGCCTTGTCTGCGCTGGAGCCCAATGCTGCTATGCATCCATGATATCTCCGAAGAATATGATCCTACCTAGTGCCTCCAAGGAGGTAGAAGACACCACACACACAGCCATCGTCAGGTCCGAGAAGCCAAACCCGGGGTTTCCCTTGGAGCTCGACGAGACCGTTGTCGTGACGATGCCCTTCAAGTAGGTTAGTGGCGCCCGTAGATGTCGCCGCATTATCAGCGACGGCGGAACCGAGCAAAGGATTTCTCCCCATCGGTAGGCCCGCGACGTGGGAAAGCCGGAGGCGGGTTTGTTGGAGGTGCGCACCAACGTAGTATGCGCCGAGCCGAAAAAATTCGGGCATGGCCCAAACACGTCCAACCCGAGGGGGAGGGGGCGGGGGCGGCAATCTAGGGTTTACCCACTAATCCAACCTGAATTTGCTGTATTCTGTGCAACAAAATATTCAAGGGTGCACACTACAGTAACTAACACGGCTGCTCCTCACAAAAAGACACACTTCCATCCTTTTACCGTGACCAGGACCTGAAAAGTTGCAGTGGCGGTACCTCGTCTAGCTACTCCATGCAAGCAAAGCATTCACGCACGTACTGTAGCACATAGGAGTGAGTGAGTAGATATCACGTGGCGAACAGAGACTCCCGAGTTGAAGACACGAGGAGCAGCGCCAAACGCAAACGCCTCCTCCTCTTTAACGCGCCTGGCTCCATCACAGGCTCGGCCACCCGTGCTGCGCGCGCGTCGGGCCATCCCCGTCCAGCGGCGCGGCGTCCCGACGAACGTGCTGAGTGCTGACTGATGCGACGCGACTCCTCCGGCTGCCACCGGCCGTTCCATTCCCTTTGTCTTGCCTCCGGACGCACGAAACCCTAGCTAGAAAGCCTCCCCCTCCGGGCTCCCCGTCGAAGACGACAACTCCGGGGAATAAACGACGGACCCTCGCAGAGTCGCCACAGTGCCGCTCTGCGATGCCGCTGCACGTACGTACACGCGCCAGGACGCAAGGCAAAGCATACACACTTGTACAGTACCAGGACGGCAGGTACGCCAAGTGCAGCCACTGTACACGCCCTAAATTGTAACCCTAGCGCGCGCTGCAGCGAGGCCTGTGATGATCGGCTGGAGTTTTCATGGAGGAACCAGTATGCAAATGATGATTAACGCAAGAGTAAGTGCCAAGATTAATAGTATTAGCGGCAGGGTTACTGGACATGGTGTTCTCTTCTTTACAGCTTGTAGATGATGAGGAAGCAGGGGAGCACGGCGCGCCGGTCGAACACCACCAGCTCGCCCTTGCCGCCGCGCGCTGAGTCGTACTCCTCCCTGCCGGCCTCGGCCTCGGAGCAAGCTTCCTCCCCCTCCGCCACCCGCCCGGCGATCACCCTGCACAGGAACATCGCCCGCCTGCCGCTCCCGGGCCCGCGGCCGCTCCCGCTCGCGTGCGCGCCACCGCTGCCGTCGAAGGTCCGGACGACGCGCAGGGACGCGCCGCCGCCGCCGCCGCCGCCGTGCGGCGGCGCCGGGGAGAAGCGCATCATCTCGTTGCCGTCGGCGGCGCTGCGCGCCGCGCCGCCGGCCCGCGCGCGCACGGCCGCACGGTAGTCCTCGAAGCGCGCCACGGCGCGCGCTTGGTTGTGCACGCGGAACAGCATCTCCACCTCCCCCGCGAACGACGCGCCGCCAGAAGCAACCGTGGACGCCACCGACGGAAGCGGCGTCCACGACGAGAGGAAGATGATCTCGACCACCTGCCGCGAGGAGTGCCCGGCCGGGAGCTCGGTCAGCGCCGGCAGCGGACCCAGCGGGCCGGGAGGAGGCGACGGCGGGCGCGGCACGGTGGTGGCCGGCCTATTACCCTCCTTCGGCTTCTTGGTCTCCACACCTGCCTTCGAACCCGACCTGAGCTTGGGCTTGCACGAGGAGACAGCCTTGTTCCCGTGGATGTCGCCGGAGCCGGCGCAGCTCGACCGGAGGAGGAGGTGGGGCTTCTTGGGCAGCGTCGCGACGTCCTCCACGGCCGTGGACCTGCACTGGAGGGACCGGACCCAGCTCCCGGCCGCCATGGGACGGCGCCGGGGCGGAGGAGGCTTCTCCGGCATTAGTCGGCCGGCCAGTATCACCAGTAGACGTGGTGCTCTGTACTTATGGTAGTGCTGTCTTGCAGCTAGCTCTCGCTCAGGAGACTGAGAGGGTGGTGAAGTAGGAGGCGAGTTCTTATTGCGGTAGTCTTGCTGTCGCTAGGCAATTTGTATGGTCTAATGCAGGAGGATATGCTGCTGCCAAGCGGCCAGGTAGCGCAGCAGCCAGTACGGATCAATGTAATAATAAGAACATTGATATGTTGATTTACAGTTTACTACTGGTGTGCATGGTGGCCGGCAAGGTAGTTAGAGCATCACTAGTTTTTTGGCATTTTCCAGGGATGAAAAACAGGAGCAAAGACTAAAACCCTTAAACCCTTAAAACTAACGATTGCGGGCAGAGACTAGAACCCTCAAACCCTTAAAAAGATTCATTTGATATATCACAATTACCATCATCTCAATAACGGTTTGAAGCACATAATAATCATTCTAGTTATTATTACAACACCAAATAGTACTTTGAAGCACATAATAATCATTCAAGTTATTACAATAATTGTTTAAATCAAATAGGACATAGAAAAGTAAAATAAAGATAGATCATGGGCCTTGGGGCCGCCTATCCAACTGCCAATGGTAATCTACTAGATCATCCTGGAGCTAACCATGAGTCTTTGCATCCTCAATTGCACGATGTGCTTCAAGAAAAGCTTGTATGCGACAAGGATTTCTTTCCAGTTGCACACGGGTACCAACATTGTCATAGAAATAAGGCAGGTTTAACCCTCTCTCATCCTCGAGTATCATGTTGTGTAGAACCACACAACATTTCATGATGTTCATCAGGGTTTTTGTGTCCCAAAAACGAGATGGACCCCGAACTATGGCAAACCTTGCCCTTTTACTGGCGACGGATCTACGATGCCTGAAATAATCTAAGGCGGCCTCACAGACTTGGACAATCTTCACACACAAACTACGACGCATTCGGTAACTTCTCCGGAAGAGGCGAGGTGGGTATGTCGGTACCTTGGCGAAGTAGTCTTGCATCAAATGCTCGTGTCCGAGAACGCGGTTCCGGTAGATTGTGACTCGCCCCATCTTGGACCCCCTCCTCTGATCCATCAACTTCACGCGGTCTTCAAACTCTTGCACCTCGACGAGGATTTGCATCATCTCGGCATCGTTGTCTTGAAGCAACTCCTCAATGTCTGAATCTTATGACGACGACCAACCGGAATCATCGGACAACAACATGGAGTCGTCGGTGGTCACCTCCATCTACAAAACGGGGCGGGGCTGCTCGGGGCGACGCGGGGCATTGCAGCAGCAGCTGGTCGGGGGTGGGGCGCGGCTCGGGGAGGTCGGGGGCAGGGCAGGGAGCGGTGGCTCGGGTCCGGGGCGCGGCGGTCGGGTCCGATCGGGGAGGGCGGCTGTTGGGGGAGGGCGGGGAGGCGGCGAGCGGCGAGGCCGGGCGCGGCCGGCTCGGGAAGGCTTGGGGAGGTGCGGGAGGCGGCGGGCGGCAGGGGGCGGGCGCGGCGGCTTGGGGCGACGGCGGCGGGGAGGCGCGGATCGGGGGCGGGGGTGCTCATGGTGGCTGGCGGGGGTCGAGGGGAGGCGGGTGGCGACCGGAATCGCGGCGGGCGGCGGCCGGCGGCGCGGACGCGGGAGGTTGGGGAGGGGAAATTTCCCTCCCGCGCGAGTTGGAAGAGGAGTGCGGGTTGGGGCAGTTTGGCCTCCCCAACCCACACTTCTACAGGTTGAAATTGGGTTTGAGGGTTGGACCCCTTTTTTTTTTAAGATTTGAGGATTTAGGGGTTCTAGTCTACGCGTTTTTCTCTCGCAAACTGTAAAAAAGAACAATTATTTTTGGGAATTTGAGGGTTTAGAAGCACTACTAGTGATCTTATACCCTTGTAGGAATACTCATGGTGGGCCGGACGGTAAGAGCTTTTCCCCGATGGATCCTCATGACCAGTGGTGACTGCTCAAACTCTTATTTTAGACTGCTGGTGAAACAGTTAGAAGGACGATTCCCCAGGTAGAACAGTTAAAAGGACTAAACAAGACCTGTATGCATGCTATGATGCTAATTAGTGCCTGGCCTGTATAGAGCTGTGACGGTGTGGTTACTGGTGAACCCTTTGGTGGTTCCTTGAAATTTTTTGTAGTAATTTGGCAATTTAACCATGTTGTACACATACATTTCGCCTTAAATAAGATGTAATAACTCAATAAAGTTAACAAATGGCAAAGTACAGCCACATACTTTATCCGTTTTTATATACTTCATGTTCTGAATTTAGTCAAAATTAAACTTCATAAAAATATATTTATGATGATTCTAATACCATAGATTTTTTTGTTGTTAATGTTGATGTATTGAAATATTTGGTTAAAATTCAACTTTGACCATGTGCGTGAGGCAGGCGATTGGGAGGTGCCAGCGACCGTAAAACCCATCTAGGGTTTCATCCCACTAGCCAACAACATCGTCGATCCACTCCATCTTTGTTGGTTTTGTGGCCTTGGAGGTGTGGCGGACCACAGCCCCTTGCCGGCAAAAGAGTCCATGTTCTTTGTTAAGCTTCTTTTTCGGTGTCTTTTTTGGAATGGTTAGGGATGGCTAAATCATGATGTCGCAATAAGGTTCTTCCCGCTCTATCCTCGCTCGGTGGTGTGTTTAGAGTCGGCGAAGGGCATGTGGAGTCGTGCGCCCGGCAAATCGCCTAAGATCTCCTGGTTTGTTTTCGTGTTTGTTGGTGTCATTGGCGATGTTTGCTGCTCTGGTGCGGTCCGGTGGTCATTTGGGGTCTTAGAGCATCTCCACCGGTGCCCCCCAAATAGTTTCCGGCAGAGGCGCCGACACCTCCATATGGGGGACGCCGACACTACATCCTCTATTTGGGGGAGTTGTTCCCACACCGGCGCCCTCAAACCGGCGGCCCCGATAGATGCTTTGAATTAAAATCAAAAATAAAATCACAGAAAATCGAATAGAGAGAAGAAACATTCCATTCCACAAACTAATACATAATTGGGAACATGGTTTACACGAAGATATAGTTTGGAACATGGTTTTCCACAAACTAATACTCCCCAGGCGGAGTGTTTCACGCGTTAGCTGGGATACATAGTTCGAACCATGGTTGACGCAAATATAAACATTGCAAAATAACTAATCCTAACTAGGCCAGTCATCGCAGGTTTCGTGTGTTCGCTGCCAAGAAAGAACACTCGAGGGCACACTCAATCACCCAAACTGGAAAATCCAGCTGATGAGGGTCCCCCGTTGGTTCTTTCGAGGAAGAACATCCAAAAACATGCGTGCCGATATTCGTTGCGAAGAAACAACACTCAGTCGTCGTCCTCCTCGGCGATGTCGCTGTGGTAGTGGCGGCGGCAGCGCGTCTCGTCGAACACCTTGACGCTCATGTCCTCGCCGCAAAGGTAGGAGAACATGAGCACGAAGCCGGCTTCGAGGTGGTGGTAGCGCGCGAACTTCTCCCAGCCGATGTGGAGGTACATCTTGCCGCACATGTCGTAGATCACGTCCACGATCCACCGGGAGCAGCCGCATGCAGCCTCCCGCAGATGAAGCGAGCCCAGCTCGTCGCTAGCGAAGAAGTCGGCAACGTGTCCGGCAGCCTCTAGATGGCGTGCGGGTCGCCCTTGAGGAGGACGACGAACTCGAACACCACCGGCCACTCCTCCTCCCGCAGATCCGACGATGAAGACGATGGCGAGCGTGCAGCTCTGCCGTGGCCACGACCACGACCAGGGCGGTGACCTCGGCCTCGACCAGACATGGCGTCGTCTCTTCAGATGGTGGCGGCTAGGGTTGGGGAGAGAGGCGCTAGGGTTTGTGTGTGAGAGGGACGATGAGAGGTGGCCCTTTTTATAGGCCAGAGAGAGGCGGGAAAGCTGTGACGCCCATTAACGCCGGCACGAAGAGCAAGGCGCGCGCGACGAGATGATTCGTTGCGCGTCTGCGGAAACTGCACCGCCGTTGCACCCCAATAACTCCCGTCGCGAGGTAGACGACGGTTAGGTTAAAATTGAATGAGCCGCTGATGCGTCGGCACCGCCACTCCCCACTGGCGTCGACTTTTGGGATGTGTGGCTGACAGGCGGTTCCCACGCCCAAAATTTTCAACCTTGCGAGATGCCGACGCGCCCGATTCGCGCCCTTGGCGAAGGTCCGGCACGGGGCTGGCGACGATTCTATTGGGCTCGAAAACTAGCCGGCGCCGTTTTGAGCGCGCCGATGCGAGCCCATTTCCATTCCTGGCACCCAAATCGCTATCGGGACCGCCATGGGAGCGCCGGTGGAGATTCTCTTACCATAGCAACTTCCCGTCTATTTACCACAATAAGTTATACTACGACAATCTTTGCCCGACGTCGATGATGGAGGGACGTGGACAACGATGCATTTTTGGCTCGCGCTAGTACCTGTAGTCGTTGTTAGGTAGCCCAAATACCTATTTATAATTTTTTTTGGTTATATTTAAGTTGTCTGTTGATTGATGATTATTGATAGTTTGGTGATTTTTTAAAAAAAAATAAATTAATTAAGTCAGCGCAGTCAAGCACTACAGGAATGGACCTATACGCCGACGGCCGGCTGCCCTCGGTGTAGCCACGCCTGGCCCTCGGCGTAGGCTACGCCGACGGCAGCCCTCGGCGTACTCCCTCGGTGTCTACCTCCCTCGGCATAGGCACACTAGTAGGAAAAGGCTCATCAGTGGCGCACCAAAAATCAATTCTGTGGCGCACGGGCGGTGCGCCACAGAATTCTCGCCACAAAAATAAGGTTTCTGTGGCGCACCGGCCCATGCGCCACAGAAAGTCTTATTTCTGTGGCGCACCGGCGGTGGTGCGCCACAGAATTTTTTTTTGAAATTCAAAAAAAATGGCGGCCAGATAATTTTTTAATTTTTTTTAAATTTCGCTGGAAGGTAGCCGGAGGTGGATGGGTGGGTGGGTGGGTGGGTGGGTGAAGGAGGAGGACGGCCGGAGGAGGAGGAGGAGGTGGTGGTGGTGGTGGTGGTGATGGTGATGGAGGTGGTGGTGGTGGTGGTGATGGAGGTGGTGGTGGAGGTGGTGGTGGAGGAGGTGGTGGAGGAAGAGGAGGTGGTGGTGGCGGAAGAAGAGGTGATGGAGGAAGAGGAGGAGGTGGTCGCCGGAGTAGGTCGCCGGAGTAGGAGGAGGAGAAGGTCGTCGTCGCCGGAGTAGGAGGAGGAGGAGGAGGAGGAGAAGGTCGTCGTCGCCGGAGTAGGAGGAGGAGGAGGCCGGCCGGAGGAGGAGGTCGCCGGAGTAGGAGGCCGGCCCCGAAGGAGGTGGTGGTGGTGGTGGTGGTGGTGGAGGAGGAGGAGGAGGAGGCCGGCCGGAGGAGGAGGTGGTGGTGGTGGTGGTGGTGGTGGTGGTGGTGGTGGAGGAGGAGGAGGAGGAGGAGGAGAAGTTTGCATAAGAGGAGAAGTGGAGGAGGAGTGGAGGAGAAGTGGTGGAGGGCGGCAGGAAATTCAAATTTTGGACGTTAATTCTGTGGCGCATGGGCACTAGGTGCGCCACAGAATTTTTTTTCTTGTTTTTGTATTTTGCAGCAAAAAAATTTTAACTGGCCGTAACTTTTTACTCTTTTGGAATTTGGAGATTCTAAAAATTGTCCAACCGGGGAAGCCCGGGTGAATTCGGATGTAGATTTTTCATGGGATTATTTTGATATATTATGCGTTTTTTTTCGAGTTCGTATGCGACCAGAAAGCAGTTTGATGATTTTCCCACCCAATTTTACAAAAAAAGTCGAAATTCATGTTTGTTAATTTGCAGTGGTAAAAGATGACATAAGACATGGGCATCTTGATGGAATTTATTTTTTGTAATTTCTATCTATTTCTTTCATTTTTTACAGAGGTCAAAAGGGCGATCCACGGTGGGGGGGTGGAGTTGCGTGGGGACCAAAAAAACTCGTGGCGCATGAAACTCATGTACGCCACGTGAAATGTGAGTTTCGTGGCGCACCATCCCACGTGCGCCACAGAAAGTCTTAATTCAGTGGCGCACCAGGACCAGTGCGCCACAGAATGTCTTATTTCTGTGGCGCACTGCTCCTGTGCGCCACAGAAGTAGTGAAACCAATGATTTTTCGTGGCCCCACCAAGTTTCTGTGGTGCATGGATTGTTGGTGCGCCACAAAATTAAGCTATTTCTGTGGCGCACCGTGTCTGCTGCGCCACAAAACAAATTTCTGTGGCGCATTTTTGGGTGGTGCGCCACAGAAATAAGATCCGCCTATAAGGCTTTTCCTACTAGTGGCAGGTGAGGTGCCCCGGCGAGGCTGTACGCCGACGGCCCCGACATTTGACCGTCGGCGTACGTTATGGTGCTCGACGTCTGCGTCCATTTCTGTAGTGAAGGCACTTGTATCGCACGCAAGCAAGTGGCTGTTAATCCGAAGTCTCAACATGCCTCTTTGGAATTAGGGCATCTCCAGCGGCGCGACGCAAACGGGCGCTGAGCGACCGTTTGTGTCCGCCGTGACAGGAAATGCGTCTGGGGCCTGTTCCAGCGGGGCGACGCAAAGTGACCGGGCCGTCCGCCGCGACACAAACCTGGCCCAAATATGCGCCAGGTTTGCGTCGCGGCGGACGCTCGGCGGTCGCGGAAAATGTCCGCTCGGTCCTCGCACGGGCCCGCCTGGCAGCGGCACAACATCTTCGTCTTCCGCGGCATTACTTCTGGGCGGCGCGCTGCAGCCTTTGCAGGGCCGCGTTAATGAAGTGCCTCGGCTTCCGCGAGTGTGCGCAGCGTCGATGCGTCTTCTCCGCCAGTACTGGCACCGAGGCGTCGCTTCGGCAGTCTGCGGCCGCGTTAATGGCGATGCCTCACGTGGCTCGCGGCCGTCGCCTACCTCTGCGCACGTAGTAATGGCGATGCCACGCGTGGCGCGGCCATCGCCCTGCCTCCGCGCTATATATACAGGGGTTCACCATGAGCACCTCCTCCCCATAAACCCTAGCCGCCGCTGCCGTAGCGCCGCTTCCTCTCAAGCAGATCCACCATGAGCAGCGCCGGACGCGGCCAGGCTGCCGCGCCTCCACCTCCACCTTCACCTCCCACTCCACCTCCTCCGGCGTCGAGCTCCTCCGAGGAGTTCGACTCCGACGACAGCACGGGCGACCTCCTCGACCCGGTCAGGGACGCCGCGGCCCTGGCACTCGCGGCGCAGGAAGCAGAGGAGGAGCTGGCGGGCCACGCGGCGTTGGACGCCGAGCTGGAACAGCGCAGGCTCGCGGCTGCCGCTGCAGCCGAGGACTCCGACTCGGAGATATCTTGGTCATCCGATGACCCTGATGCGCCGACGCCGGAGGAGAGGGCGGCGGAGCAGCGGGCTCTCGTCGAGTCTTTCGAGACGCTCAAGGACGAGGCCGCCAACGCGAGGCTGGAGCAGTGCCTGCAAGAGGACGCGGCGGCGCACCGAGCCATAGCGGCCGCGCGGGAGGCGGCGGAGAAGCAGGCGACGGAGCGACGCAACAACGGTGCCGGCCCGTCAGGAAGCAAGTAGTCTAGGCCTATAGATCTACTTTGTATAGTTTTTATGCATTTTTATGTACTACTTTCAATGTTTGTACTATGTTGCAATTCAAAAAATGGGCCGCCCCGGTGGGAGCACACCCAGACGCAAACGGACGAGCGGACAAAATATGTCCGCGGGGCGACGCAAACGGACGCTCGCGACCACTTTTGGTCGTCCGAAATGCGTCGCGTCGGGCATCTCCAGCCGCGCGACCCAAACGGACGCGCTGGGCCGTCCGGTTTGGGCCGTTTGGGTGGCCGAGCGGACACGCGGACAGCGGCCCGCGTGTCCGTTTGGGTCGCGCGCTGCGCCCAACGCGCGGACACATCGCAAAAAACGTAGAAACAGGAAAACAAAAGAAAATACGAATTTAAACGAAATTATATTGAACATATGCCCTATTTTGGGCAAATTTGTACATAGCCCTATTTTGGGCAAATAAAACTAACAAAAGAAGCCCCTATATGGGCTTTTAAATTTAAACTACTATTTAAAAACCCTCTATTAGGGTTTGGTCGGCGGCGTGGTGGCCGCCGGTGCGCCGCCTAGCCCCTGTGGGCGTCGTCGGCGACGTCGTCGACGTCCCCGGGCGGCGAGGCGCTGTTGTGGCTCGACCGCGCCGGGGACTCCGGCCACGGAGACCACAGGGCCTCCTCCCACGGCGAGTGGGGGTCCGGAGCCACCCGCGGCTGCGGCGGCGCACGGAGCAGCGCCTCCTCCCTGAGGCGCTGCTGCCTCTCCTGCCAGGCGCGGCGCCTGGCCTCCTGGCGCCGCCGCTGGTCGGCGCGGCGCCTGGCCTCCTGGCGGCGCTGCTCGTCGGCGCGGCGCCTGGCCTCCTCCCGCCGCGCCGCCTCCTCCTCCTCCTCCCGTCGCGCCTGGAGGGCCTGGGCGTAGAGCTCCCAGCCCTCCGCCTCCTCCACCTCCCGCCGCGCCGCTTCCTCCATTTCGGAGGTGCGAATGGCCGCATGGAGGTGCGGCCATTTCGCCTCCTCCTCCGCCGCCGAGATGATCAGGGCGGCGCGGAGGTCCGGGTCCTCCTCCGGGGACTCCGGCTCGGCTCGAGGAGGAGAGGCGGCGGTTGCGGCAATGCCGCACCACCGCGGGCGGCCTCTCCGATGTGGAGGCCGCGTTGGTTTCCTCCCGACGGCCGCAACGCCGGCGGACGACGGCGGCTGGCGCCGCCTCGTCGTCGTTCGCTCCGGGAGCGAACCGTCGCTCGGGGCCATGGCGGCGGTTTTGCTCGGGGAGTGGAGTGGGGACTGGAGTGGAGGGCCAGATCCCCTCCAGTCCCCATTTAATAGTCTCCCTGGTCACCGACAGGTGGGCCCAAGGGAGACGAGGTGACCAGCGCGCGGACGCGAGCGAACGGCGTGTGCCATCCGCGGCCACGCAAACCTAGCCCAGATTTGGGCCGGGTTTGCGTCGTTCCGGACGCCGCGGCCGTCCGCTTTTGCGGTGCGTCCCCGCGCTGGGCCGCGTTTTTGTCCGGCTCGACCCAAACGGATGCGCGGGCGCGGTTTGGGTCGCGGGGTTGGAGATGCCCTTACTCCCGAAACTCGCCCCGGACATGCACTGACATCAATCACGACGTGCGTTATTGTTATGGAGAAGCGACATCTGCTATAACACATAGCTATACATTCTCTAGTAAGATTCCGCGAGCCCCACGCCATGCTACTGCTGCTATGCTATTCCGAGATCGAGGATGCTCTACGTATGACAAATCGGACAACTCAAAAGCGAGGCCAACCACGGAAGAGGCGTGTGATCGAGATGGACGTAGGTCCATCCAACCGCGCAACTGTTGTGCGTGTCATCGATTCGATCGATCATGGCGCGAATGCAATATCGGACGAGGCCGATCTCGAGATGCTCCGCAATCGATCGGGTCTACCTTGATCTCCCATGACACAGGACACATTGCCGTGCAGGGGTTTTGATATGGACATGAAGACCTATGAAGAGCCCAGATAAGGAGGTGGGGCGGCTAGGGTTAGGGACAGCTAAATTTAGTCTAAAGTTTAAGGTTTACTCCATTGCGTATATTCACGTGTATCATCCCTCCGGAGATACGGCGCTGCCGTTTATCTATTATATCCGCTGTGAATGTTCTTGTGTTCATCAAGTATTATCTAGCTCAGGTTTGAAGCGTATCGTTCATCGATCCATTGCTTGCTAGATTCGTTTCCTCTTCTCCAGGTTGTGTTCATCGCGTTGTTGGGAGGATTTACTACCCCAGGTTTTCGCTGTGAAAGATCGGGCATCAACCTAGGTGGATCTGCTGGGATCCCCCTTATCATGTGGTATCAGCTTTCTGGGTTGCTCACGGCTAGGTTTTGTTGATCGATCTCTTCGGATCGGTTTACGTCGGAGAAGATTGGCTCTAGATCGGAGGAGTTTGGCTCTTGGTCGAAGGAGGTTGGTTGGAGGAAGTTTGGAGCTGTTGTGGTGCAGTTTGCAGGTCATCCATGGCTGTTTCGGAGGTCAAAATCGTGAAAAAACGAGGCTGGAATCGGGAAGAAGAGGCAAATTCGCGACACTATCTAGTCCACAGGTCGGTTGACCGGGCCCTGGGCCGGCATGTCCGGTCCAAACTGGCCCATATGCTGGTGCCAACCGGCCCCTGTACTGAGCCGCCCAGCCGAGCGGTCGGTGGCCAGGTCGGTCAGACCGGACCCTGGGCCGGTCATTCCGGCGCACAGGCCGGTCCAACCGGACCCTAGGCCGGCACGACCGGTCTCCAGGCCGGTCCAACCGGGCCCTGGGCCGAGCACGCGACTGCTGCTTGATTGCTTGTTACGCGTACAACACGCGTCCGTTGGGAACCCCAAGAGGAAGGTGTGATGCGTACAGCAGCAAGTTTTCCTCAGTAAGAAACCAAGGTTTATCGAACCAGTAGGGGCCAAGAAGCACGTTGAAGGTTGATGGCGGCGGAGTGTAGTGCGGCGCAACACCAGGGATTCCGGCGCCAACGTAGAACCTGCACAACACAACCAAAGTACTTCGCTCCAACGTGACAGTGAGGTTGTCAATCTCACCGGCTTGCTGTAACAAAGGATTAGACGTATAGTGTGGATGATGATGTTTGCAGAGAACAGTAGAACGAGTATTGCAGTAGATTGTATTCGATGTAAAGAATGGACCGGGGTCCACAGTTCACTAGTGGGGTCTCTCCCATAAGAATAAGCATGTTGGGTGAACAAATTATAGTTGGGCAATTGACAAATAAAGATGGCATGACAATGCACATACATGTTATGATGAGTAGTGTGAGATTTAATTGGGCATTACGACAAAGTACATAGACCGCTATCCAAGCATGCATCTATGCCTAAAAAGTCCACCTTCGAGGTTATCATCCGAACCCCCTCCAGCATTAAGTTGCAAACAACAGACAATTGCATTAAATATGGTGCGTAATGTAATCAACAAATACATCCTTAGACATAGCATTGATGTTTTATCCGTAGTGGCAACAGCACATCCACAACCTTAGAACTTTCTGTCACTGTCCCAGATTTAATGGAGGCATGAACTCACTATCGAGCATAAATACTACCTCTTGGAGTTACAAGTAAAAACTTGGCCAGAGCCTCTACTAGCAACGGAGAGCATGCAAGATCATAAACAACACATAGATGATAGATTGATAATCAACATAACATAGCATTCATTATTCATCGGATCCCAACAAACGCAACATGTAGCATTACGGATAGATGATCTTGATCATGTTAGGCAGCTCACAAGATCCAACAATGATAGCACAATTAGGAGAAGACGACCATCTAGCTACCTGCTATGGACCCATAGTCCAGGGGTGAACTACTCACACATCACTCCGGAGGCGACCATGGCGGTGAAGAGTCCTCCGGGAGATGATTCCCCTCTCCGGCAGGGTGCCGGAGGTGATCTCCTGAATCCCCCGAGATTGGATTGGCGGCGGCGGCGTCTCTGGAAGGTTTTCCGTATCGTTGCTCTCGGTACTGGAACTATTATCGACGAAGGCTTATGTAGGCGGAAGGGTAGGTCAGGGGGCGCCACGAGGGCCCCACACGCTAGGGCCGCGCGGCCAGCACCTGGGCCGCGCGGCCAGCACCTGGGCCGCGCCGCCCTATTGTGTGGGCGCCTCGTCACCCCACTTCGTATCTCCTCCGGACTTCTGGAAGCTTCGTGGAAAAATAAGATCCTGGGCGTTGATTTCGTCCAATTCCGAGAATATTTCCTTACTAGGATTTCTGAAACCAAAAACAGCAGAAAACAGCAACTGGCTCTTCGGCATCTTGTTAATAGGTTAGTGCCGGAAAATGCATAAATATGACATAAAGTATGTATAAAACATGTAGGTATTGTCATAAAATAAGCATGGAACATAAGAAATTATCGATACGTTGGAGACGTATCAGCATCCCCAAGCTTAGTTCCTACTCGTCCCGAGTAGGTAAACGATAACAAAGATAATTTCTGAAGTGACATGCCATCATAATCTTGATCAATACTATTGTAAGCACATATAATAAATGCAGCGATTCGAAGCAATGGTAAAGACAATGAGTAAACAACTGAATCATATAACAAAGACTTTTCATGAATAGTACTTTCAAGACAAGCATCAATAAGTCTTGCATAAGAGTTAACTCATAAAGCAATAAATTCATAGTAAAGGAGTTGAAACAACACAAAGGAAGATTAAGTTTCAGCGGTTGCTTTCAACTTGTAACATATATATCTCATAGATAGTTGTCAATATAGAGTAATATGATGAATGCAAATATGCAAGTATGTAAGAATCAATGCACAGTTAAAACAAGTGTTTTCTTCTTGAGATGGGAGGAAATAGGAAAACTGACTCAACATAAAAGTAGAAGAAATGCCTGATACGCGTACAGCACGCGTCCGTTGGGAACCCCAAGAGGAAGGTGTGATGCGTACAGCGGCAAGTTTTCCCTCAGTACGAAACCAAGGTTTATCGAACCAGTAGGAGCCAAGAAGCACGTTGAAGGTTGATGGCGGCGGAGTGTAGTGCGGCGCAACACCAGGGATTCCGGCGCCAACGTGAAACCTGCACAACACAACCAAATTACTTTGCCCCAACGTGACGGTGAGGTTGTCAATCTCACACAGCTTGCTGTAACAAAGGATTAGATGTATAGTGTGGATGATGATTGTTTGCAAAAAACAGTAGAACAAGTAATGCTGTAGATTGTATTCGATTAAAAGAATGGACCGGGGTCCACAGTTCACTAGTGGTGTCTCTCCGATAAGAATAAGCATGTTGGGTGAACAAATTACAGTTGGGCAATTGACAAATAAAGAGGGCATGACAATGCACATACATGATATAATGAGTATTGTGAGATTTAATTGGGCATTATGACAAAGTACATAGACCGCTATCCAGCATGCATCTATGTCTAAAAAGTCCACCTTCAGGTTATCATCCGAACCCCTTCCAGTATTAAGTTGCAAACAACAGATAATTGCATTAAGTATGGTGCGTAATGTAATCAACAACTACATCCTTAGACATAGCATCGATGTTTTATCCCTAGTGGCAACGAGACATCCACAACCTTAGAACTTTTCGTCCTTGTCCCAGATTTAATGGAGGCATGAACCCACTATCGAACATAAATACTCCCTCTTGGAGTTACAAGCAAAAACTTGGCCAGAGCCTCTACTAGTAACGGAGAGCATGCAAGATCATAAACCACACATAGATAATAGATTGATAATCAACATAGCATAGTATTCTCTATTCATCGGATCCCAATAAACACAACATATAGCATTACAGATAGATGATCTTGATCATGTTAGGCAGCTCACGAGATCCAACAATGAAGCACAATTAGGAGAAGACGACCATCTAGCTACTGCTATGGACCCATGGTCCAGGGGTGAACTACTCACTCATCACTCCGGAGGCGACCATGGCGGTGAAGAGTCCTCCGGGAGATGATTCCCCTCTCCGGCAGGGTGCCGGAGGTGATTTCCTGAATCCCCCGAGATGGGATTGGCGGCGGCGGCGTCTCTGGAAGGTTTTCCATATCGTGGCTCTCGGTACTGGGGGTTTCGCGACGAAGGCTTTAAGTAGGCGGAAGGGCAGGTCAAGAGGCGTCACGGGGGCCCCACACAGCAGGGCCGCGTGGGCCCCTTGTAGGCCGCGCCGCCCTACTGTGGCGGCACCCCGTGGCCCCACTTCGTCTCCTCTTCGGACTTCTGGAAGCTTCGTGGAAAATAGGCCCCTGGGCGTTGATTTCGTCCAATTCCGAGAATATTTCCTTACTAGGATTTCTGAAACCAAAAACAGCAGAAAACAACAACTGGCTCTTCGGCATCTTGTTAATAGGTTAGTGCCGGAAAATGCATAAATATGACATAAATTATGCATAAAACATGTAGGTATCATCAATAAAGTGGCCTGGAACATAAGAAATTATCGATACGTTAGAGACGTATCAGCATCCCCAAGCTTAGTTCCTGCTCGTCCCGAGTAGGTAAACGATAACAAAGATAATTTCTGGAGTGACATGCCATCATAATATTGATCATACTATTGTAAGCACATGTAATAAATGCAGCGATCAAAGCAATGTAAATGACATGAGTAAACAAATGAATCATATAGCAAAGACTTTTCATGAATAGTACTTTCAAGACAAGCATCAATAAGTCTTGCATAAGAGTTAACTCATAAAGCAATAATTCAAAGTAAAGGCATTGAAGCAACACAAAGGAAGATTAAGTTTCAGCGGGTGCTTTCAACTTGTAACATGTATATCTCATGGATATTTGCAACATAAAGTAATATAACAAGTGCAATATGCAAGTATGTAAGAATCAATGCACAGTTCACACAAGTGTTTGTTTCTTGAGATGGGAGAGAAATAGGTGAACTGACTTAACATAAAAGTAAAAGAAAGGCCCTTCGACGAGGGAAGCATCGATTGCTATATTTGTGCTAGAGCTTTGATTTTGAAAACATAAAGAGAGCATAAAAGTAAAGTTTTGAGAGGTGTTTGTTGTTGTCAACGAATGGTAGTGGGCACTCTAACCCCCTTGCCAGACAAACCTTCAAAGAGCGGCTCTGATGCGTGTGGTTGACACGTCCGTTGGGAACCCCAAGAGGAAGGTGTGATGCGCACAGCGGCAAGTTTCCCTCAGTAAGAAACCAAGGTTTAATCGAACCAGTAGGAGTCAAGAAGCACGTTGAAGGTTGATGGCGGCGGGATGTAGTGCGGCGCAACACCGGAGATTCCGGCGCCAACGTGGAACCTGCACAACACAACCAAAGTACTTTGCCCCAACGAAACAGTGAGGTTGTCAATCTCACCGACTTGCTTGTAACAAAGGGTTAACCGTATTGTGTGGAAGATGATTGTTTGCAGAAAACAGTAGAAACAGTATTGCGATGAGATTGCATTTCGGTATAGAGAATTGGACCGGGGTCCACGAGTTCACTAGAGGTGTCTCTCCCATAAGATAAACAACATGTTGGGTGAACAAATTACGGTTGGGCAATTGACAAATAAAGAGGGCATGACCATGCACATACATATTATGATGAGTATAGTGAGATTTAATTGGGCATTACGACAAAGTACATAGACCGCCATCCGAGCATGCATCTATGCCTAAAAAGTCCACCTTCAGGTTATCATCCGAACCCCTCCGGTATTAAGTTGCTAACAACGGACAATTGCATTAAGTATTGCGCGTAATGTAATCAGTAACTACATCCTTGAACATAGCACTAATGTTTTATCCCTAGTGGCAACGAGCACATCCACAACCTTAGAACTTTCATCGTCACTGTCCCGGATATCAATGGAGGCATGAACCCACTATCGAGCATAAATACTCCCTCTTGGAGTTACAAGCATCTACTTGGCCGGAGCATCTACTAGTAACGGAGAGCATGCAAGATCATAAACAACACATAGACATAACTTTGATAATCAACATAACAAGTATTCTCTATTCATCGGATCCCAACAAATGCAACATATAGAATTACAGATAGATGATCTTGATCATGTTAGGCAGCTCACAAGATCCGACAATGAAGCACAATGGGGAGAAGACAACCATCTAGCTACTGCTATGGACCCATAGTCCAGGGGTGAACTACTCACTCATCACTCTGGAGGCGACCATGGCGGCGTAGAGTCCTCCGGGAGATAATTCCCCTCTCCGGCAGGGTGCCGGAGGCGATCTCCTGAATCCCCGAGATGGGATTGGCGGCGGCGGCGTCTCTGGAAGGTTTTCCGTATCGTGGCTCTCGGTACTGGGGGTTTCGCGACGGAGGCTTTAAGTAGGCGGAAGGGCAGGTTAGGGGGCCACACGAGGGCCCCACACCACAGGGCCGTGCGGCCAAGGGGCAGGCCGCGCCGCCCTAGGGTTTGGGCGCCTCGTGGCCCCACTTCGTCTCCTCTTCGGACTTCTGGAAGCTTCGTGGCAAAATAGGACCCTGGGCGTTGATTTCGTCCAATTCCGAGAATATTTCGTTACTAGGATTTCTGAAACCAAAAACAGCAGAAAACGACAAGCGGCACTTCGGCATCTTGTTAATAGGTTAGTTCCGAGAAAATGCACGAATATGACATAAAGTGTGCATAAAACATGTAGATAACATCAATAATGTGGCATGGAACATAAGAAATTATCGATACGTCGGAGACGTATCAGCATCCCCAAGCTTAGTTCTGCTCGTCCCGAAGCGAGGTAAAACGATAACACAGATAATTTACGGAGTGACATGCCATCATAACCTTGATCATACTATTTGTAAAGCATATGTAGTGAATGCAGCGATCAAAACAATGTATATGACATGAGTAAACAAGTGAATCATAAAACAAAGACTTTTCATGAATAGCATTTCAAGACAAGCATCAATTAAGTCTTGCATAAGAGTTAACTCATAAAGCAATAATTCAAAGTAAAAGCATTGAAGCAACACAAAGGAAGATTAAGTTTCAGCGGTTGCTTTCAACTTATAACATGTATATCTCATGGATAATTGTCAACATAGAGTAATATAATAAGTGCAATATGCAAGTATGTAGGAATCAATGCACAGTTCACACAAGTGTTTGCTTCTTGAGGTGGAGAGAAATAGGTGAACCGACTCAACAATGAAAGTAAAAGAATGGTCCTCCATAGAGGAAAAGCATCGATTGCTATATTTGTGCTAGAGCTTTGATTTTGAAAACATGAAACAATTTTGTCAACGGTAGTAATAAAGCATATGTATCATGTAAATTATATCTTACAGGTTGCAAGCCTCATGCATAGTATACTAATAGTGCCCGCACCTTGTCCTAATTAGCTTGGACTACCGGATCATCACAATGCACATGTTTTAACCAAGTGTCACAAAGGGGTACCTCTATGCCGCCTGTACAAAGGTCTAAGGAGAAAGCTCGCATTGGATTTCTCGCTATTGATTATTCTCAACTTAGACATCCATACCGGGACAACATAGACAACAGATAGTGGACTCCTCTTTTATGCATAAGCATGTAATCAACAATTAATAATTTTCTCATATGAGATTGAGGATGTATGTCCAAAACTGAAACTTCCACCATGGATCATGGCTTTAGTTAGCGGCCCAATGTTCTTCTCTAACAATATGCATGCTTAACCATAAGGTGGTAGATCGCTCTTACTTCGGACAAGACGAACATGCATAGCAACTCACATGAAATTCAACAAAGAGTAGTTGATGGCGTCCCCGAGTAAACATGGTTATCGCACAACAAGCAACTTAATAAGAGATAAAGTGCATAATTACATATTCAATACCACAATAGTTTTTAAGCTATTTGTCCCATGAGCTATATATTGCAAAGGTGAATGATGGAATTTTAAAGGTAGCACTCAAGCAATTTACTTTGGAATGGCGGAAAATACCATGTAGTAGGTAGGTATGGCGGACACAAATGGCATAGTGGTTGGCTCAAGTATTTTGGATGCATGAGAGGTAATCCCTCTCGATACAAGGTTTAGGCTAGCAAGGCTTATTTGAAACAAACACAAGGATGAACCGGTGCAGCAAAACTCACATAAAAGACATATTGTAAACATTATAAGACTCTACACCGTCTTCCTTGTTGTTCAAACTCAATACTAGAAATTATCTAGACCTTAGAAAAACCAAATATGCAAACCAAATTTTAGCATGCTCTATGTATTTCTTCATTAATGGGTGCAAAGCATATGATGCAAGAGCTTAAACATGAGCACAACAATTGCCAAGTATCACATTACCCAAGACATTTATAGCAATTACTACATGTATCATTTTCCAATTCCAACCATATAACAATTTAACGAAGAAGAAACTTCGCCATGAATACTATGAGTAGAAACTAAGGACATACTTGTCCATATGCTATAGCGGAGCGTGTCTCTCTCCCACAAAGTGAATGCTAGGATCCATTTTATTCAAACAAAACAAAAACAAAACATACCGACGCTCCAAGCAAAGCACATAAGATGTGATGGAATAAAAATATAGTTTCAGGGGAGGAACCCGATAATGTTGTCGATGAAGAAGGGGATGCCTTGGGCATCCCCAAGCTTAGACGCTTGAGTCTTATTAGAATATGCAGGGGTGAACCACCGGGCATCCCCAAGCTTAGAGCTTTCACTCTCCTTGATCATGTTGCATCATACTCCTCTCTTGATCCTTGAAAACTTCCTCCACACCAAACTTAGAACAACTCATTAGAGGGTTAGAGACAATAAAAATTAACATGTTCAGAGGTGACACAATAATTCTTAACACTTCTGGACATTGCATAAAGCTACTGGACATTAATGGATCAAAGAAATTCATCCAACATAGCAAAAGAGGCAATGCGAAATAAAAGGCAGAATCTGTCAAAACAGAACGGTTCGTATTGACGAATTTTATCGAGGCACCAGACTTGCTCAAATGAAAATGCTCAAATTTAATGAAAGTTGCGTACATATCTGAGGATCACTCACGTAAATTGGCATAATTTGCTGAGTTACCTACAGAGAAAACAGCCCAGATTCGTGACAGCAAAGAAATCTGTTTCTGCGCAGTAATCCAAATCTAGTATGAACTTTACTATCAACGACTTTACTTGGCACAACAAAACACTAAACTAAGATAAGGAGAGGTTGCTACAGTAGTAAACAACTTCCAAGACACAAAATAAAAACAAAGTACTGTAGTAAAAACCATGGGTTGTCTCCCATAAGCGCTTTTCTTTAACGCCTTTCAGCTAGGAGCAGAAAGTGTGTATCAAGTATTATCAAGAGATGAAGTGTCAACATCATAATTTGTTCTAATAATAGAATCAAAAGGTAACTTCATTCTCTTTCTAGGGAAGTGTTCCATACCTTTCTTGAGAGGAAATTGATATTTAATATTACCTTCCTTCATATCAATAGTAGCACCAACAGTTCGAAGAAAAGGTCTTCCCAATATAATGGGGTAAGATGCATTGCATTCAATATCCAAGACAACAAAATCAACGGGGACAAGGTTATTGTTAACGGTAATGCAAACATTATCAACTTTCCCCAAAGGTTTCTTTGTAGAATGATCAGCAAGATTAACATCCAAATAACAATTTTTCATTGGTGGCAAGTCAAGCATATTATAGATTTTCTTAGGCATAACGGAAATACTTGCACCAAGATCACATAAAGCATTACAATCAAAATCTTTAACCTTCATCTTAATGATGGGCTTCCAACCATCCTCTAGCTTTCTAGGAATAGAGGCTTCGCGCTCTAGTTTCTCTTCTCTAGCTTTTATGAGAGCATTTGTAATATGTTGCGTGAAAGCCAAATTTATAGCACTAGCATTAGGACTTTTAGCAAGTTTTTGCAAGAACTTTATAACTTCAGAGATGTGGCAATCATCAAAATTCAAACCATTATAATCTAAAGCAATGGGATCATCATCCCCAATGTGGGAAAAAATTTCAGCAGTTTTATCACAGGCAGTTTCAGCAGTTTTAGCAGTTTCAGGCAGTTTTGTACGCTTTGCACTAGGAGTAGAAACATTGCCAACACCAATTATTTTACCATTAATAGTAGGAGGTGCAGCAACATGTGAAGAATCAACATTACTTGTGGTGGTAATAGTCCAAACTTTAGCTACATTTTTCTCTTTAGCTAGTTTTTCATTTTCTTCTCTATCCCACCTAGCACGCAATTCGGCCATCAATCTTATATTCTCATTAATTCTAACTTGGATGGCATTTGCTGTAGTAATAATTTTATTTTCAATATCCCTATTAGGCATAACTTTCGATTTCAAAAGATCAACATCAGAGGCAAGACTATCAACTTTAGAAGCAAGTATATCAATTTTCCCAAGCTTTTCTTCAACAGATTTGTTAAAAGCAGTTTGTGTACTAATAAATTCTTTAAGCATGGCTTCAAGTCCAGGGGGTACACTCCTATTATTGTTGTAAGAATTCCCATAAGAATTACCATAACCATTACCATTAGCTGAAGGATATGGCCTATAGTTATTACTAGAATTGTTCCGGTAAGCATTGTTGTTGAAATTATTATTTTTAATGAAGTTTACATCAACATGTTCTTCTTGTGCAACCAATGAAGCTAACGGAACATTATTAGGATCAATATTAGTCCTATCATTCACAAGCATAGACATAATAGCATCAATCTTATCACTCAAGGAAGAGGTTTCTTCGACAGAATTTACCTTCTTACCTTGTGGAGCTCTTTCCGTGTGCCATTCAGAGTAATTAATCATCATATTATCAAGAAGCTTTGTTGCCTCACCAAGAGTGATGGACATAAAGGTACCTCCAGCAGCTGAATCCAATAGGTTCCGCAAAGAAAAATTCAGTCCTGCATAAAAGGTTTGGATGATCATCCAAGTAGTCGGTCCATGGGTTGGGCAATTTTTAACCAAAGATTTCACTCTTTCCCATGCTTGTGCAACATGTTCAGTATCTAATTATTTAAAATTCATTATGCTACTCCTCAAAGATATAATTTTAGCAGGGGGATAATATCTACCAATAAAAGCATCCTTGCATTTAGTCCATGAATCAATACTATTCTTAGTGCGAGATAGCAACCAATCTTTAGCTCTTCCTCTTAATGAGAAAGGGAACAATTTTAGTTTAATAATGTCACCATCTACATCTTTATATTTTTGCATTTCACATAGTTCAACAAAATTATTAATATGGGCAGCAGCATCATCAGAACTAACACCAGAAAATTGCTCTCGCATAACAAGATTCGAGTAAAGCGAGGTTTAATTTCAAAGAATTCTGCTGTAGTAGCAGGTGGAGCAATAGGTGTGCATAAGAAATCATTATTATTTGTGGTTGTGAAGTCACACAACTTAGTATTTTCAGGGGTGGCCATTTTAGCAGTAGTAAATAAAGCAAACTAGATAAAGTAAATGCAAGTAACTAATTTTTTTGTGTTTTTGATATAGCAAACAAGATAGCAAATAAAGTAAAACTAGCAACTAATTTTTTTGTATTTTGATTTAGTGCAGCAAACAAAGTAGTAAATAAAACTAAGCAAGACAAAAACAAAGTAAAGAGATTGGGAAGTGGAGACTCCCTTGCGAGCGTGTCTTGATCTCCCCGGCAACGGCGCCGGAAATTTGCTTGATGCGTGTGGTTGACACGTCCGTTGGGAACCCCAAGAGGAAGGTGTGATGCGCACAGCCGGCAAGTTTCCCTCGGTAAAAAACCAAGGTTTAATCGAACCGAGTAGGAGTCAAGAAGCATGTTGAAGGTTGATGGCGGCGGGATGTAGTGCGGCGCAACACCGAGATTCCGGCGCCAACGTGGAACCCGCACAACACAACCAAAGTACTTTGCCCCAACGAAACAAGTGAGGTTGTCAATCTCACCGGCTTGCCGTAACAAAGGGTTAACCGTATTGTGTGGAAGATGATTGTTTGCAGAAAACGAGTAGAACATTATTGCGGTAGATTGTATTTCAAGTATAGAGAATTGGACCGGGGTCCACAGTTCACTAGAGGTGTCTCTCCCATAAGATAAACAAGCATGTTGGGTGAACAAATTACGCTTGGGCAATTGACAAATAAAGAGGGCATGACCATGCACATACATATTATGATGAGTATAGTGAGATTTAATTGGGCATTACGACAAAGTACATAGACCGCCATCCAACATGCATCTATGCCTAAAAAGTCCACCTTCAGAGTTATCATCCGAACCCCTCCGGCATTAAGTTGCTAACAACAGACAATTGCATTAAGTATTGCGCGTAATGTAATCAGTAACTACATCCTTGAACATAGCACTAATGTTTTATCCCTAGTGGCAACAAGCACATCCACAACCTTAGAACTTTCTCGTCACCGTCCCGGATATCAATGGAGGCATGAACCCACTATCGAGCATAAATACTCCTCTTGGAGTTACAAGCATCTACTTGGCCAGAGCATCTACTAGTAACGGAGAGCATGCAAGATCATAAACAACACATAGACATAACTTTGATAATCAACATAAAAAGTATTCTCTATTCATCGGATCCCAACAAATGCAACCCATAGTCCAGGGGTGAACTACTCACTCATCACTCCGAAGGCGACCATGGCGGCGTAGAGTCCTCCGGGAGATGATTCCCCTCTCCGGCAGGGTGCCGGAGGCGATCTCCTGAATCCCCCGAGATGGGATTGGCGGCGGCGGCGTCTCTGGAAGGTTTTCCGTATCGTGGCTCTCGGTACTGGGGGTTTCGCGACGGAGGCTTTAAGTAGGCGGAAGGGCAGGTCAGGGGGCCACACGAGGGCCCCACACCACAGGGCCGCGCGGCCAAGGGGCAGGCTGCGCCGCCCTAGGGTTTGGGCGCCTCGTGGCCCCACTTCGTCTCCTCTTCGGACTTCTGGAAGCTTCGTGGCAAAATAGGACCCTGGGCGTTGATTTCGTCCAATTCCGAGAATATTTCGTTACTAGGATTTCTGAAACCAAAAACAGCGAGAAAACGAAGAATCGGCACTTCGGCATCTTGTTAATAGGTTAGTTCCAGAAAATGCACGAATATGACATAAAGTGTGCATAAAACATGTAGATAACATCAATAATGTGGCATGGAACATAAGAAATTATCGATACGTCGGAGACGTATCAGGCTCCCATATTATTTTTTTTATTTTTGGGTGGCACTCCTTCCAACCTTTGCTTTCACAAACCATGGCTAACCGAATCCTCGGGTGCCTGCCAACAATCTCATACCATGAAGGAGTGCCTTTTTATTTTAGTTTTATTTAGATGACACTCCTCCCCACCTTTGCTTTCTCAAGCCATGGCTAACCGAGTCCTCGGGTGCCGTCCAACAATCACATACCATGGAGGAGTGTCTATTTTTGTAACATTACGAAGGTTAATTAATTTGGGACTGAGAATCCCATTGCCAGCTCTTTTTGCAAAATCATTGGATAAGCGGATGAAGCCACTAGTCCATTGGTGAAAGTTGCCCAACAAGATTGAAAGATAAACACCACATACTTCCTCATGAGCTATAAAACATTGACACAAATCAGAGGTGATAAATTTTGAATTGTTTAAAGATAGCACTCAAGCAATTTACTTTGGAATGGCGGAGAAATACCATGTAGTAGGTAGGTATGGTGGACACAAGTGGCATAGTTATTGGCTCAAGGATTTGGATGCATGAGAAGTATTCCCTCACGATACAAGGCTTAGGCTAGCAAGGCTATTTGAAACAAACACAAGTATGAAGCGGTATAGCAAAACTTACATAAAAGACATATTGTAAACATTATAAGACTCTATACCGTCTTCCTTGTTGTTCGACCCTTACTAGAAATTATCTAGACCTTAGAGAGATCAATTATGCAAACCAAATTTTAGCAAGCTCTATGTATTTCTTCATTAATAGGTGCAAAGTATATGATGCAAGAGCTTAAACATGAGCACAACAATTGCCAGGTATCAAATTATTCAAGACATTCTACCAATTACTACATGTAGCATTTCCCGTTTCCAACCATATAACAATTTAACGAAGAAGATTCAACCTTCGCCATGAATATTATGAGTAAAGCCTAAGGACATATTTGTCCATATGCAACAGCGGAGCGTGTCTCTCTCCCACACAATGAATGCTAGGATCCATTTTATTCAAACAAAAACAAAAACAAAAACAAACCGACGGTCCAAGCAAAGTACATAAGATGTGATGGAATAAAAATATAGTTTCACTAGAGGAACCTGATAATGTTGTCGATGAAGAAGGGGATGCCTTGGGCATCCCCAAGCTTAGATGCTTGAGTCTTCTTGAAATATGCAGGGGTGAACCACCGGGGCATCCCCAAGCTTAGAGCTTTCACTCTCCTTGATCATATTGTATCATCTCCCTCTCTTGATCCTTGAAAACTTCCTCCACACCAAACTCAAAACAACTCATTAGAGGGTTAGTGCACCATCAAAATTCACTTGTTCAGAGGTGACATAATCATTCTTAACACTTCTGGACATTGCACAAAGCTACTGAAAGTTAATGAAATCGAAAAATCCATCAAGCATAGCAAAACAGGCAATGCGAAATAAAAGGCAGAATCTGTCAAAATAGAACAGTTCGTAAAGACGAATTTCTAAGAGGCACCAGACTTGCTCAAATGAAAATGCTCAAATTGAATGAAAGTTGCGTACATATCTGAGGATCACTCACGTAAATTGGCATAATTTTATGAGTTACCTACAGAGAATTAGGCTCAGATTCGTGACAGCAAGAAATCAGTTTCCGCGC
>NC_061509.1:148867618-148885638 GCF_022539505.1 Lolium rigidum
AATTTTAGCATGCTCCATGTATTTCTTCATTAATGGGTGCAAAGTATATGATGCAAGAGCTTAAACATGAGCACAACAATTGCCAAGTATCACATTATCCAAGACATTATAGCAATTACTACATGTATCATTTTCCAATTCCAACCATATAACAATTTAACGAAGAAGAAACTTCGCCATGAATACTATGAGTAAAGCCTAAGGACATACTTGTCCATATGCAACAGCGGAGCGTGTCTCTCTCCCATACAAAGAATGCTAGGATCCATTTATTTAAACAAAACAAAAACAAAAACAAAAACAAACCGACGCTCCAAGCAAAGCACATAAGATGTGACGGAATAAAAATATAGTTTCAGGGGAGGAACCTGATAATGTTGTCGATGAAAAAGGGGATGCCTTGGGCATCCCCAAGCTTAGACAGCTTGAGTCTTCTTAGAATATGCAGGGGTGAACCACCGGGGCATCCCCAAGCTTAGAGCTTTCACTCTCCTTGATCATATTGCATCATACTCCTCTCTTGATCCTTGAAAACTTCCTCCACACCAAACTCGAAACAACTCATTAGAGGGTTAGTGGACAATAAAAATTAACATGTTCAGAGGCGACACAATCATTCTTAACACTTCTGGATATTGCATAAAGCTACTGGACATTAATGGATCAAAGAAATTCATCCAACATAGCAAAAGAGGCAATGCGAAATAAAAGGCAGAATCTGTCAAAACAGAACAGTTCGTAAAGACGAATTTTAAAATGGCACCAGACTTGCTCAAATTAAAATGCTCAAATTGAATGAAAGTTGCGTACATATCTGAGGATCACTCACGTAAATTGGCATAATTTTCTGAGTTACCTACAGAGAATTTTGCCCAGATTCGTGACAGCAAAGAAATCTGTTTCTGCGCAGTAATCCAAATCTAGTATGAACTTTACTATCAACGACTTTACTTGGCACAACAAAAAAATAAACTAAGATAAGGAGAGGTTGCTACAGTAGTAAACAACTTCCAAGACACAAAATAAAAACAAAGTACTGTAGTAAAAACCATGGGTTGTCTCCCATAAGCGCTTTTCTTTAACGCCTTTCAGCTAGGCGCAGAAAGTGTGTGTCAACTATTATCAAGAGACGAAGTGTCAACATCATAATTTGTTCTAATAATAGAATCAAAAGATAACTTCATTCTCTTTCTAGGGAAGTGTTCCATACCTTTCTTGAGAGGAAATTGATATTTTATATTACCTTCCTTCATATCAATGATATCACCAACAGTTCGAAGAAAAGGTCTTCCCAATATAATGGGACAATATGCATTGCATTCAATATCCAAGACAACAAAATCAACGGGGACAAGGTTATTGTTAACGGTAATGCGAACATTATCAACTTTCCCCAAAGGTTTCTTTGTAGAATGATCAAGCAAGATTAACATCCAAATAACAATTTTTCGAGCGGTGGCAAGTCAAGCATATTATAAATTTTCTTAGGCATAACAGAAATACTTGCACCAAGATCACATAAAGCATTACAATCAAAATCTTTAACCTTCATCTTAATGATGGGATCCCAACCATCCTCTAGCTTTCTAGGAATAGAGGCTCCGCGCTCTAGTTTCTCTTCTCTAGCTTTTATGAGAGCATTTGTAATATGTTGCGTGAAAGCCAAATTTATAGCACTAGCATTAGGACTTTTAGCAAGTTTTTGTAAGAACTTTATAACTTCAGAGATGTGGCAATCATCAAAATTCAAACCATTATAATCTAAAGCAATGGGATCATCATCCCCAATGTTGGAAAAAAATTCAGCAGTTTTATCACAGGCAGTTTCAGCAGTTTTAGCAATTTTAGGCAATTTTGTACGCTTTGCACTAGGAGTAGAAACATTGCCAACACCAATTATTTTACCATTAATAGTAGGAGGTGCAGCAACATGTGAAGAATCAACATTACTTGTGGTGGAAATAGTCCAAACTTTAGCTACATTTTTCTCTTTAGCTAGTTTTTCATTTTCTTCTCTATCCCACCTAGCACGCAATTCAGCCATTAACCTTATATTCTCATTAATTCTAACTTGGATGGCATTTGCTGTAGTAACAATTTTATTTTCAATATCCCTATTAGGCATAACTTTCGATTTCAAAAGATCAACATCGAGGCAAGACTATCAACCTTAGAAGCGAGAATATCAATTTTATTGAGTTTTTCCTCAACGAGATTTGTTAAAGGCAGTTTGTGTATTAATAAATTCTTTAAGCATAGCTTCAAGTCCAGGGGTGTGTTCCTATTATTGTTGTAAGAATTCCCATAAGAATTACCATAGCCGTTGCCATTATTATAAGGATATGGCCTATAGTTGTTACTAGAATTGTTTCGGTAAGCATTGTTGTTGAAATTATTATTTTTAATAAAGTTTACATCAACATGTTCTTCTTGTGCAACCAATGAAGCTAACGGAACATTATTAGGATTAACATTAGTCCTATCATTCACAAGCATAGACATAATAGCATCAATCTTATCATTCAAGGAAGAGGATTCTTCAACAGAATTTACCCTCTTACCTTGTGGAGCTCTTTCCGTGTGCCATTCAGAGTAATTAATCATCATATCATCAAGAAGCTTTGTAGCCGCCCCCAAAGTGATGGACATAAAGGTACCTCCAGCAGCTGAATCCAATAAATTCCGCGAAGAAAAATTTAGTCCTGCATAGAAGGTTTGGATGATCATCCAAGTAGTCAGTCCATGTGTTGGACAATTTTTAATCAAAGATTTCATTCTTTCCCATGCTTGTGCAACATGTTCAGTATCTAATTGTTTAAAATTCATTATGCTACTCCTCAAAGATATAATTTTAGCAGGGGGATAATATCTACCAATAAAAGCATCCTTGCATTTAGTCCATGAATCAATACTATTCTTAGGCAGAGATAGCAACCAATCTTTAGCTCTTCCTCTTAGTGAGAAAGGGAACAATTTTAATTTTATAATGTCACCATATACATCCTTATACTTTTGCATTTCACATAGTTCACAAAATTATTAAGATGGGCAGCAGCATCATCGGAACTAACACTGTGAAAATTGCTCTCGCATAACAAGATTGAGTAAAGCAGGTTTAATTTCAAAGAATTCTGCTGTAGTAGCAGGTGGAGCAATAGGTGTGCATAAGAAATCATTATTATTTGTGGTTGTGAAGTCACACAACTTAGTATTTTCAGGAGTACCCATTTTAGCAACAGTAAATAAAGCAAACTAGATAAAGTAAATGCAAGTAACTATTTTTTTTTTGTGTTTTTGATATAGCATGCAAGACAGTAAATAAAGTAAAGCTAGCAACTAATTTTTTTGTGTTTTGATATAATGCAGCAAACAAAGTAGTAAATAAAATAAGCAAGACAAAAACAAAGTAAAGAGATTGGGAAGTGGAGACTCCCCTGCAGCGTGTCTTGATCTCCCCGGCAACGGCGCCAAAAATTTGCTTGATGCGTGTAGTTGACACGTCCGTTGGGAACCCCAAGAGGAAGGTGTGATGCGCACAGCGGCAAGTTTCCTCGCAAGAAACCAAGGTTTAATCGAACCAAGTAGGAGTCAAGAAGCACGTTGAAGGTTGATGGCGGCGGGATATAGTGCGGCGCAACACCGGAGATTCCGGCGCCAACGTGGAACCCGCACAACACAACCAAAGTACTTTGCCCAAACGAAACAAGTGAGGTTGTCAATCTCACCGGCTTGCTGTAACAAAGGATTAACCGTATTGTGTGGAAGATGATTGTTTGCGTAAAAACAGTAGAATAAGTATTGCAGTAGATTGTATGCGATGTAAAGAATAGGACCGGGGTCCACAGTTCACTAGAGGTGTCTCTCCCATAAGATAAACAGCATGTTGGGTGAACAAATTATAGTTGGGCAATTGACAAATAGAGAGGGCATAACAATGCACATACATATTATGATGAGTACTGTGAGATTTAATTGGGCATTACGACAAAGTACATAGACCGCTATCCAGCATGCATCTATGCCTAAAAAGTCCACCTTCAGAGTTATCATCCGAACCCCTCCAGTATTAAGTTGCTAACAACGAGACAATTGCATTAAGTATTGCGAGTAATGTAATCGAGTGACTACATCCTCGAACATAGCACCAATGTTTTATCCCTAGTGGCAACAAGACATCCATAACCTTAGAGGTTCTTGTCACTCCTCCAGATTCACGGAGACATGAACCCACTATCGAGCATAAATACTCCCTCTTTGAGTTACTAGCATCAACTTGGCCAGAGCATCTACTAATAACGGAGAGCATGCAAGATCATAAACAACACATAGACATGAATTGATAATCAACATAACATAGTATTCTCTATTCATCGGATCCCAACAAACGCAACATATAGAATTACGTATAGATGATCTTGATCATGTTAGGCAGCTCACAAGATCCAACAATTAAGCACAATGGGGAGAAGACAACCATCTAGCTACTGCTATGGACCCATAGTCCAGGGGTGAACTACTCACTCATCACTCCGGAGGCGACCATGGCGGTGAAGAGTCCTCCGAGAGATGAATCCCCTCTCCGGCAGGTGCCGGAGGAGATCTCCGTAATCCCCCGAGATGGGATTGGCGGCGGCGGCGTCTCAGCAAGGTTTTCCGTATCGTGGCTCTCGGCACCGGGGGTTTCGCGACGGAGGCTATTTGTAGGCGGAAGGGCAGGTAAAGAGGCGGCACGAGGGGCCCACACCATAGGTCGGCGCGGCCGGGGCTTGGGCCGCGCCGCCTCGTGGTTTGGCCACCTCGTGGCCCCACTTCGTCTCCTCTTCGGTCTTCCGGAAGCTTCGTGGCAAAATAGGACCCCGGGCGTTGATTTCGTCCAATTCCGAGAATATTTCGTTACTAGGATTTCTGAAACCAAAAACAGCAGTAAAACAAAGAATCGGCTCTTCGGCATCTTGTTAATAGGTTAGTTCCAGAAAATGCACGAATATGACATAAAGTGTGCATAAAACATGTAGATATCATCAATAATGTGGCATGGAACACAAGAAATTATCGATACGTCGGAGACGTATCAATGATCTGAGTAGATATGGGTATATCTATTTCATGAAACATAAGTCCGAAACTTTCCAGAAGTTTAAGGAATTCCAAAGTGAAGTAGAAAATCAACGTAACAAGAAGATCAAGTTTCTGCGTTCTGATCGCGGAGGCGAATATCTGAGTTATGAGTTTGGCATGCATTTAAAGAAATGCGGAATACTTTCACAGTTGACATTGCCGGGAAAACCACAGCTGTGTCCGAACGTCGTAATCGAACTCTCTTAGATATGGTTCGTTCTATGATGTCTCTTACTGATTTGCCGTTATCGTTTTGGGGTTATGCATTAGAGACAGCTGCATTCACTTTAAATAGGGCACCATCTAAATCCGTTGAAACGACACCGTATGAATTGTGGTTTCGAAGAAACCTAAGTCGTCGTTCGTTAAAGTTTGGGGTTGCGAAGCTTATGTAAAAAAGTTACAACCTGACAAGCTAGAACCCAAAGCGGAGAAATGCGTCTTCATAGGATACCCTAAAGAAACTATTGGGTATACTTTCTATCACAGATCCGAAGGCAAAATCTTTGTTGCCAAGAACGGAACCTTTCTTGAGAAGGAGTTTCTCATTAAAGAAGTGACTGGAAGGAAAGTAGAACTCGACGATGTTATTGAACCTTCTCTCGTAGATCAGAGTAGCGCAGTGCCGGAAGATGTTCCTGTACAGCCTACACCGATAAGAGAGCAAGCAAATGATAATGATCATGAAACTTCGAACGAGGTAGCTACTGAACCTCGCAGATCGACAAGGGAGCGTACCACTCCTGATTGGTATGATCATTGTCTAAATGTCATGATTGTGGACAACAATGATGAAGACCCTGCGACGTATGAAGAAGCGATGATGAGCCCAGATTCCAACAAATGGCAAGAAGCCATGAAATCCTAAATGGGATCCATGTATGATAACAAAGTGTGGACTTTGGTAGACTTACCTGATAGCCGCAACGCTGTCGAGAATAAATGGATCTTCAAGAGAAAAACAGATGCTGATGGTAATGTTACTGTTACTGTCTATAAAGCTCGACTTGTCGCAAGGGTTTCCGACAAATTCAAGGAGTTGACTACGATGAGACCTTCTCACCTGTAGCGAAGCTAAAGTCTGTGAGGATTTTGTTAGCAATAGCTACATTTTTTGATTACGAGATTTGGCAGATGGATGTCAAAACAGCGTTCCTTAATGGTGACATTGAGGAAGAGTTGTATATGGTACAACCCAAGGATTTTGTCGATCCTAAAAATGCTGACAAGGTATGCAAACTTCAGCGTTCTATTTATGGACTGAAGCAAGCATCACGGAGTTGAAACCGATGCTTTGATAAGGTGATCAAAGACTTCGGGTTTATACAGTGTCATGGAGAGGCCTGTATTTACAAGAAAGTGAGTGGGAGCTCTGTAGCATTCCTGATATTATATGTAGATGACATATTATTGATTGGGAATGATATAGAACTATTAAGCAGTGTAAAAGGTTATTTGAATAAGTGTTTTTTCAATGAAAGACCTTGGTGAAGCAGCGTACATTTTAGGCATCAATATTTATAGAGATAGATCAAGACGCCTAATAGGGCTTTCACAGAGTACATACCTGGACAAGATTCTAAAGAAGTTTAGAATGGATGAAAGTAAGAAAGGGTTCTTACCGATGTTGCTAGGTAAGGTCTTGAGTAAGACTCAAGGTCCGGCTACGGCAGAAGAAAGAGAGAGGATGAACAAGATCCCCTATGCCTCGGCAATAGGCTCTATCATGTATGCCATGCTGTGTACTAGACCGGATATCGCACATGCTGTTAGTTTGACCGAGCGAGATATCAAAGTGATCCAGGAATGGAACACTGGACAGCGGTCAAGAATATCCTGAAGTACTTGAAAAGAACTAAGGATATGTTTCTTTGTTATGGAAGTGACCAAGAGCTCGTTGTAACTAGTTACACCGACGCAAGTTGGAACACTGATCCTGATGACTCAAAGTCTCAGTCTGGTTACGTGTTTATATTGAATAGTGCTGCAGTAAGCTGGTGTAGCTCCAAGCAGTGCACGGTGGCGAAGTCTTCAACTGAATCGGAATACATAGCGGCTTCGGAGGCTTCATCGGAAGCGGTATGGATGAAGAGGTTCATTGTTGAGCTTGGTGTGGTTCCTAGTGCATTGGACCCACTAGTCATCTATTGTGACAACATGGGTGCCATCGCCAATGCACAAGAACCAAGGTCACACAAGAAGCTGAAGCATATCAAGCTGCGTTTTCATTCGATTCGCGAGTACATCGAAGATGGAGAAGTAAAGATTTGCAAAGTACACACAGATCTGAATGTGGCAGATCCGTTGACTAAATCTCTCCCTAGGGCAAAGCATGACCAACACCAGAATGCCATGGGTATTAGGTACCATACAATGTAATCTAGATTATTGACTCTAGTGCAAGTGGGAGACTGTTGGAGATATGCCCAAGCGGCAATAATAAAGTGGTTATTATATATCTTTATGTTTATGATAAATGTTTGCATACCGTGCTATAATTGTATTAACCGAAACATTGATACATTTGTGTTATGTAAACAACAAGGAGTCCCTAGTAAGCCTCTTGTATAACTAGCTTGTTGATTAATAGATGATCATAGTTTCATGATCATGAACATTGGATGTTATTAATAACAAGGTTATGTCATTAGATGAATGATGTAATGGACACACCCAAATAAGCGTAGCATAAGATCACGTCATTAAGTTCATTTGCTATAAGCTTTCGATACATAGTTACCTAGTCCTTCGACCATGAGATCATGTAAATCACTTATACCGGAAGGGTACTTTGATTACATCAAACGCCACAGCGTAAATGGGTGGTTATAAAGGTGGGATTAAGTATTCGGAAAGTATGAGTTGAGGCATATGGATCAAGAGTGCGATATTGTCCATCCCGATGACGGATAGGTATACTCTGGGCCCTCTCGGTGGAATGTCGTCTGATTAGCTTGCAAGCATATGAATGGTTCATAAGAGATGACATACCACGGTACGAGTAAAGAGTACTTGTCGGAGACGAGGTTGAACAAGGTATAGAGATACCGATGATCAAACCTCGGACAAGTAAAATATCGCGTGACAAAGGGAATCGGTATCGTATGTAAATGGTTCAATCGATCACTAACTCATCGTTGAATATGTGGGAGCCATTATGGATCTCCAGATCCCGCTATTGGTTATTGGTCGGAAAGAAGTCTCAACCATGTCTGCATAGTTCACGAACCGTAGGGTGACACACTTAAGGTTTGATGTCGTTTAAGTAGATATGGAATTTGGAATGGAGTTCAAAGTTTTGTTCGGAGTCTCAGATGGGATCCAGGACATCACGAAGAGGTCCGGAATGGTCCGGAGAATAAGATTCATATATAGGAAGTCATTTTCTAAGTTTGAAAATGATCCGGTGCATTTATGGAAGGTTCTAGAAGGTTCTAGAAAAGTCCGGAAGAAATCACCATGGAAGGTGGAGTCCCGGAGGGACTCCACCTAGCTTGGTCGGCCAGCCAATGGGAGGAGGAGTCCCAGGTGGACTCCACCAAAGGTGGCCGGCCACCCCACGAAGGAAAAGGGGAGAGTCCCACCCCAAGTTGGATTCGTCCATATGGCAGTTTTGAATTGGGATCTTATTCGAAGACTTTGGGCAAACCCTTGGGGGTTCCACCTATATAATGAGGGACAAGGGGAGGGGGCCGGCCACACCAAAGCCACCTTGGCCGCACCCCATAGAGGCCGGCGCCCCCCTCCCCCCAAACCCTAGCCGCCCCTCCTCCACATACAACTCTAGTAGCGCTTTGGCGAAGCCCTGCCGGAGTTCTCCACCATCACCGCCACCACGCCGTCGTGCGGCCGGGATTCCGAGGAGGATCTACTACTTCCGCTGCCCGCTGGAACGGGGAGAAGGACGTCGTCATCAACACCGGACGTGTGACCGAGTACGGAGGTGCTGCCCGACTGTGGCACCGTCAAGATCTTCTACGCGCTTTTGAAAGCGGCAAGTGATCATCTTCTGCAACAACGAGATCTAATCTCGTAGGTTTTGGAAATCTTCAAGGGTTAGTCTCGTGATCTTCTCGTTGCTCCCATCTACTAGATTGCATCTTGGCTTGGTTTTCGTTCTTGCGGTAGGAAATTTTTTGTTTTCTATGATACGAATCCCATCAATTTGCCGAGTGTTTCGATGTTCTGGCTTTGACGCCGATGACAATGTCATTTTGAACGCCTCCTCCTCCTCACCTCTTCTATATCCTCTCCCTCCTTTTGTTCGTACACATCATTGAAGGCGGGTTGTGGAAAAGTTTTGATATCTACGGTGCTCGACTCTAGCATGTTCATGAAATATGCCGATGCACCATGCGAACTGCACGTGCAGCGATTTTAATGACAAATCGCGCAACACAGATCCGAGCGGGCAGAAATTTCTTACCGGGATGTAGCGGGTGCATCCGCTGCCATCGAGGAGGGAACCGGTGTCGTCGGGGAGGTAGAGGACTCACGAGGTGAAGCAGGGCCGCGGCTGGTGGCAGCCTTCCGCTTCTGCATTGTCGTGGCACCTGGGACCCATGCCGTTGATTTCTGCCGCACCCGGGCTTGCGGCTTGGTCGGCGGAGCGAAGTACGCACCAACGGGCACTGCCGCAGTGGGCGGGATCTGCTGCTTCCGCTTCGACGCACCTGCGGTTTCCACTGGGACATCCACAAAGGCGGACGCGGCGGGGCCGGGGAAATGGAAGGGCTGCATCAATTGGGGCTACGCGACAGCTTTCGCGGATGGTGGAGGTCTGTCAGAGTCCATCGCAGGCGGCAGGGGATGCAGGGACAAGAAACCTGGGAGGGCCATGCAAATCGGCACCGACGACAGCGGGTGGGCGGAAAAGAGGAGCGAGGTGAAATGCCCACGCGCCAACCCTATCGATGTGATGCAACAATCTGAATCACTCAGCCCAAAATCTGCGTATATGCTGCTTCTCGCTACATGATGGGGGTTTGATGCAAGAAAAATTGGCTATTGCATTTTTAAGGTATATGTTCGGGACTTAATTCAATCCCAGCACCTTATACTGCTGGTTATTTTTCGATTTTAGCTTGGATGGGGTATCTTCGAGAGATGCTCTAAGGCGCTTATATATGGTAGCATGGGTACAAAATTACTCACTAGACGCAAAGAGCCACATAAGGCGCTTATGGTAGCCTAGGTTCAATTTGAGGCTCCTCTTTCGGGTGCTAGGGCATCTCCAGCGGATTACCTCAAATGGATGTATAATTTCTCCCATTTTTCTCTCTTTGGGGGTGATTCCTAAACAAAAAATTGCTAATTTTTTTAATTTGTCTGTTTGCGTCCGCCCAGTAGCGTTACTGCCCTTTTTTATCCGCAGCTGACATGGACAAGGGAGAAAAGGCAGACAAGTACGGATTATGCATTAACTTAGGGAGGAGAGATAGGAGACATGTATTAGTTGTGGCTACCATGTGGGCCATCCCATGAAAGGGCGAACACAGAGAATCACGGACATGTCCGGCTCGACGCAAACCTGTCTCAAATTTAAGCTAGAAATGCGTCCAAGCGGACAGGCCGGTCAGTCTGGGTAGTCTGGGTCGCTCCACTGAGCTGTGGTTTTCCCTTTTTCTTATCCGTGAAGACTAAAGAGGACACAAAATACTCGTTGGGGGTGAGCCGATGGAGATGCCCTTCTGCCTTGCAAACATGCCACGATCCACTCTTAGTGATTTGTTTGGTAGCTTGGAAAGCACCAATTAGTACCCATGTGATACGGTTGCCTCAAAAACACTGTCATCTGTGCTGAGCCACAGCGACATGTGCTTAATTGTTATTTTGGGCACACATACATATGTTGTATGCTCACCACATTTAAATATGGTGAGCTTACCATACCACACACAACATAGGTTATTAGCAACATACTATGTAGGCCATTAGCAACATACTATGTATCATATTTTGAGATCCAGCATAATACTTAGTACCGAACTACATGCATTAGAATTAGACTACTAACAGATGGTCCTTAAGCCTAATAAGTAGCATACTTACACAAGGGGCATACACACCCCTGAAACAAAAAATATGTGTTCAACAACCTCATCAGCTCAACATTAGAAGCACGAAATGAAAAGTGGAAAGGAAACCTCCACAACCCTAGCTAATGCCTAGCATCACCCCAGGTACTGAAAAAGGGCCTTGACACGATGCTTCCTGCAACCTCAAACAACCTCGGTGGAGTTTCCATGATTGTACATCTTTAGATGGAAACCTCCGTCCTTCTTATTGTACCTAGTAAGGAGGATCTTATTTGCAAGTTAAAGAGGGGCCTTCATGTTCTAAAACAGTTTCCAATATAATAGTATAAAAGCTTTGATTCACTTGATCTTAGTATGATTGTTGTGTTTACATTAAATTTGTTAATGGATCACCTACATACTTGCTATTATATGTTGATGACATGTTTATTTCTGCCAAAAGTAAGAAAGATATCACTACTTTAAAGATAAACTTATTGTGAGTTTGAGATGAAGGATCTTGGTGCGGTAAAGAAAATACAAGGTATGAAAATTACAAGAGACATAAAATCAAGTGTGTTATTTCTTAGTCAGCTGAATTACATTAAGAAGGTTCTTCATCGTTTTAACATGCATGATGCAAAGTCTTTTAGAAGACCTATTGCTCCTCATTTCAAGTTGTCCGATTTGCAATGTTCTACTATCGATGAAGATTTTGAGTTCCATATTCTGGTGTTGTTGGTTCTTTGATGTATGTTATGGTTTGTTCTTCTTCTGATTTATCATATGCTATGAGTTTGGTGAGTCGATACATGGCTAATTCTGGTAAAAAAACATTGGAATTTCAGTGGATTTTGAGGTACCTTTGTGGTGTATCCAAAGCTTGGTTGAAGTTTGGCACGACCGGTGAGGGACTCGTTCGCTATGTGGATTCAGATTTTGCTCCTGACTTGGATAAGAGGAGGTCCCTCACAGGTTATGTGTTCACTATTGGTGAATGTGATGTGAGTTCAAACGCAACGTTATAACTTGTTGTTGCCCCATCTACAACGGATGCAGAATACATGGCTATTGTTGAAACTTGCAATGAATTTGTTTGGATGACAATTTTCTATGATGATTTTATGGAGATGATTCTTGTATTAACTTGTTTTGTGACAGTCATAGTGCCATATATTTTACTGAAGATCAAATGTTCCATGAAAGGACAAAACACATTGATGTCAAGTACCATTATATTCATGACATTGTTGCTAAATGTAAACTGAAGGTATGCAAGATAAGTACTCGTGATAATCTTACTTATATGATGACAAAGCCACTTTATATTTCTCAAACTTAGTTGATATAAATGTTTAGCCCAAATAATTGTTGGTGTCAGAAAGTGTTTTCTTCTTTGATTTAGGAGATCGTTGATGTTCATGCTAAAAAATGGTATTAGTCTCAAAGTGTAGTTTGTTTTAGTTGTCATCCAAATTTAATACGAAGACTAACAACGGAGCGAAGCTCCACGACCTCCGCCTATTTGTACCTATTGTAAGCCACCGGCTAGGATTAATCGCTTCATAAGATAACGTACGACGTTTGTAAAATATCTGAATAGTGAAGTTTTCATGGGTAGTGTATGTGGTTTTTCTCTTTTTCTTGGAGAAGCAAGTATGTGTCTTCTGCTATGATTTTTGTATTCTTTGTTACCACTATCCTATTTATAACACATGTGTATTCTAGTGCGAGCATCGACGTACTCCCCGCAACGCAAAACAGGTCAAATAAGAGGAACCCTCTTTAGGGCCACTTCTTTTCGGCTTTTTCAGCGGCTTCTGGAAGAAGCTTCTCCCCACCAGCTTCTCCCAGAAGCCCGAACCTCAAATATGTTCTGGCTTATAATCTTATTTAGCCTAAACTAGAATATAAGCCAGAAAATTTTTAGGGTCCGGGCTTCTGGGAGAAGCTGGTGGGGAGAAGCTTCTCCCAGAAGCCACCGGAGAAGCCCAAAAGAAGTGGCCCTTATTGCAACGGCCGGGCAGAAGTACATCATCACACACATGTAGGATGAAGATCCCACTCCCCAGTTCTCTCACCTTCTACGGCTTCACCTGCGAAACTGACCGGACCTCGCAACTCGGATTTAATTCTCATCCTATATGGCTTTTAGGCTAGCCATAGTGCTAGTATCATAGCTAGTATCATGCATCCTAGCCCCACCAAAAATGCTGATGTGGCAGGTAATTATGGATGAGAGAGGAGATTAGAGTATCATAGGTAGATATCTTGTATCATAGCGCACATCACGAGAAAAGTTAGTATCAAATAAATCTTGTACACAAATTTGTATTGGGATTCTACAAATCAATTAATATAGCAAAACTATGATACTAGTCTATGATACTATGCATTATGGATCTAGTATCATAAAAAAGTATCATATACATAATACTACTATATGATACTACCCACTATGGTCAGCCTTAACTCTTCTATAAAAATATGCCTTGAGTGCCACTGCACATGGTCTTGTTTTTTTACGGCTTCACTTGCACGCATGAGTCCGGGTGCTCGACAACTCGTATTGCAATTATGCCAGTGCCCCTGTTGTACTATGCAAATTAAATGGGAAATACGGCATTCGCCTTAGGCGTGGACGCTTAGAATCTGGTTCTTTATGTACGTGACCGTGACGGCCGAGCGAACACGCGCCAGTTTTTATTTTATTACGAAACACAATACAATTAAAGACGGCCACACATACGCTGCACAGACTCACTTCTATGAACGCATGCATGCACTTCATACCTTTATGAGCACTTCCGAGAGACTGCGTTGAAGATCTGATCTGGCAGGTCTTGAGATTGACGAAGTCACCACAGGCGTCCTGCTGTTGACGGAAAAATCACCTCCGCTGAACAATATTCCGCCTTTATGGGACACAAAAATTTCAAATTCAGGATTTAAATTCTGATAGGCTGGAGGTGCCACTACCCTCCTAACTATCCAATTACAGATTGGTTCTCAATAAGCGCCGGTTTGTCGCTACAAATCGGAGCGTTACTTAGTTTTTTTCTTTTCGAGCAGAAGGGAGCTTTATTTAGCAGCAGTAGTCGTCGTCTTTTAACGCTTTAAGCATAGGATATTTGGGCCGAAAACTCAATTAGGTAGCAAAATGAAACTGGCCTTACCGAGGTCGGCCTGAACAAAACTGTCCCCGTTATATGGCGCGGGCCTACTGGACCGCTTTCAATTCGGACCTGTGGCCCTCCTGAATTCACAAATTTGCTTCATGCATCTTCTTTCTGCGTCGTTCATGGAGGACCGAATGACGTCGAACGAGTTGCTGGAAAAATAATGCTTAGGTTATCTCTAGCGTCTCTACATAAACGAACACCGAGGTAGTTTGTTTTGGTCGGCGAGAACAAGAAGAGCAAAACTCCGGCTCAGCGCATGGCGTAAATGGATCAACGTGCGAACATCGACTCATTTGCAGCCTATATTTGAACTATGAATGCGTTGCAGTGAACACGGATGTGAGTTGCTTCCTCGGGCCAAGCTAGCGGTGGCTGCTTCTCGTTTCGTCTTCTGCGCGTCATTGTGATCTTCTACGCCACGTTAATGGTGTTGCTTTGCCTTTTGCGCTGGGGGCAACGTTGGGCTTCGACGCTAGACGTTGATGACGAGGGTGCGCCCGTGTTTATTAAGGTGTGTGGCTACACCCATTTTCCGCCCACGCCATTGCCATTCCTCTCGTCCATGTCCACAGACCTTAGATCAAAGGCCGCCATGGGTCTGCAAGACCAAGAACAACCACAAAATTGGCATGTCGACCATAGAGCACCGCCACAAGGAGAGGAACCGGCGGTATGTCCCCATGGACTACGCCTAACAACTATACGAGGCCAAATATACGAGGAGGGGCTCCCCTTGTCGTGGCCGGACGTTCATCTGCCCTCTGATTGGCTGCTCAACTCGCGGAGGGTAGCGGTGCTGCTTGTGCCGCGCAAGGGGAGAGCACTACACAATGAGGTTCCTTCAGCTAGGACAAGTTCGGCACGTGGAAGTTCGACATGGGCCTACCTGAGCCGTGAATACGACAATGTCATGGCGATGACTACGATGAGGACGACGACAATAACGATGACTACGACGATGTCAACAACGTTGATGGACTACCCAATGCCGATGGTTGTCCTCCCGTTCTACGTGAGGAGGAGGCCTTCAAGCTGGCGAAGGCCCAAAGCAAGCTCGATGAGCTCGCCAAGTGGGATAGTCTCGTCATCTAGCTGAGGGAATTCACGATGGCGCAGGGAGGTTCCTGACGCCTCCAGGAAAACCTATGCGTAGCCAGACGCGCCCCGCCACCTCCAGTGCCAGCGCCTACACCACCATCGGCTGCGCCAGCGCAAGCAGGTGGACCTCCTCCAGTTGACCCTTATCATGAGAGTCACCAGTCTTCATCGACCTCGTCGACGACAAATATGAGGTCATGGTGCGAGCCCTAGGTAGCTAGAGTTTTAGCTATTCATTTCTAAAAAAAAAAAATTGGTTCTATGTAAATTACTTTTCTTAAAGATTTACTTTTATCAAAAATGAAAATATATCTACATGAGGCCGCTGGGCAACCTCCGATCCAAATGGATAATCATTGAGTTTTGTCCGATTTTATGTCTACGGTCCGATCCACACTTATCAAAATAGATATGTGTCTATTTTACGTCGGGCCAGTGCCTTGGAGCGAACATTGCAGTATTTCCTGGAGAAGGCATTTCTGAACGCAACCTTATATGCTCCCGATTGAATAAAAAAATCAAAAAATATTGAAAAAAATTAAAAATCTGAAATTTCTATACAATGAATATGAACAAGTGTTCTAGCTACACACAAAAAAATACATGTTTAGTGGTATGTGCAAAAAGACAAATCCATAATCAACAAATCTATATGTTTCAAACAGCACCACATTTTGTCTTTTTTACACAGAGTGCTATATGTGTCTTTTGTTTTACTATTGTATAAAAAAATTAAAAAAATTCAAATTTCTACTCAAAAGATGCTAGCCGGCCACCATATGGGACGCTGGTGTGGAAACGCATCCCCAAACGGAGCATCTCCAGCCGCGTCCCCCAAACCGTCTCCCAAAGCGATTTGGGGCGCGCCGGACAAAAAAACGCTTCCAGCCGCGTCCCCCAAAGCCGCTTTTTGTCCGGCGCCCCGAACCCGTCCCCGCCCCACAGGGGACGCACCGGGCACGCCGGACACAACGAAAAGCGAGGCGAGGAGGCGCGGGCCCGACCCGTCAGCGACTCATTTAAGTTTGGACCTAACCGTCGCCTACGTCGCGGCGGAAGTTATTCGCGCGCAATGACACACGACGGCATCTTTGCCTTAATGGCGACGGAGGGGCAGGCGAGACGTCTCGTCGGTGCTGCTCAGCCTCCACGCGTCACCGGCGTTCGCATGCCACCGCCCGTTCCCGCGCTATCTTCCCGCCTTTTCTCGCCTCTTCCCGCGCTTTCTTCCCGACGTCGGCGTCTATAAAACGCCCTCCCGGCTCAATGGCTGCCACCACAGCCGCCGGCACCCCTTTCTCCGCCACAAGCACAGCCCTCGTCGCTCCACCGCTGTCTCCTCCACCACCATTGCGCAATGACGAGCCGCCCCGGCGATGGCCAGTTCCCTCCACCACCGGAATCGCAGCTCGACATCGACGCCACCGCCCGGGAAGAGCGGCGGTGGCGAGGGATGCAGCCCTGGCGTGAACATCGTCAGCAGCGGCGGGAGGCACTCGAGCAGCAGGCCCGCCAGCAGCGTGAGGCGGCGCACGCGGCGGATGTAGCGGCGTTCTACGCCCCTGGCCCCGCAGCTGACGAGACCGCGGCAGCAGCAGCGTGGCACGAGGAGGCGCTGGCGGACACCGTTGCGGCGTTCGACGCCTCGACGGCAGAAGAGGCGGGGCGGCGCCGGACGGAGGAGATGAGTCGGCGGTGGGATGATGAGCGTCGGCGCCAGCGCGAGGAACGGGAGGCGCTGTACCATGAACGGCCGGAGGCGATCGAGCGCCGGCAGCGGGACTCGATCGAGCGCCAGCAGCAGCTCGCGGCAGAGGAGCGTCAGCAGCGGGAGGCGGCGCTGGCGGCAACGGAGGCGGCCTGGGGGAGGTGGGCGGACGAGTTGGCGGCGGAAATCGACGCGTTGGCGGCGGCGATGATGGAGGCGCCAACGGATGAGGAGGAGACGCCAATGGAGGAGGAGGCGGAGGCGGAGGAGGAGGAGACCGAGGTGGAGGCCGCCGACGACGACGACGAGTTCGAGTGGTCTGACGATGACGGTCCGCACCCGGACGAGACGGCCGATCGCGCGCTCGTCGAGTACTTCGAGTCGGAGAAGAAACTCCAGGACGACGCCCGTGCCCGCGAAGAGGCGCAGATTCGTCGCGCCGTCGAGCTCTCCCTCCAGGCGGTGCAGCAGGGAAGGGTAGACGTCGACGGGCTGCTGGAGCAGTGGCGTCTGTCCACCGCCCTACGCACGGAAAGGCGGCGCGCGCAGCAAGAGCTACGGTGGAGGGGAGGCGATGACGGGGCGCGGCCATCGAACGCACCGCCGGGCGGTCAGTAGGCTAGGTTTAGATGAAATCTAGCCGTTTTCATTCAAACTTTGTAATATATAATCAAATTTGAATAAAAACATTTATTTTCGTGCACCAATATACATTTGGGACGGCGTTTGGGGGGCACGACTGGGGAGCGACGTCCCTCAAACGCGACACGAACAAAACACGTCCCCAAATGCTCAATCTAGCGCGATTTAGGGGACGCGAGTGAAGATGCTCTAAGCAGCTGTTTAACCATCTCCCCCGTAGGCCTGCCCGGCGAAACACACCGTGCATTCATCTTC
>NC_061509.1:148885738-148923873 GCF_022539505.1 Lolium rigidum
GTTGGGAATATTACTTAAAAGCACTGATAAACTTGACAAATCTCTAGGTGGAATTAATGAGAGAATTGCCATCTTAGAAGCATGTGCTGTTCAAGATAATCAAACCCAAAGGATTAGTGAACTTGAAGAAGCTATGGGAACCTTGGGTTCGACTTTTTCTTCTCTTAAGTTTAAGGAGAAAGCTTATGTGGGTAACGAGCAAAAGTTCATGTATGTCTCTAAGATGCCTAAACCAAAAAAACCATTATAGGCCTAAAATTGACAAAGCCCTTAATACCACTTTAGATAATGGAGCAACTAAGATACCTAATGTGACAAGTTGTGAAAATTATGATGTTAATGTTTCATCTCTTGATAACACTTGATATACACTTTCTGCGCCTAGCTGAAAGGCGTTAAACAAAAGCGCTTATGGGAGACAACCCATGATTTTACTTCTGCACTTTTATTTTATATTTGAGTCTTGGAAGTTTTTACTACTGTAGAAACCTCTCCTTATCTTAATTTTATCGCATTGTTGTGCCAAGTAAAGCCTTTGATAGTAAGGTTCATACTAGATTTGGATTACTGCGCAGAAACAGATTTCTTGTTGTCACGAATTTGAGCAGTATTCTCTGTAGTTAACTCAGAAAAATCTGCCAATTTACGTGAGTGATCCTCAGATATGTACGCAACTTTTATTCAATTTGAGCATTTTCATTTGAGCAAGTCTGGTGCACCTAAAAAATTCGTCTTTACGGACTGTTCTGTTTTGACAGATTCTGCCTTTTATTTCGCATTGCCTGTTTTGCTATGTTTGATGAATTTCTTTATTCCATTAACTTTCAGTAGCTTTGTGCAATGTCCAGAAGTGTTAAGAATGATTATGTCACCTCTGAACATGTGAATTTTGATTATGCACTAACCCTCTAATGAGTTGTTTTGAGTTTGGTGTGGAGGAAGTTTTCAAGGATCAAGAGAGGAGGATGATACAATATGATCAAGGAGAGTGAAAGCTCTAAGCTTGGGGATGCCCCGGTGGTTCATCCCTGCATATTTCAAGAAGACTCAAGCATCTAAGCTTGGGGATGCCCAAGGCATCCCCTTCTTCATCGATAACATTATTAGGTTCCTCTAGTGAAACTATATTTTTATTCCATCACATCTTATGTGCTTTACTTGGAGCGTCTGTATGCTTTTGTTTTTTTTTGTTTGAATAAAATGGATCCCAGCATTCATTGTGTGGGAGAGAGACATGCTCTGCTGTTGCATATGAACATATATGTTCTTGGCTTAACTCATAGTGTTCATGGCGAAGGTTGAAACTGCTTCGTTAATTGTTATATGGCTGGAAACGGGAAATGATACATGTGGTAATTGGTATAATGTCTTGAATAATGTGATACTTGACAATTGTTGTGCTCATGTTTAAGCTCTTGCATCATATACTTTGCACCTATTAGTGAAGAAATACATAGAGCTTGCTAAAATTTGGTTTGCATGATTGGTCTCTCTAAGGTCTAGATATTTTCTAGTAAGGGTTTGAACAACAAGGAAGACGGTGTAGAGTCTTATAATGCTTGCAATATGTTTTTTATGTGAGTTTTGCTGTACCGATTCATACTTGTGTTTGCTTCAAACAACCTTGCTAGCCTAAGCCTTGTATTGAGAGGGATTACTTCTCGTGCATCCAAAATCCTTGAGCCAAACACTATGCCACTTGTGTCCACCATACCTACCTACTACATGGTATTTCTCCGCCATTCCAAAGTAAATTGCTTGAGTGCTACCTTTAAATTTCTATTCTTTGTCTTTGCAATATATAGCTCATGGGACAAATAGCCTAAAAACTATTGTGGTATTGAATATGTACTTATGTATCTTATTTCTTATTAAGTTGCTTGTTGAGTGATAACCATGTTCCTGGGGATGCCATCAACTACCTTTGTTGAATATCATGTGAGTTGCTATGCATGTTCGTCTTGTCTGAAGTAAGGGAGATTTATCATGATCATATGGTTTGAGTATGCATATTGTTAGAGAAGAACATTGGGCCGCTAACTAAAGCCATGATCCATGGTGGAAGTTTCAGTTTTGGACAACAATCCTCAATCTCTTATGAGAATATTAATTGTTGTTGAATGCTTATGCATTAAAGAGGAGTCCATTATCTGTTGTCTATGTTGTCCCGGTATGGATGTCTAAGTTGAGAATAATCAAAAGCGAGAAATCCAATGCGAGCTTTCTCCTTAGACCTTTGTACAGGCGGCATAGAGGTACCCCTTTGTGACACTTGGTTAAAACATATGCTATGCAATGATAATCCATGTAAATCCAAGCTAATTAGGAAAAGGTGCGGGCACTATTGGTAATCTATGCATGAGGCTTGCAACTTGTAGGATATAATATATATAATACATATGCTTTATTACTACCGTTGACAAAATTGTTTCTTGTTTTCAAAATAAAAGCTCTAGCACAAATATAACAATCAATGCTTCCCTCTGCGAAGGGCCATTCTTTTACTTTATGTTGAGTCAGTTTACCTATTTCCTTCTATCTTAGAAGCAAACACTTGTGTTAACTGTGCATTGATTCTTACATGTTTACCTATTGCACTTATTATATTACTTTATGTTGACAACTATCCATGAGATATACATGTTACAAGTTGAAAGCAACCGCTGAAACTTAATCTTCCTTTGTGTTGCTTCAATGCCTTTACTTTGAATTTATTGCTTTATGAGTTAACTCTTATGCAAGACTTATTGATGCTTGTCTTGAAAGTACTATTCATGAAAAGTCTTTGCTATATGATTCATTTGTTTACTCATTGTCTTTACCATTGCTTCGAATCGCTGCATTCATCTCATGTGCTTACAATAGTATTGATCAAGATTATGATAGCATGTCACTTCAGAAATTATCTTTGTTATCGTTTATCTACTCGGGACGAGTAGGAACTAAGCTTGGGGATGCTGATACGTCTGCGACGTATCGATAATTTCTTATGTTCCATGCTTGTTTTATGATGATACACACATGTTTTATACATACTTTATGTCATTTTTATGCATTTTCCGGCACTAACCTATTAACGAGATGCCGAAGAGCCAGTTGCTGTTTTCTGCTGTTTTTGGTTTCAGAAATCCTAGTAAGGAAATATTCTCGGAATTGGACGAAATCATCGCCCAGGATCTTATTTTTCCACGAAGCTTCTAGAAGTACGAAAGGGAAACGAAGTGGGGCGACGAGGCGGCGACACGCCAGGGCGGCGCGGCCCAGCCCCTGGCCGCGCGGCCCTAGCGTGTGGGCCCCTCGCGTCGCCCCTAAACCTACCTCTTCGCCTATAAGAAGCCTTCGTCGATAATCACTCCGGTACCGAGAGCCACGATACGGAAAACCTTCCAGAGACGCCGCCGCCGCCAATCCCATCTCGAGGGATTCAGGAGATCACCTCCGGCACCCTGCCGGAGAGGGGAATCATCTCCCGGAGGACTCTTCACCGCCATGGTCGCCTCCGGAGTGATGTGTGAGTAGTTCACCCCTGGACTATGGGTCCATAGCAGTAGCTAGATGGTTGTCTTCTCCTCATTGTGCTATCATTGTTCGATCTTGTGAGCTGCCTAACATGATCAAGATCATCTATTTGTAATGCTACATGTTGCGTTTGTTGGGATCCGATGAATATGGAATGCTATGTTATGTTGATTATCAATCTATCTATGTGTTGTTTATGATCTTGCATGCTCTCCGTTATTAGTAGAGGCTCTGGCCAAGTCGTTACTTGTAACTCCAAGAGGGAGTATTTATGCTCGATAGTGGGTTCATGCCTCCATTAAATCTGGGATAGTGACAGAAAGTTCTAAGGTTGTGGATGTGCTGTTGCCACTAGGGATAAAACATCAATGCTATGTCTAAGGATATTTGTGTTGATTACATTACGCACCATACTTAATGCAATTGTCTGTTGTTTGCAACTTAATACTGGAGGGGGTTCGGATGATAACCTGAAGGTGGAATTTTTAGGCATAGATGCATGCTGGATAGCGGTCTATGTACTTTGTCGTAATGCCCAATTAAATCTCACACTACTCACCATAACATGTATGTGCATTGTCATGCCATCTTTATTTGTCAATTGCCCAACTGTAATTTGTTCACCCAACATGCTATTTCTTATGGGAGAGACACCACTAGTGAACTGTGGACCCCGGTCCATTCTTTACATCGAATACAATCTACTGCAATTCTCGCTCTCATCGTTTTCTGCAAACATCATCATCCACACTATACATCTAATCCTTTGTTACACCAAGCCGGTGAGATTGACAACCTCACTGTCACGTTGGGGCAAAGTAATTTGGTTATGTTGTGCAGGTTCCACGTTGGCGCCAGAATCCCTGGTGTTGCGCCGCACTACACTCCGCCGCCATCAACCTTCAACGTGCTTCTTGGCTCCTACTGGTTCGATAAACCTTGGTTTCTTACTGAGGGAAAATTTGCTGCTGTACGCATCACACCTTCCTCTTGGGGTTCGCAACGGACGCGTGCTGTACGCGTATCAGGCTACTCATAGTGGGGAGTAACATAAGGTGGTGTCATGCATTAAGTTACTAGTCCATGTTACTACATTTATAGTGGAAAGTACATAGGGGTGGTATCATGCAAAGTCTCATTTATTAGTTTGTAGACTCATTTTTTTCTTTGGTGTGTGATGTTAGAGCATCTCCACCGGCGCCCCCATAGGGGCCCCGATAGCATTTTGGGGGCCGGCGTGGTCTTTGGGCTCGCACCGGTGCGCCCCAAAAGGCGTCGGCTAGTTTTCAAGCCCAATAGAATCCTCGGTATCCCTGTGCCGGCCCCTCGCATAGGGCGCGACTCGGGCGTGCCGGCACCTCGCGGCACGTCAGAAAATGAGCGTGGGCTCCGCCTGGCAGCCAGACGCACCGCTTTACCCACCTCCTACCCACGCCCGAGCCAACTCCCACCCCTCTAGATCGCCACCATAGTCGTCGCCACCGCACCCCTGCTTGCAATGGACACCGCCGCCTATCCAGGAACCGCTGTCCATCGACACGGCCGCCACCCCCTCGACCGGCAGCAGCTATTTTACCCGGAGCAGAGCTTACCGCAACCGCGGCACAATCGGCCCGCCCGCAAGGTGTTCGTCCGATTGCCTCGATGGAAAGCGACGATGAGATGATGGTGCAGCTATTCACGGAGGAGCAGAACGTTGAGGCTGTCCGGCGGCAACAGAAGCAGCTGATTCTGACGAACATGATGCGCGTTCGCCAGCCTTTCTTCATCGTGCCTCGGCACGGTGGCTCAAAGCCAGGCAAGAGGAGGAACATCAAACAACATCATCAAGCCGGCGCAATGCTGCTTGACGCCGACTACTTCAACGACGATGCGACTCATTCGCTTTAGAATTTCGGAGGATGTACAAGGAGCTGTTCTTGAAGATTGTCTACGGCGCCAGGGAGTACGACGACTACTTCATGGCCAAGCAAGATTGCGCAGTTTTGTGGAGCTTCACCTCAATTCAGAAGTGCACTACTGCTATGCGTTGTCTTGCATACAGAGCTCCTCCAGATATAGCCAATGACTACCTATGGATGATGGAATCGACATGTATAGAGAGTCTCCAATAGTTTTGCCGAGCCTTCATAGAGGTGTTTGCTAAATACTATTTGAGAGCACCAAGGGTAGATGATACAACTCGGATCCTGCAAAAAATGCAGCAAGAGGGTTTCCTGGGATGCTCAAAAGCTGGTGAGTGCAGTGTCATTCTTGAGGCGGTGGCAGACCATGACCTTTGGATTTGGCATGCATTTTTGGCATGGTAGGAACAAACAATAATGTCGTGTTGCAGCGCTCTCCGGTGTTTACCAGGCTAGCTGAGGGACAAGCTCCTGCCGTGAACTTTGAGGTAAACGGCCACGCATACAACAAATGGTACTATCTAGCTGATGGTATGTACCCGATGTATGCTACATTTGTGAAAACAATTCCGTCTCCAACAAACGAGATGGACGTTTATTTTGCAACATGCCAGGAAGCAGCACACAAGGATGTTGAGCGTGCTTTTGAGGTGCTTCAGGAGCGTTTCGCCGTTGTCAGGTAACCTACTCTCACTTGGTATGAGTCTCAGATGTGGGAGGTGATGAACATCTGTGTGATCATGCACAACATGATCATTGAGAGCGACCGCGACGAACCTGTGCAGGATGATCAACCATTTGATTATCAAGGACCACTTGCTAAGGTAGAGCATGTACCCCAAGAATTTGCCGCTTTTCTCATATGCACAGTAAAATTCGAGATGCAGGTGTCCATGTACAACTTCAGGCGGATCTAGCTGCGCATTTGTGGGCGAGGAGAGGAGCCGCCAACACTGCATGATTTTATTTCTATTTGTTTGATTGTATGAATAATTTAATTTTCATTTATTTGATTGTATGTATAATCTAAGTACTATTTATTTGATTGTATGAATAATTTAAGTGCTATTTATGTGATTGATATGTTGTTTCAAAATATTGTAAAAAGAAAAAAAGTTTTGGGGCCGTCGTATGGGAGACGCCGTGTGGGAACAACGTCCCCAAATAGAGGATGCACTACCGGTGCTCCCAATACAACAGTGCCGACGACCCTGCCGGCGACTATTTAAGGAACGCCGGTGAAGATGCTCTTATGGTAACCTAGCTAATAGTTACCACCTCCTTCTCTTCCTTTATTTATTGTCGTGCCATGTCATCAAAATATGTTAAAGTGTGTGATGGCTAAGGATTAAAAAAATTAGGGATCTTTATTTCGGGAAATTAGGGGAATTGGGGTTAGCGACGGCCTGCATGGGCCGAGCGTAGGGTTTGATTTGAGTTTTTTTGTTTTTTTTTGATACAAGGGTTTGATTTGAGTTGGGCCTGGAAGAGAACAGTAATTTGCGGGGATATGGCACTTGTCAACCTCAAGTCCAAAAACCTTTTGGATCCTTAATCCTTTGCTAACATCGACCATGGACACCTCCGCGGCCGATCTCGAGGCGCGTCAGCTTGCCATCCTCCGCCGCATCGAGGAGCTCGAGCTCGCCGCCGAGCAGCGCCGCCTCGGGGCGCTCTCCATCTCCGATGCCGAGGCGGAGGTGGAGCCGGGGGGCACCGAGGTGCGGCTCTCGGCCATCCTGGCCGCGCGCGGCGTGCGCGACTTCGCCTTCCGACGCGTCCCCGCCGACTACTACGACCGCTCCCTCGAGGAGCGCCGCGGAATCCTCGCCGCCGACTCGGTCGCCCAACTCTGCAAGAGTATCGTCATGGTACGGCCCTCTTGCCCCTCTTCCCTTTGTCCCGATGCGACGTTTCGTCGAACGCCTGGCCTGCGCGATGGCTCCCTGTTGTGGCAAATGCCTACAGTCGGTGCGTCTATAATTGTATATATTGCGTGGGTTTAGAGGAGTGCTGTTCTGCCTGATAAGTATGTAGCCCAAAAAATCGATTGTCTTCCTGAATGATAGACATCTGGCATTCAGTCTATCATGAGAGAAAAAGTTCAAACTTCAGTCCTACTCCTGTGCAACATTGGGATGTTCTCAAGAAGAAAACCTTTGGTGCATTTATTCTGGACTTGTCCCTTTGCTGATAAATATTGGGACTTCATCTGTCCTCCAAGAACCAAGAACCTGCCTGTCTATGAACCATTCTCAGATATCAAACACAAGCTGCAGGTGCCATTCTATATGGCGACAACGATCTTAGCAGCATGGGGAATCTGGATAATCAGAAATAATAACAAGATATTCAAGAACCAGACTTCTCAAGTTGGAAGGCAATTTATTTTCAGGCATTAAGGCTTTGTTAGCCATATGATTAAGAGCAAATATGTTAAGCAATACAAAGGTTGTCTGCAAGCACAAGCTTAGGCTTCTTTTGATTTGTTTGAGCTTTTGATCTTTTAATCATTTTGTACCTCCATGTAAATACCTTCGTAAAATACACTAGTATAAGGAAAATTGCAGTGGAAAACTCTCCCACTGTTTACCTTCAAAAAAAGTGATTGGCCCCTAGGCCCTCAATTTTATTAAATTGTATTAAACTAATAAATATGTATTGAATGGAAAACACTCGCCTAATAGTGTTTAATACGGAGTAGCATTTTCCTTCGCTGTGTGGAAGAGCCATCTAATTGGATTAAACTAACTAAAATTTCCCCAGCGCTGTCAAAAACCATTCGCTCCGCTATCTCCTGGAACATTTGGAAGCAAAGGAATGCCATGGTCTTCAATTCTGTTGACGAAATTTTGAGTTTAGTTCTCCGTTGCTCTGCCTTGGATGTTTGTCTTTGATACTTTCAATTCACCGTGAACCCCCTTTCACTTCTTAAAACATTTTATTGATTAATAGTCCAGGCTGACCTAAGGTCCGCCATATTAACAGTAGAGAAAAAATAGCATTTACCATCCAATACATATGCTTATTAGATGGAAAGTGATATTGACACTATTAGACTAGTGCACATAGTCCGTTAGAAGTGCGAGCAAAAGATTGCTGCTATCCTGTATGATTTGTTCCCAAAAGGAGTTTCTTTTTTTCGTTGTATGGTTGTACCATGATGCTGGAGGAAGTGCTAAAATAATGTTCTAATTTTCAGTTATCAGGGGAAAACATGCATTATTGCCTTTCCTCAAAAGAAGTTATCAGGGAAGTTCAAATAATGCTTTAACTGATAAGGTTAACTTAATGTTGTTGTATCACATAGTGTTTGCTTGCAGGATGTTATTTGGCATTTAGATCATGTAATAGTTTCATAAAGATCCACGGCTTTAGCTTCCTTGCAAAAAGAAAAACAAACTTTCTAGTTGGTGGATGAATAAAGATACTCCTTTTGTAGAATATAAAAACAAACTTTCTATTTGTGTGGTGCTTGGTAAACTGGTAGAGAACTTGGGAGGAATGGTCTTTTGTAGTATATAAAAAGTGTGCTGTTGTTGATTTGAGTGCAGATGGATGCCTGTGGAGATATATTGTTACACATAAGTTGATGATTGTAGATGCTACTGTTATGACAGGTTGGCACTACTATGGTAATTGTAGTTTTTTGGGTGCTTACAATTCTTTGTTGTTTTATTTTGACGCAGTATTGATTACTGCCCTTCTAAAAACATGTCCATTTTTTAGTAATATTCATTGTTAGCGAAAGTTATTTGCAGATCGTTGTCAAAATGATTCAGTGGATTCTAGTTATTCCCAAATTTGAGATCGAAAACTAAAATCCTTTATACTTAATCCGTGAATAGTACCTTTAACATTTTTTTTTTCAGACTTTTTTTCCAACAAATTTTGTCTCTTCTGGTTCTCGGGGTATAGTTTGGATTTAAGCCAATAGTATGGCATAATAGATTGATTAGGTGTCGGTGTCATAAAAAATCAGAATTTCTCATGACCATTTACACATTTTTCCTCACACGGGTAGTGGCATCATTTAAGGCTTGGTATCCGTGGATATGCTCTCTTACATTGAAATATATCCATCTTTTGTAGGTGAATACCAAAGCTGCTGCTGATGTATCTGACTGCAGTAACCCGAAGAATTCTAAATATTATGTTGTCATTGTTCAGGTAAGCTTGTAGTATCCCAATGCAATGTACTATCTTCCAACGTAAAACTCACTGCAATATATTTTTACCTTAATAACATAAATATGCTTTGCAGTATATGGCACGGCTTAATGCGGAAACCATCAAGAACTTCCTGTATACCCTAAATGAGAATCAGATACCTAAAAAGAGATTTAACAGTAAGATCATTTTCATTGTATTGAAACAATTTCAATATCTAATTATTTACTGGTGGGCAGATGTATGTACCACCAAGGATTGCTAGTTATATGTTTCTTCAGAATCATCAGTTTGTCTGTAGCTTAAGTAGAAACATAAAATGCATGTACCACTTTGCTTCAGTTTCAACATCTTCAGGTATGGCTCTAGATATTATTGCAGTATCAGAAAAGTCTTTTTTTTTTTTTGTTTGATGTAGTGAGGCTCGCACCAGAAGAGGAGTCATGCATGCTTACTGGGTTTGTGCACAATGCCGTGACATGCATTGGAATGAACACAGATATACCGGTAATGTAATTTTCTTTTCACAGTTTATCTTCTTGAAGGATATATGTCGGTGAAGACACTACCATGAAGGTTATATTGATGCTGAAGGATCACGAAAAAGATAAATCACGTAGTATTTTGTATTACTATTAATATCTGAGATTATGTGCTTAATGTACGAGCTCTTGAAGCTTTCTAGTCCTTCTCACATTCTGTAAGATTATATTGTTGGTACACAATCAATATATGATTCCAACCTTCAAAGGTGACTAGAACTGAAAGATCTTATGAAGCTGTCGTTTTGACGAATTACGTTATATTCTTGCTTGAATATAGGCCATCTGAATGAATTAGAGCATTTTTTAAAACATTTTATTTTGTAGCATTGGTTGCTTATTTTTCCTCTTAAATGACAACATTATATAATGTGAAATGGGATCACAGTGTGAAATTTGCAAGGCATCTTACACAAACTGTTTGCCTTCAGGTTATCATAGATGAAGCCATCACCAAGTTGGATGAGGATTTCTTCTGGCTAGGTGGTGGAGAAGTTGACCTCAAGCTTGGGATGCGGACCTCACAGTTCCTAAAAGCCTTCAATCCATTTGTGGTGAACTGCAGTTAATGAGTAAGAACCACGCGTTCCATGTAGGTTTACCCAGCCTTGATCAACGCACTGCCAGGGAGGTACACTAGCCTTTTGCTTGGATCTGAGGTTGGCATGTCTGTCTTTTTTGGAGCAGGCGTTTCCCTTCCAGTTGCTCTTCTCACATTTGTTACACTATTTACAGCTGACTGTTGGTAAGATTGATGTATCAGAGGGGACATTCTTGGGAAGATTGATATAATTGGAGAACAAGTGGGCTTATATTATTACTAGGCCCTTTGTAGTTTGGGCCTGAGAGTTGCAAACCAGAGTAACCTCATATGAAATGTGTTAACCAGACATCTGGCTACAAGACCGAAGTTTGGTTCTGCCTTATTGCACTCAACATTTTTTCCCCTTGGAACATGTTATCTTATTTTACAAGTTCAAATCCTTCATTTTTAGATAACACTGGAGTTAACTTCAAAACGGGTGTCCTGATTCAAGAGTTTGTCATGTAACAGAATTTAACAGGCTAGGCTAATGCAAAGCGAACCAGGAGTTAGCATACCTGATGCCTGCTACAATTTTATTTCACATTTTAAAAAAACTCGAAAGTGTGACATCCGATAATGAGGTGCGGACCAACTAGTTGCAAAATATTCCCACTCACCTACAATGTACAAACTTGCTGTGTTCAGACAAAAATGAAAATCAGATAGTAGTACATATCTGTTCTTATCTTCTTACTCATCTCTACCCACAACTATACAACTCCAGTAAGCAATGGCGTTGTGTTGTCAATCCAAACATTCCTTTAACTCTCTTGATATCTGTTGTTTAACTTCACCGTTAGGGACTGTCAATGAATGATTGTTATTTGTCAATCTTAAGATTGTACGGGTACGAGAAAAGAGGGGGCTACGGCCATAGGCATGTGGCATCGAGTAGATCATCGGTACGACAATAATTTATACTATAGGCTTAGACATCCTTTGGGATAGTAACCCTACTCTTTAGTGCTTTGTATTAATCTCGAGAGAGGTTTACAATGAGTGTTACAAGTAGTCTAGATGTGATCTACAAGTCGTTCAAAGATTTGTGCTTGTTGAAAGAATTGTATGCATTGATAATTGCTGGTCTTGCTGGTGCAATAAGGCTTCAGTCCTGACTCCTGATTGGATTGATTGTAATTTTTGTATGATCCTCCGTATAGCTCAAGCTTTAGCTAAATACTGGAGAACGCACAAAAGCTGTATCCAATCCAAGAATCTCTAGCGGAACTCTAGATTCTTATAATGCGGTCGTGGAGTTGAGTCTTGGCAGGCATGGATTCCTCTGTGAGTATAACTCTACCTGTTCACTAACTTCGAATATGGTCGTATGGAGTTTGTGAAAGGCCCTATGGTACTGTATACTGATATGATTGTCATATACAATACAATAGTTCTATACCACTCACTGCCAGGGATAGTGATGACCTTATCATACTTACATGGCGACTATCCTAGATCATTGGTGAATATTTCATTAATGGTCTAGCACGAGTCAAGTCGATACTACACTGATGGTAGAAGGTGGATGTCGGGGGCGGGGGCGGGGGGAGGGGATGTGAAGAGAGAGTTGAGTTGCTGCCATTATATTCCGCTTCTTTCATAATGGCATTGCTAGTCATGCACCGCAGGCAAAGGTAATGTGCTGATGGCTCCGTTCATGCTGCCATGAATTGGTGGTGGCACTACGGATCGATGCTCATCGTGTTTACGGCATGGTGGGCAGGTAGCAAGGTACTGAAACAATGGAGAGGTACGGGCAGAGAGATACAGAGAGCTACTTGCGCATGGAAATAAATAAGAGATTGAGTAGGAGAAAAACGGGAGTGGGACTTTTGTCAAAGATGTACTCCCTCCGTCCATAAATAGATGCCAAAGATTTATTCAAATTCAGATGTATCTATACACTAAATCGTGACTAAATACATTCAAATTTAGACAAACTTTTGGCATCTATTTATGAACAGAGGTAGTACAAAATAACCAGAAAATGCCATTCATGTGAAGTAGTGGTATGTTCGCAGTGGCATCTCTCGAAGACAAACATCTATAATGTCATTTCATAAAAAAGTTATTCTTGCAATATAAGTAAAAATATATCTAATTGGAGGACTCTAATTAAGGACATTCTATATTGTGATTCACTCATATATACATAAATATCTTGTCGTAGTTCTAATACAACACCAAGCACAAGATGTGCTCAAAACGGGAATCCAGTAACTAAGTGCATAATCATTGACAGATCCATTCATGAATTAATTCAGGGAGATCAAGCCAAAAGAGATAGGCCCGGCTTATGGCTTCACGCACATACACTACCTGTTGTGAACAGCTGGTGCCGCGTGTGCAACTGGGTAGTCCATGGCTACTAGGGTTCCTGCTGTGTACACGGCGGTGGCCTTCGATCCTAGCTCCTCCCCATTAGATCCACGAGAAAAGTCCCCTGCAAATTTCATTACCGCTGGCTATGAAATATTACATTGCTGTGAATGTTTGATCAAGGCAACTAAAGGACATGCTGTGCAGTGCCCTGTGTGCGATAGTGCGATATATATGAGTATATACAACATATCTATGACTATTCCTCTCTCTCTCTATATATATGCATGTATGGGATATATGATCCAGAAAATTAAAGCTAATTAGGCGGAACTGAACTACTGTATCTAGTAGTAGTATTTTGTACCTACCTAGCTACAACAAGACAACCTAACTCAAACTGAGGTTTGTCAGAAATTATCTCAATATATATATATATATCGATGGCGAACTCCCGGTTGTTGAAGTTGTAGAAAATCACCAGAAAGATAGAGGAACGCAGATAGGACTTGAAGCTGCTGCTAGCTAGCTACTGAGATTCAAGGAGAGATATACATGATAACCAGGCACAAGATATCACGATGACATATATATCATCTCATGACTCTCATCAGTGGACAATATATTCAGTTATGATACGGAGTGCGGGTTTTGGGCTCAGCATAATCCAGGTGAATTCCCTGATCACCCCTGTGCTTGCTATGAGGAAGCTGTAGCAAAACCCTAGCGACATATCCGGTGTTTCGTATTCCACCTGATTGGTTGACCGATGCTGCTCCCGTACCCGACTGATCACTGATGCTGCTTCCGACGACCTGAGCCTTCTTCCCCGTATCATGAACCATCAATGAGTTTCTCGTGTGCTTCTTGCTGTCATAAATCTCTGTCTCGTCCTACAAAAACACAATAGAGAGAGAATATAGTTAGAAAGGACATGGCGACCAAATACTGGTTTAACAGAATGATGTTAAGACTGGAACCTTGGATGATAAGGAAGACTTGTCGTTGCTTGAGTACTTTCCATCGAAACGGATGTGGCGAGCTCCACATGAGGTAATGTAAAGAGAGACGAGGAAGAACACCAGGAGAATGTTGTAGGTGGTGGTGACCTTTAACTTTCCCTTGAGAGCTACGGGAGAGGAGTTTAGGCTAAACATGGAGGTTCGGTGTGATTGGTGAACCCTTAGGAAACATTAATAGGTAAGACCGTAAGAGAACTTAAAGAAGGGACATCCATGGAAGAGGATATGGGAGAGGTAGACGCAGAAAGAGGGGCTCTGCTAGGAAGTGCTCACCGGAAAACTTGGAAGTGTACCCACGAGCACACACTTTCATTTCGAAAAATAATTTTGCATTCACATAAACGATCCAAATTTTCTTTGATGCAAATACAAATAACTCAAGTATATTTGCAGATGTCAAATTCCATAGAAAATCACAATTCACTTGCGAGTTGTGCAAAAATAACAAACCGAAGCCTTTTCAAATCCTACAAATGATGTTCTAGCTACCGCCTTTTGTCTTCCCACTTGGACCTCAAATTATGACCTTTTTTCACAGAAATTTGCTGCCACACGGCTAAATATGGTATGTGCACTCCAGATATTTCTTGTGCTTTATTTTGAATTTATATAAAATAAAGGGAGCATGCTCTTCGGGGAGCGCTAATCCTAGATTGCAATAAGAACGACGTATTCAGAATAGTAAATTTCAACCAACAATTACTTTGATCAATGATGTGTGGGTTGGGGTACACAAAACTGACACTATTATTACATCCAGAAGTACACTGAATTTGCATTCATCAAAGAACACAGTGGTACTATAGATCAATGGACTTAAATCTGTAAAACAGCGGTTATAATAATGCAATAATTAAGAACCCGTCTGGGCCGTCCCTTTTCGGGAAATGTTTTTATAGATCATTCGGCTTAGAAATAATTATTTTGCAACGATGTTGCTAGTCGTCTGATCAAAATCTTTGCATCTATTGTGCACTTGTGCGAGCCTCGTGTTTAGATCAGATGATTCTTACAGTGACCTAGATATGGTACATTTTTCGAGAAAAGAAAAGCTGTAACGAATACTACACCAAAAAAAAAAAATCAAACTTATCTGCGTGTTTGCCTTCTTAATCGAAAATACGTATCTTCCCTCTTACATGTTGCTAAGTCGACATTTATTCAGGAAAGGTCGGCCGGCTGGGGGAGGTAACAGATCAACCCCCTGATAATTTTGTGTTGATGCATACGATTTAAGAAGAATGGTGGCACGCATAGCAGCACCTGTCGTACGAAAATCTCGTAAACAAAAGAAGAACGCGGCATGAGGGGGCACTGGTGATGGAAACCGAGGCAGAGCCATCTTCTTAACCGCACATGAATGTCTCGATCCATCCCCTTTCTTGAGGGTTCCATACAGATTTTGTAGGCAACCCATGGATATAGAAAGTACCACTGACAGTCATTTCTTGATCATGTGCATTGTGATTATTACACGCAGTGCGATCTAGTACTGCAGGCCCATAACCAAATTGATTAACCAAATACTACAGTTTTATACCATCGATGTGACCAAGTTGGCATACTTAAGCCCTACTTTACTGTTGCTTGCTGCTTAATCTGCTTTGGTTACGGTACGTGTTCCTGGATTTTGTTAATCGAACCGTTGACATGTCTGAACTGTAAATCTCATGAGAACCACGAACGCCCATGTAACCATGCCAGATCCCTCGTAAGGCTAGTCATAGTGAGCACATGATAGCAGTGTGTATGATGCTACCTCTATAATATGGCCACTTTATTTAGAAATTGCTCAACATAGCCTTATAAGAAAAACACAAATATTAAACCAAAGCCGCCTCACTGACATAGATGTCGCAACATATACAAGCTTGATGAAGAGGTAGTTATGTCGGGGCCTCATGCCCGGAAGACCTCACACCTAAGCACATCTTCTAAAGACCGAAGGCCCCACCAAAACGCCTACCGATGAATCGGGAACACAAACCGGTCCAGCAAATCCTGAACGTGCAACGTTACACACACTCGAAAAGTCGCCGCCACCATCTTCCACCGACCCATCTTCAGAAGGGATCTAACCGTTGACCTTGCCGGGCTGCCATCGACACCACCACGGCGCCAACCACCCTACCGTATCCATCATCATGCGCCTGTCATTGAAACCCCGCTGCACCATGTCGCCAAGACCTGTCACGGTCGATGCTCTATATCTAACATTGCTCCACCGGCAGACCCCTCCAGCCACCACGTGTTCCAAGATGATGCTAGTAAGCGGGTGATGACACCGGAAGTGATGCCATCATTCGATCTGGGAGACCTGGATCTAGGGTTTCACCCGGAACATCTTGGCCGGAAGTGCGATATCGTAGCAACGATGCCTCCAACAAGGGAATGACCGCATCAGAACCTGGCTCTCGCCGGAAAACCACCACACCTCCATCCCCGCAGCATCCACAGGGGTCGCGCCTTCTAGCGCCATCAATTTTCCCGGACAGGTGTTGATGCACGTATAATGCATACATGAATTTTGTAGTTTATTGTCACTTATTCTAATATATTTGCATGTTATACAATGTATATCCATGTTTTACATTGATTTTTGGGAATTTATCAATGATTCCCTTTGTTTGGGTTATAACTCCACAGAAGGAAAACCTTATTTTGTGTATTTTTAAGTTTCAACGACCTTTGTGAGCCCGAAAGGACTGGGATTTTTCTACTACACGATTGTTTTTTGAAGAATGAAATCACGGAGCAATTGGACCTCACCTAGGCTGGCCAAAGGGCCAAGATAGGGTGTGTGGCGCGACCTGATACGCTGGTTTCGCTACCACCATCCGTCTGACCCTCGTGGCTCCTCTACCGCCCGTCTTTACGTCGATCTCTTTTTCTTGACCTGAAACCATCTATAAAAGAGGTACCAATCCCGATCTTAGACGAGGCGGGCAGGAAACATAAATATCAAAACAGAGCCAGAACCAACGAAAATTGGAGATTGGAGGGGGAAACACAACCGGGGCATCCTCGGTTAGATCTCCACCTTCTCCAACGCCATCTTCACCATCTTCATGACGAAGAGGGAATAGTCCACCTCTAGACTATGGGTTTGTTGCAGTAGCTTGATCTCTCTCATGTGCTACGATTGTTTAGAACCATATGAGATACCCCACATGCTTATGGTCAGATATGTAATACCTATGTGATGGATCTATGTGTTATGATGATATATGAGATTTCAATGTTTATCATGTGTATGATGTATTGGTAGATGAATATTATTACCCTGTTCTTAAGTGCATGGTCTGATTAAACTTGTATGCAAGGGTGTATATTGGGAATGTGTGAATTGGTTGAAGCGATATGGTGGTAGTGATTGGATAGTCACATAAAATTCGAGATCTACTATGATTTTTTATCTTTCTTTTGTTACCTCACTAGCAAGAAATTGAATGCATGTTTAATAATTATCCAGTGACAACAAAGATGAACTTGTTTGCTCAAGGTAGGATATTTGTCATTCAAACATCATGTCAAAGCATATAAGGCTACTCTATTTATTCTTAATTCTAGATTGCATGGATTTTCCTTTTTTAGAGTAGTATGAGTGAGATGTGTTGCATCATCTTTATAATAATAGACTTTATAATAGGACATGATGAATTCTAATCAAACATATTATGAAGTTTCAACAGTATTATGTTATCTATGAATTGTTTTATGTTCACCATCATTTATAAGAGAGTAGAAAAGTGAACCCAGAACCCCGTCCATTATTGATTATAAGAAACACCTTTTACTTGCTATTTTACTGTCTTTTAGATTTTCAGCACCTATTAAATCTGAAAACCTAAAACTTATTTTTTTACTTCCATGTTTTAGTTTTAGTTTACATTTTTGTTACTTTTTACCATTTTATTTATGTCTTTGGAGGTAGGCTGGAAGAAGGTCGCCTCCTTAAATCCCGAGAATTCAATATAAACCATCAAGTCACCCATGTGAGGAAAACACATTTTCTGCATCACTCTGCACTTGAAGCCCCAACAAGTTGGCACTCACAGAGCTGGTGTCGTCAAGAGTATTTTCTGGCGCCGCTTCGAGAATTAGCAAAAACAACACAATCTCGTCATCATCAAACTTGTCCAAACACCTAAACTTGAAAAGGCTGCACCATTGTAAGTTTTTATTTTCATGTATATAAGAAAGAAATTTCCTTTGGCCTTATTGTTCTTTTAATTTTTATTTTATTTTCTTTCTTTTTGTTTTTACGTTTTCTATATACAAAAATTCATAAATTAACGTCGCAACGCTATTGTCGCAGTATCATTCAAGTCGCCGCCACCACCTCGAGATAGCCCCGCATCACCCTGACCGCTCAATCCCTTCTAAGCCCATCTACATCATGAGGTGTTTAGAGAGTCTCCACCGGTGCGCCCCCAAATAGGCGCCGGTAGGGGCGCCGACACAGCCGTATGGGAGCGCCGACACTGCATCACTACTAGGAAACTGCATATCTGTGGCATACATTTTTGGAATTTTGTGGCGCATAAGTTTTTGGAATTTTGTGGCGCATATTCCATGTGCCACAGAAGTCACGCCACTAAATTTTATTTCTGTGGCGCATATCTATATGCGCCCACATAATTCTCACATTTTGTGGCACATATCCACGATATGCTCCACAGAATTCTCGAAAAAATAAAAAATTCAACAACATTCGGAAAAATTTAGGAAAATTTTAAAAATGAAATAATCTGAAAAAACTAAATATTTGAATTTGTTATCAACCCTCTTAAGGCTTTTTTGTGTATATGTGTGTAGATGTGTGTGTTGTTTATGTGTGGCATGTGCATATATATATGTGTGTTTAGGTGTGTTTCAAAATTTCTCAGAAAATCAAAAACTTCAACATTTTTAAAAGGAAATTCAAAATTTTCAAAAAATACAAATTTCAAAAAATATAAATTAAAAAAATTATAATTTTTTAGAAAATTTCGAAGAAACTAAAAATTTTCCAAAAAAAAATCCTTAAAGTTCAAAAAATGGAAACGAATCTAAAAAATTCTAAAAAGTATAAAGCTTAAAAATAAAAAGACCATTTCAAAAAACTATAAAATCAGAAAATAATTAAAAATAAAAGAAAAATAAAAAAAACTAATTTTAAAATAAAAAATCCTAGATGTTCAAAAATTGGAAAAGATTCCAAAAATTCTAAATTTCAAAAAATATATAAAATTTTATAAAATCATGAATTTAAAAATCCAAAAAAATATATGGCGCATATAGAAATATGCGACATAGAAATATGTATTTCTTTGGCGCATATCAATATGTGCCACAGAAATGTGCATTTCTGTGGTGCATATAGCAATATGTGCCACAAAATTGTGTATTTGGCGCATATCAATATACGCCACAAAAATGTGCATTTGTGTGGCGCATATAGAAATATGCGTCACGGAAATATATGGTTTTCATGCGCCACAGAATTTCAATAATACATTCCTACCTATAAGGGTTTTCTTTGTAGTGCATCCTCCATTTGGGGTTGTTGTTTCCACACCCGCGCCCCATACAGGGACCCCAAAAAATTTCTTTTCTTTTTTACAATATTTTGAAATAACATATCAATCACATAAATTATTCATACAATATTTTGATTATTCATAGAATCACACTAATAAAAATTAAATTATTCATACAATATTTTAATTATTCATACAATCACACAAACAGACATTATATTATTCGTAATATAATTCAAATTAAATCATACATTGTTGGCGGCTCCTCTCCTCGCCCACAAATACGCAAGTACATCCACCGGAAGTTGAGCATGAACACCTGCATCTCGGATTTCCTGATGCATGTGAAGAAAAACGCTAAATTCTTGGGGGGTACATGCTCTACCTTACCAAGAGGCCTTGTTAATCAAATGGTTGATCATCATGCACATGTTCATCGCGCTCGCTCTCAATGATCATGTTGTGCATGATCACACAGACGTTCATCACCTCCCACATCTGAGACTCAGAACAAGTGAGAGCAGGGTAGCTGACAACGACGAAATGCTGCTAAAGTACCCCAAAAGCACGCTCAACATACTTGTGTGCCGCTTCCTGGCATGTTACAAAATAAGCATCCATCTTCGAAGCTGGAGCCGAGATTATATTCACAAATGTAGCATAAGTCGGGTAAATACCATCACCTAGATAGTACCCCCTGTTCTATGCATGGCGTTTACCTCAAAGTTCACGGTAGGAGCCTATCCCTCAGCTAGCCTGGAAAACACTAGAGAGTGCTGCAGCACGTTGATATCATTGTTTGTTCCTGCCATGCCAAAAAAACATGCCAAATCTAGAGATCATAGTCTGCCACCGCCTCAAGAATGACACTGCACTCAACAGTATGCCCCTTGCCAAGAAAAAGGGCAATTCTTTCAGCCCCAATGTATACAGTCAATGCTTCCGAGCATCCCAGGAAACCCTCGTGTTGCATTATGTTTCAGGATCCGAGCTTTATCATCTGCCCTTGTTGCTCTCAAATAGTCTTTACCAAACACCGCTATAACGGCTCGGAAAAACCTATAGAGAGTCTATGAACATGTCGACTCCGCCATCGCAACTAGTCATTGACTGTATCTGGAGGAGCTCCGTATGCAAGACAACGCATTGCAGCAGTGCACTTCTGGATTGAGGTGCAGCCCCACAAACCTGTAAAATCTTGTTTGATCATGAAATAGTCGTCGTACTCTCTAACGCCGAAGACAATCTTCATGAACAGATCCTTATTCATCCTAAATCGGCATCAAAATTCCTTCGATGAATGAGTCGCGTCGTCGGCGAAGTAGTCGGCGTCAAGCAGCATGTCGCCGACTTGACGATGTCGGTTGATGTTCCTCCTCTTGCCTGGCTTTGAGTCGCCGTGTCGAGGCACACCAAACAAAGGCTGGCGAACGTGGAACAAGCTCGTCAGAATCAGCTGATGTTGTTGCCACCGGACAGACTCATCGTTCTGCTCCTCCGTGAATAGCTACACCATCATCTCGTCGTCGTTGTCCATCGCAGCAATCCGATGAACACCTTGCGGGCGGGGTGGTTATGTGGCGGTGGCGGTGACCCCTGTTCTGGCCGAAACAGCAGCCGCCGGTCGAGGGGCAGAGGCCGTCTTGATGGACGGCGGTTTCTGAACAGGCGGCGGTGTCTATTGCAAGCAGGGGCGCGACGGCGACTGTGGCGATGTCGATCTAGAGGGGTGGGAGTCGGGTCGGACGTGTATGAGAGGTGGGGAAAGCGGTGCGTCTGGCTGCCATGCGGAGCCCACGCGCGATTTCTAACGTGCCGCAAGGCACCGGTGCGCCATCGACGAAGGGGCCGGCATGGGATTGCCGGTGTGAACCCATTTTAGTCACCGGCTCCCAAAACGCTATTGAACTTGTTATGATGCACCCGGTGGAGATGGTTTAGACCAGGGCCAAGCCGTCCGCTGGCGACCACCCATTGCCGTGGAGCTCTGCCACAGGACGACACAACCACCACGAGCACCACCCGTCCCCGCCGAACCAAGGTCTCCCGAAGTGCACCGCTGTCAAGAAGTGAGAGGCCGCGACCGGCCATCCAGGACGTGGGCAAGGAAAGGCCGCCACCACCGGCGTCGCCCAGCGACCCTCCCGGAGGGAGAAGGGGTGAAGGGTTTTTTTTTTCACACATGAATGATCAGTCTCGATGGTTCAATCTCAAACACTCAAGATATGTCAGTCTCGATGGATCTCAGTAGCCACTGCTGCAAGGAAACGCCCCAAGATATGTCAGTAGTGTCGCGAAGCTCGTACGTACAGAAGTGCATCGCTTTTGAGGAAGAGTTCACGTACAGTGAAGTATGTTCCGCGACTGAAACAAGCAAATGCGGTCAGGCGTAAGACAACAAGCTGGCGCACGACGAGCCGCGTATGGACCATCTGGGACCGTGTGGGATGCACGGGAAACGCACGCGATCTACGCGAGCGAGGAGTTTTGCTTGGGAGGCGGGGCAAAGATATGCATGGTGGCGTTGGAGGGCGTGCCGGGAAAAGGTATGTATGGGTGTCGTGGGCGTCGCGCGCGCACGAGAGATCGCGCCTGTCTCGCCGTGCCGGCCGGCCGCCCCGGCGCGCGCCCCGCTGATCTGCGTGCCGACTCGTCGCGCGCGTACGTGCCTGTCGGGTCTCACCTGTGCACGCCTCGTGCCGTCCTGCGGTGCCCCGGCGCTGCGCGTCCGTGCCGTGCATGTGGCGCTCCGCGCGACGCATGCATGCAGTGCGACACGCGGTGATCACGTACGTGGCAGCTGGCGGCAAATGTGTGTATGCGGTAGAGATCGGCCATTCGTTAATCCCGGTTGGTAAGAGCTCTTAGTCCTGAATTTTTTAACCGAGACTGTGTAATTAGAACTAAAACTCTCCTTTAGTTTTGGTTGCTTTACGAACCGGGACTAAAGGTCTTTCACGTGAGCTGCGGGTACACGTGGAGGTAAAGTACCTTTAGTTCTGATTTGTAATACCAAGGAAGACTAGAGGTCATGCCGTTTATTTTTTTCATCTAATTTTTGTTTTTTGTTTCTAATTTTTGTCTATTTAATTTATTTTTCTATTTTTTCAGAATTTCTAGTATTTAAGTTATTTAACTAGTTTAATCTCTAACTACATTTAATCTCTAGTTAAATTATGTACTCGTAGTCAAACTTTTTGATCGGTGATCGATCACCCATCCTTAAACTGCTCTAGCACTAGCACGCTTAACTTCTAAATTCACTCTGTCCCGCTTTCAAATACTTTGCGTGCACGCTATTGATATTAGTATCATATCAGTACTATTAATCTCTTGGTCACGGTGTCACACTTATTTATTGTTTGAATTTCAAATAATTACTTTAATAAACAAAAGTAAGGAATTAATAATAATCTTGAAAAAATGAATAACAATAATTTTTTAACTTTTTTTTGCAAAACCTAAAATCTGAAATTTTTCATTTTTCCCTTTGAAAGTTTGAGAATCTAAAAATTGATTAAGAAAGCGGATGTAACTTTTCACGGAGATAGATTTTCATATATTGAACTTTTTTGCGAGTTTATATGCATAAGATATTGCTATTTTACCGAAAAATACAAATTTTCAGCAAAATAGGTTAAAAATTCATGTTTGTTATTTTTCATAATAACTAGATCACCTAAACTACCTACATCTAAAAGGATTTTTAATTTTGAATTTTCTATCAATTTTTTATTTTACAAAGCTAAAAAAGATGATTCAGATGGGTGGAGCCAAAAAAAGAAAAAACCCAAAAAACTTTAGTTCGGGTTCGTGTCTCCAACCGAGACTAAAGGGTAGACTTTTAGTCCCGGTTAGGAACACCAACCAGGACTAAAGAGGCTCGCACCGGCGGGGCCTGCCGCAACCTCTTTATTCTCGGTTGGTGTCTCCAACCGAGACTGGAGGTCCCGTTTGAACCGGGACTAAAACCGTGTGGCGTCCTAGCGTCGGAACCGGAACTAATGCTCACATTAGTCCCGGTTCCAAACGTGGCCGGAACTAATGCTTCGGGCAGCTCCGAACGAAAGTTTCTACAAGTGAGGTAATACACGCGTAGCGGTACGAAATTATTCACTAGACGCACATAGCCACAAAATTATGCGGCCGAACCGCATAGCATTGATAGGGATAATCGCATCATGATTTTTCTATGAAAAAGGTGTCGCGATAGAACAAATCAGTATAACTATATATTGCATAATATATTAACATATATCCTTCATAACTATACCGCATACACATGGTATACCGTCAATCAGGGTTTTCCTCGTGATCATGGTTAAGCTGTGTACATCACATAAATCCGAAATTAAAAACACATATAGTTCGGAACAGCTGCAATGTTTAACACAAAAGCAAAGTCCCGACCGGGTAGTATAGGATAGATGCTATAGTATTGAACTTACACCTGGGCAAAGCTCGGGCCGGGCCGGACTTCGGGCCGGGCTTAAAAAAGCCCGTGGGTAAAAAGTTAGGCCCGAGCCCGGCCCGGCCCGACCATCGGGCCTGTAATTTAAGCCCGAACCCGGCCCGAATGACCAAAAAGCCCGGCCCGGCCCGAGAAGTTCGGCCCGACCAGACTAAAATGCGCGAAAATGAAGGCCCGAGCCCCGCCCGGCCCGACGTTCGGGCTCAGATTTCAGGCCCGAGCCCGGCCTGAAGTGCAAGCCCAACCCGGCCCGGCCCGGGATTTTCGGGCCGGGCCGTCCGAGCTGGGCTGCCCATGCCCAGATGTAATTGAACTATAGTGGATCAAACCGAAGAAGGAGGACCATTCATGTTGTCAGCATCATCTTCACCGGCACCACCATTGATTGTCGTACCAACGCCTCCATCAGCATCGAACAACGCAGCAGCAGCGAGAACATCAGCAACAGAAGATGCAACAACTGCACCAGTAGCGGCCTTCCTTCTTGCCTTTTTTTGCTTCCAAAATCTCGGCCCTTCTTATCTCCCATCATTTTTTGGTGAGAGCATTCATAGTAGTTAGATCCATCATCATCATAGGGTTCTTCGAACCCTTCTATCTTCAAATGCGGCCTTCCTCTTCTCGTCTTCTCTAATTGCTTCACACTTTCTAATCTTGTCACTATATTTATTCTCGGACAATTTCTTCTGAATTTGCATTTGCTCTTGTGCAATTATTTGCTTCATGTTCATCATCTCCTCAATTTGGAGGGCAACCTATCTTGCTCGACCCTTCTCTTGAACTATTTGTTGACTTGTCTTCTTCTATTCACTAGTAGGCGTGGCACACTGCCACTAAAGCACTAGTCGTGTGCGTCGGTCTGGTCCGCTGCTAATGTAATTTTTTCGCAATTTAAGAAAATGGGGACCATTATCCAGCTGTCCACGTGATTTTACACAAAACACCCTAAAAACTAAAAGAAATCAATCGAGTCCATGTCGTCTCCTTGTGGCGTTGACGAGAGGAGATGGCCATCAAGAGGTCGTCGGAGTTGGCGTCAACGGTGGCAGAGCACGGCATCGAAGCAAGGCGCCGATGGAGGCAGAGAGGCGGAGCAGGGCGTCGGTGCATGCGGAGCAGGGCGCAAGATGTGGGCGAAGGATCAGGGCGCTAGATATGCGCGAAGGGGCACGGCGTCGGAGGTGGAGAGGAGACTGTCACCATCGCCAGAGAGGAGGTGGTCACCGGAGGTGGTGCTCTTCTTTTGGGGAGAAGGTGGAGAAGTGAAAGAGGAGGAGAGAAGAAGGTGGAGAAGTGGAATAGTAGGAGGGGATAAGGTGGAGAAGAGTAAGGGTGTGTTTGGTAGCCCGGGGCTACTCAGAAATTCTCCTCTCAACGGAGATTTTGAGGAGATCCGGTGTTTGTTAGCCCGGCTCGGGCCATCTCCACACTGCTGAGGGCATACAGAAAAGGCCTCGTAGCCGGGTTGGAGAGCGAAGCTCGGATCGAGCTTCCCTACTCATCCGGGATGAGGCAATCCCGCAAAACACTGTAGCCGTGCCCTGCCCGACCCCCAGACCCCCACCCCGCAGCATCATTTCCCCCAACCGGCCTCCTCTCTCTCTTCCCGTCCCTGGAGCGCCCGACCCTGGACGCCCCCTGCCGTCGCTGGCCGCCGCCCGTCCCTGGCCGCCGCCCGTCCCTGGAGCGCCGCCCGACCCTGGCCGCCGCCCGTCCTGGACACCGCCCGACCCCGGACGCCCCCGCCGTCGCCGGCCGCCGCCCGTCCCCGGCCGCCGCCCGTCCCCGGAGCGCCGCCCGACCCCGGCCGCCGCCCGTCCTGGACACCGCCCGACCCTGGACGCCCCCCGCCGTCACTGGCCGCCGCCCGTCCCTGGAGCGCCGCCCGTCCCTGGCCGCCGCCCGTCCCTGGAGCGCCGCCCGACCACGGCCTGGAGCGCCGCCCGACCAGACGCGCGTCGGCCCGTGCTCCTCCCGCGCCGGAAAGAGGCCAGACGAGCCAGCGCCGGCGCCCCACGGCCCTCCTTCCGCCGCCTCCCACCACCGCCGGCGCCCCACGGCCAGCCATCGCCGGCAATCTGCTCCAGGCCCGGCTGAGGGCCTGATTGCTTTTTTATTTTTGTGTTGAAGGTTCTTTGTGTAAAATTCTGGACCTCTCTGCAAATTGCTTTATGTGTGACCGGTTGAGCTCAGATTTGGCTCACCAAACAACATCTTACCTCACCATGGCTGAGCACGCCCGACCTACCAAACACGTCTTAAATCTCAGCTTAACTTGTATAAGGTCAGATTTTCCCAGGTGGGATAGTCTTTCTGTGGTGACCCGGTCTACCAAACACACCCTAAGAGGGAGAGGGGATAAGGTGGAGAAGGGGTAGATGAGGATGGAAAGGTTTGAAACAAGTGAGAGGGGATTTTTTTGGAATTTTTCAGATTTGAAATTTTTTTGCCCCGAAATCTAAAATCTAAAAAAACTCTGTTTTCCTTTTACAGTTTTTGGAATCTAAAAATTCTCTAAACGCTCGGAGGGGGTTGAAATCCGATGTAAAATTTTGCATACATACAGTTTGTTAATTTTCCTTAAATCTATTTTACCGAGACATGACACCATTTTTTATAATATATCAAAATTCATGTTTGTTAATTTTCCTTAAAACTAGATGGCATAACACATGGCCATCTCGAAGGAATTTTTTGAGTTTCGTATCATTTTCTTTTATTGTTTTCAAAACTGAAAAGGCGATATCGATGCACGGGACGGGGTGGGGGGGTGCAAATCCTGAGAACTAGTAGTAGGGTGCCCAAAATAGGCCACGCTACACTACTAAGCTGTTAGTAGCAGCGTGCCCAAAAGAGGGAACGCGACTAATATTTTGGCGGACTCGCGCCCGTCAGCCCAATATATTGGAAGCGGGCAGGCAAAGGCACGCGCGACTTCTATGTAGATAGCAGCCGCGTGCCCCATTTGGCGCGCCTTGCGGGTACTTTCTGCACCCGAGTACAGCCGGGGCCTACCTACTAGTCGCAACTCTCCGCTATGCTACCATTACGCGTGTACAAGTCGCGTGCGAGTTTTTGGCATGCGACTACTAATACCGGTCACGTGCGTTTAGACTGGTGCGCTGCCAATGAGCGTCCTCCTATAGTGTTTAGCCTACTAGTGATTGGACCTTCCTTTGTTTCTCCCTCTACCTAGTGCATCATCACTATCATCATTCAAAGCTATTGGAGCCCCATTGCCTGTAGGAGGAGCCTCTTGATCCCTCAACTTCTATTTTTCACTATTCTCTAGAATTTTCCAACAATGATGCAATCTACAATGTGAAAAGATTATTCTCGCATAGAAACATTTCAAAGCGATAAAGAGTTAACATTTATTCAAGTATTATTTGGATCACTTCAAGTGTTAATATTGTAAAGAGAAACAAAACCATGCCCGACAAAGAAATAACTCACAAAGTATTCAATCGGTGCACCACTTGGAGGATTATTCTTCACTTCTTCAAAGCAAGCAGCCCAGCCAGAGGAACATTTCTTTATTGTGTCCTACCGAACTTGAAGAGATTGCATGGTGTGTCTTGCTCCTTCACTCTACTTCAGCCCCAGTCGGTGAAACTTGTCCTCACTTCGCTGCCAATACTTCTTCCTAGATTGACCGTTGATGGTCACGACATCGAGAGAAAAACTCTCCCACCTATTGAGAAGAGAATTGTCCTTATTCTCTGTGTAATTTGTGTTGGAGATATGCCCAAGAGGCAATAATAAAGTGGTTATTATATATCTTTATGTTCATGATAAATGTTTGCATACCATGCTATAATTGTATTAACCGAAACATTGATACATGTGTGTTATGTAAACAACAAGGAGTCCCTAGTAAGCCTCTTGTATAACTAGCTTGTTGATTAATAGATGATCATAGTTTCATGATCATGAACATTGGATGTTATTAATAACAAGGTTATGTCATTAGATGAATGATGTAATGGACACACCCAATTAAGCGTAGCATAAGATCACGCCATTAAGTTCATTTGCTATAAGCTTTCGATACATAGTTACCTAGTCCTTCGACCATGAGATCATGTAAATCACTTATACCGGAAGGGTACTTTGATTACATCAAACGCCACTGCGTAAATGTGTGGTTAAAAAGGTGGGATTAAGTATTCGGAAAGTATGAGTTGAGGCATACGGATCAAGAGTGGGATATTGTCCATCCCGATGACGGATAGATATACTACGGGCCCTCTCGGTGGAATGTCGTCCGATTAGCTTGCAAGCATATGAATGGTTCATAAGAGATGACATACCACAGATGCGAGTAAAGAGTACTTGTCGGAGACGAGGTTGAACAAGGTATAGAGATACCGATGATCAAACCTCGGACAAGTAAAATATCGCGTGACAAAGGGAATCGGTATCGTATGTAAATGGTTCAATCGATCACTAACTCATCGTTGAATATGTGGGAGCCATTATGGATATCCAGATCCCGCTATTGGTTATTGGTCGGAAAGAAGTCTCAATCATGTCTGCATAGTTCACGAACCGTAGGGTGACACACTTAAGGTTTGATGTCGTTTAAGTAGATATGGAATTTGGAATGGAGTTTGAAGTTTTATCCGCAGTCTCGGATGGGATTCAGGACATCACGAGGAGGTCCGGAATGGTCCGGAGAATAAGATTCATATATAGGAAGTCATTTTCTAAGTTTGAAAATGATCCGATGCATTTATGGAAGGTTCTAGAAGGTTCTAGAAAAGTCCGGAAGAAATCACCATGAAGGTGGAGTCCCGGAGGGACTCCACCTATCTTGGCCGGCCAGCCAAAGGGAGGAGGAGTCCCAGGTGGACTCCACCAAAGGTGGCCGGCCACCCCACCAAGGAAAAGGGGAGAGTCCCACCCCAAGTAGGATTCGTCCATATGGCAGTTTTGAATTTGGGTCTTATTCGAAGACTTTGGGCAAACCCTTGGGGGTTCCACCTATATAATGAGGGACAAGGGGAGGGGGCCGGCCACACCAAAGCCACCTTGGCCGCACCCCATAGAGGCCGGCGCCCCCCTCTCCCCAAACCCTAGCCGCCCCTCCTCCACATACAACTCAAGTAGCGCTTTGGCGAAGCCCTGCTGGAGTTCTCCACCACCACCACCACCACGCCGTCGTGCTGCCGGGATTCCGAGGAGGATCTACTACTTCCGCTGCCCGCTGGAACGGGGAGAAGGACGTCGTAATCAACACCGAACTTGTGACCGAGTACGGAGGTGCTGCCCGACTGCGGCACCGTCAAGATCTTCTACGCGCTTTTGAAAGCGGCAAGTGATCATCTTCTGCAACAACGAGATCTAATCTCGTAGGCTTTGGAAATCTTCAAGGGTTAGTCTTGTGATCTTCTCGTTGCTCCCATCTACTTGATTGCATCTTGGCTTGGTTTTCGTTCTTGCGGTAGGAAATTTTTTGTTTACTATGCTACGAATCTCATCAGTGGTATCAGAGCCATGTCTATGCATAGATTGGTTGCATGAGTAGAACACAATTGTTTTGTGGGCGTTGATGCTTTCTTGTCTTTAGTTCGTATACTTTGCATCTTGCGGCATGGTGGGATGAAGCGGCTCGGGCTAACTTTACATGACCGCGTTCATGAGATTTGCTCCACGCTCGACATGCAACTTGTATTGCATAAGTGGCTTTGCGGGTGTCTGTCTCTCCCACCATAGTGAAGATTCAATTTACTCTTTCTATTGACAACACTAGTATCACCGTTGTGGTTCATGTTCGTAGGTAGATTGGATCTTAATCGAAAACTCTAAACCACGTAAAATATGCAAACCAAATTAGAGGCGTCTAACTTGTTTTTGCAGGGTTTGGTGATGTGATATGGCCATGATGTGATGATGAATATGTATGAGATGATCATTACTGTATTGTGGCAACCGGCAGGAGCCTTATGGTTGTCTTTAAATTTCATGTTGAGTATTATTTCAAAGTAGTTGTAATAGTTGCTACATGGGAGAACAATCATGAAGACGGCGCCATTGACCTTGACACTACGCCGACGATGATGGAGATCATGCCCGTTGATGATGGAGATCATGTCCGTGCTTTGGAGATGAAGATCAAAGGCGCAAAGACAAAGGGGCCATATCATATCACATATGAATTGCATGTGATGTTAATCCTTTTATGCATCTTATATTGCTTAGATCGCGACGGTAGCATTATAAGATGATCCCTCTCACTAAATATCAAGATAATAAAGTGTTCATCCTTAGTATGCACCGTTGCTAAGACTTGTCGTTTCGAAGCATCACGTGATGATCGGGTGTGATAGATTCTACATGTGCATACAACGGGTGCAAGCCAGTTTTGCACACGCGGATACTAAGGTTGCCTTGACGAGCCTAGCATGTACAGACATGGTCTCGGAACACGGGATACCGAAAGGTAGAGCATGAGTCAAATGATTGATATGATGAACACTTTGAGTGTTCGCCTTTGAAGTCACATCTTGTCTCGTGATGATCGGACTTGGTGTAGTGGATTTGGTTCGTGTGATCACTAAGACAATGCGAGGGATATTGTTTTGAGTGAGAGTTCACCTAGTTTAATTTTGTAGAATTAAAATTTGAACTTAATTTATCATAAACTTAGTCTAAACTCTTTGCAAATATATGTTGTAGATCATGGCGTCCCCATCAATCAATTTTAACCAGTTCCTAGAGAAAGAAAAGCTTAAAAGCAATGGTAGCAACTTCACCGACTGGTTCCCTCATGTGAGGATCTTCCTCAATGGCGGAAATCTGCAATATGTGCTTGATGCACCGCTAGGTCCCCCACCACCACCTGCAGTATCCGAGGAAGAAAAGAATGTTTACGAGACTCGGGTGATTCGGTACTCTCAAGTTCAGTGTGCCATCCTGTGCAACCTAGAGGTGGAGCTCCAAAAGCGTTTTGAGCACCACGACCCTTATGAGCTGGTCAATGAGTTGAAAACGATATTTCAAACTCATGCGGCCGTGGAAAGCTATGAGGCTTCGAAACACTTATTTGGTTGTATGATGGAAGAGGGCAGTGATGGCGTGTAACTCACACGTTCGTTGGGAACCCCAAGAGGAAGGTATGATGCGCACAGCAGCAAGTTTTCCCTCAGAAAGAAACCAAGGTTTATCGAACCAGGAGGAGCCAAGAAGCACGTTGAAGGTTGATGGCGGCGGGATGTAGTGCGGCGCAACACCAGGGATTCCGGCGCCAACGTGGAACCTGCACAACACAACCAAAGTACTTTGCCCCAACGAAACAGGGAGGTTGTCAATCTCACCGGCTTGCTGTAACAAAGGATTAACCGTATTGTGTGGAAGATGATTGTTTGCGAGAAACAGTAGAACAAGTATTACGATGAGATTGTATTTCGAGTAAAGAGAATTGGACCGGGGTCCACAGTTCACTAGAGGTGTCTCTCCCATAAGATAAACGAGCATGTTGGGTGAACAAATTACGGTTGGGCAATTGACAAATAAAGAGGGCATGACCATGCACATACATATCATGATGAGTATAGTGAGATTTAATTGGGCATTACGACAAAGTACATAGACCGCCATCCAAGCTGCATCTATGCCTAAAAAGTCCACCTTCGAGGTTATCATCCGAACCCCTCCAGGTATTAAGTTGCAAAGCAACGGACAATTGCATTAAGTATGGTGCGTAATGTAATCAACAACTACAACCTTAGACATAGCATCAATGTTTTATCCCTAGTGGCAACAAGCACAACACAACCTTAGAACTTTTCGTCACTCGTCCCGAGTGTCAATGCAGGCATGAACCCACTATCGAGCATAAATACTCCCTCTTGGAGTTACAAGCATCTACTTGGCCGAGAGCATCTACTAGTAACGGAGAGCATGCAAGATCATAAACAACACATAGATATAACTTTGATAATCAACATAACAAGTATTCTCTATTCATCGGATCCCAACAAACGCAACATATAGAATTACAGATAGATGATCTTGATCATGTTAAGCAGCTCACAAGATCCGACAATGATAGCACAATGGGGAGAAGACAACCATCTAGCTACTGCTATGGACCCATAGTCCAGGGGTAGACTACTCACACATCACACCGGAGGCGACCATGGCAGCGTAGAGTCCTCCAGGAGATGATTCCCCTCTCCGGCAGGGTGCCGGGAGGCGATCTCCTGGATCCCCCGAGATGGGATCGGCGTTGGCGGCGTCTCCGGAAGGTTTTCCGTATCGTGGCTCTCGGTCCCGGGGGTTTCGTCACGGAGGCTTTAAGTAGGCGGAAGGGCAAGTCGGGGAGGGGGCACAGGGGCCCCACACCATAGGCCGGCGCGGCCGGGGGGGCCGCGCCGCCCTAGGGTTTGGGCACCCTGTGGCCCCTCTTCGTTTCGTCTTCGGACTTCGGAAGCTTCGTGGCAAAATAGGCCCCCGGGCGTTGATTTCGTCCAATTCCGAGAATATTTCCTTACTAGGATTTCGAAACCAAAAACAGCGAGAAAACAACGAATCGGCACTTCGGCATCTTGTTAATAGGTTAGTTCCAGAAAATGCACGAATATGACATAAAGTGTGCATAAAACATGTAGATAACATCAATAATGTGGCATGGAACATAAGAAATTATCGATACGTCGGAGACGTATCAGCATCCCCAAGCTTAGTTCTGCTCGTCCCGAGCGGGTAAAACGATAACACGGATAATTTCTGGAGTGACATGCCATCATAATCTTGATCATACTATTTGTAAAGCATATGTAGTGAATGCAGCGATCAAAACAATGTATATGACATGAGTAAACAAGTGAATCATAAAGCAAAGACTTTTCATGAATAGCACTTCAAGACAAGCATCAATTAAGTCTTGCATAAGAGTTAACTCATAAAGCAATAATTCAAAGTAAAGGCATTGAAGCAACACAAAAGAAGATTAAGTTTCAGCGGTTGCTTTCAACTTGTAACATGTATATCTCATGGATATTGTCAACATAGAGTAATATAATAAGTGCAATAAGCAAATATGTAGGAATCAATGCACAGTTCACACAAGTGTTTGCTTCTTGAGGTGGAGAGAAATAGGTGAACTGACTCAACATTGAAAGTAAAAGAATTGTCCTCCATAGAGGAAAAGCATCGATTGCTATATTTGTGCTAGAGCTTTGATTTTGAAAACATGAAACAATTTTGTCAACGGTAGTAATAAAGCATATGTATCATGTAAATTATATCTTATAAGTTGCAAGCCTCATGCATAGTGTACTAATAGTGTCCGCACCTTGTCCTAATTAGCTTGGACTACCGGATCATCACAATGCACATGTTTTAACCAAGTGTCACAAAGGGGTACCTCTATGCCGCCTGTACAAAGGTCTAAGGAGAAAGCTCGCATTGGATTTCTCGCTATTGATTATTCTTCAACTTAGACATCCATACCGGGACAACATAGACAACGAGATAATGGACTCCTCTTTTATGCATAAGCATGTAACAACAATTAATAATTTTCTCATTTGAGATTGAGGATATATGTCCAAAACTGAAACTTCCACCATGGGTCATGGCTTTAGTTAGCGGCCCAATGTTCTTCTCTAACAATATGCATGCTTAACCATAAGGTGGTAGATCGCTCTTACTTCAGACAAGACGGACATGCATAGCAACTCACATGAAATTCAACAATGAGTAGTTGATGGCGTCCCCAGTGAACATGGTTATCGCACAACAAGCAACTTAATAAGAGATAGAGTGCATAATTACATATTCAATACCACAATAGTTTTTAAGCTATTTGTCCCATGAGCTATATATTGCAAAGGTGATGATGGAATTTTAAAGGTAGCACTCAAGCAATTTACTTTGGAATGGCGGAAAATACCATGTAGTAGGTAGGTATGGTGGACACAAATGGCATAGTGGTTGGCTCAAGTATTTTGGATGCATGAGAAGTATTCCCTCTCGATACAAGGTTTAGGCTAGCAAGGCTTATTTGAAACAAACACAAGGATGAACCGGTGCAGCAAAACTCACATAAAAGACATATTGAAAACATTATAAGACTCTACACCGTCTTCCTTGTTGTTCAAACTCAATACTAGAAATTATCTATACCTTAGAGAAACCAAATATGCAAGCCAAATTTTAGCATGCTCTATGTATTTCTTCATTAATGGGTGCAAAGCATATGATGCAAGAGCTTAATCATGAGCACAACAATTGCCAAGTATCACATTACCCAAGACATTAATAGCAATTACTACATGTATCATTTTCCAATTCCAACCATATAACAATTTAACGAAGAAGAAACTTCGCCATGAATACTATGAGTAGAAACCAAGGACATACTTATCCATATGCTACAGCGGAGCGTGTCTCTCTCCCATAAAGTGAATGCTAGGATCCATTTTATTCAAACAAAACAAAAAACAAAAACAAACCGACGCTCCAAGAAAAAGCACATAAGATGTGATGGAATAAAAACATAGTTTCAGGGGAGGAACTCGATAATGTTGTCGATGAAGAAGGGGATGCCTTGGGCATCCCCAAGCTTAGACGCTTGAGTCTTCTTGATATATGCAGGGGTGAACCACCGGGGAATCCCCAAGCTTAGAGCTTTCACTCTCCTTGATCATGTTGCATCATACTCCTCTCTTGATCCTTGAAAACTTCCTCCACACCAAACTCGAAACAACTCATTAGAGGGTTAGTGCACAATAAAAATTAACATATTCAGAGGTGACACAATCATTCTTAACACTTCTGGACATTGCATAAAGCTACTGGACATTAATGGATCAAAGAAATTCATCCAACATAGCAAAAGAGGCAATGCGAAATAAAAGGCAGAATCTGTCAAAACAGAACAGTTCGTATTGACGAATTTTAAAATGGTACCAGACTTGCTCAAATGAAAATGCTCAAATTGAATGAAAGTTGCGTACATATCTGAGGATCATGCACGTAAATTGGCTTAATTTTCTGAGCTACCTACAGGGAGGTGAACCCAGATTCGTGACAGCAAAGAAATCTGGAACTGCGCAGTAATCCAAATCTAGTACTTACTTTTCTATCAACGGCTTTACTTGGCACAACAAAACACAAAACTAAGATAAGGAGAGGTTGCTACAGTAGTAAACAACTTCCAAGACACAAAATAAAAACAAAGTACTGTAGGTAAAAACATGGGTTGTCTCCCAAGAAGTTCTTTCTTTATAGCCATTAAGATGGGCTCAGCAGTTTTTATGATGCACTCGCAAGAAATAGTATTTGAAGCAAAAGAGAGCTTCAAGAGGCAAATTCAAAACACATTTAAGTCTAACATGCTTCCTATGAAGAGGAATCTTGTAAATAAACAAGTTCAAGAAGCATAATGCAACAAGCATAGAAAGATAAAACAAGTGTAGCTTCAAAAATTTCAGCACATAGAGAGGTGTTTTAGTAACATGAAAATTTCTACAACCATATTTTCCTCTCTCATAATAACTTTCAGTAGCATCATGAGCAAACTCAACAATATAACTATCACATAAAGCATTCTTATCATGAGTCTCATGCATAAAATTATTACTCTCCACATAAGCATAATCAATTTTATTAGTTGTAGTGGGAGCAAATTCAACAAAGTGGCTATCATCATATATAGGAGGCATATTGTAATCATAAAAGAAAATTTTCTCCTCAATGCTTGGGGGACTAAAAAGATCATGCTCATCAGAGCCAGCTTCCCCAAGCTTAGAATTTTCCATAGCATTAGCAACAATGGTGTTCAAAGCATCCATAGTAATAACATTCCTATTAGCATGCATATAAAGTTCCATGGGTTTTTTAATTCTCTCTTCAAACACATCATGTCCTAATTCAAGATAAAGTTCATAAAGATCTCTCATATTTTTGTTGTTTTCCATTATGCTTAACTAGTGAAATAAAAACATGCATGATATTAAGTAAAGTAAAACAAGTAACTAATTTTTTTTGTGTTTTTGATATAGCAAACAAGATAGCAAATAAAGTAAAACTAGCAACTAATTTTTTTTGTATTTTGATTTAGTGCAGCAAACAAAGTAGTAAATAAAACTAAGCAAGACAAAAACAAAGTAAAGAGATTGAGAAGTGGAGACTCCCCTTGCAGCGTGTCTTGATCTCCCCGGCAACGGCGCCAGAAAAAGAGCTTGATGGCGTGTAACTCACACGTTCGTTGGGAACCCCAAGAGGAAGGTATGATGCGCACAGCAGCAAGTTTTCCCTCATAAAGAAACCAAGGTTTATCGAACCAGGAGGAGCCAAGAAGCACGTTGAAGGTTGATGGCGGCGGGATGTAGTGCGGCGCAACACCAGGGATTCCGGCGCCAACGTGGAAAACCTGCACAACACAACCAAAGTACTTTGCCCCAACGAAACAGTGAGGTTGTCAATCTCACCGGCTTGCTGTAACAAAGGATTAACCGTATTGTGTGGAAGATGATTGTTTGCAGAAAACAGTAGAACAAGTATTGCAGTAGATTGTATTTCAGTAAAGAGAATTGGACCGGGGTCCACAGCTCACTAGAGGTGTCTCTCCCATAAGATAAATAGCATGTTGGGTGAACAAATTACAGCTTGGGCAATTGACAAATAAAGAGGGCATGACCATGCACATACATATCATGATGAGTATAGTGAGATTTAATTGGGCATTACGACAAAGTACATAGACCGCCATCCAACCGCATCTATGCCTAAAAAGTCCACCTTCGAGTTATCATCCGAACCCCTCCAAGCATTAAGTTGCAAAGCAACGTGACAATTGCATTAAGTATGGTGCGTAATGTAATCAACAACTACATCCTTAGACATAGCATCAATGTTTTATCCCTAGTGGCAACAAGCACAACACAACCTTAGAACTTTCTCGTCACTGTCCCGTGTGTCAATGCAGGCATGAACCCACTATCGAGCATAAATACTCCCTCTTGGAGTTACAAGCATCTACTTGGCCGCAGCATCTACTAGTAACGGAGAGCATGCAAGATCATAAACAACACATAGATATAACTTTGATAATCAACATAACAAGTATTCTCTATTCATCGGATCCCAACAAACGCAACATATAGAATTACGTATAGATGATCTTGATCATGTTAAGCAGCTCACAAGATCCGACAATGATAGCACAATGGGGAGAAGACAACCATCTAGCTACCGCTATGGACCCATAGTCCAGGGGTAGACTACTCACACATCACACCGGAGGCGACCATGGCGGCGTAGAGTCCTCCGGGAGATGATTCCCCTCTCCGGCGAGGTGCCGGAGGCGATCTCCGGATCCCCCGAGATGGGATCGGCGTTGGCGGCGTCTGCGGAAGGTTTTCCGTATCGTGGCTCTCGGTCCCGGGGGTTTCGTCACGGAGGCTTTAAGTAGGCGGAAGGGCAAGTCGGAGGGGGCACAGGGGCCCCACACCATAGGCCGGCGCGGCCGGGGGGCCGCGCCGCCCTAGGGTTTGGGCACCCCGTGGCCCCTCTTCGTTTCGTCTTCGGACTTCCGGAAGCTTCGTGGCAAAATAGGCCCCCGGGCGTTGATTTCGTCCAATTCCGAGAATATTTCCTTACTAGGATTTCTGAAACCAAAAACAGCAGAAAACGACAGAATCGGCACTTCGGCATCTTGTTAATAGGTTAGTTCCAGAAAATGCACGAATATGACATAAAGTGTGCATAAAACATGTAGATAGCATCAATAATGTGGCATGGAACATAAGAAATTATCGATACGTCGGAGACGTATCAGGCAGCTCCATTAGTGAGCACGTGCTCGCTATGTCCGGGCATGCGAAGAAGCTCAGTGACATGGGGATAGTGATTCCTAACCAGCTGGGTATTCATCGTGTCCTCCAATCACTGCCACCAAGTTACAAGAACTTCGTGATGAACTAAAACATGCAGAACATGAACAAGGAGTTACCTGAACTCTTCTCCATGCTAAAATCTACCGAGATTGAGATACGAAAAGAGCACCAAGTGTTGATGGTCAACAAGACCACCAGTTTCAAGAAGCAAGGCAAACCTAAGAAGGGAA
>NC_061509.1:148923973-148951359 GCF_022539505.1 Lolium rigidum
TTTAGGGATCATCGATCGAGTGCGCACACACATTATTAGAGGCACCACGCGCCTGCGCATAAAGTGCATGCGTATATATGTGTGTTTTTGGCCACCAACGATATATAGATCGAGAGATAGAGATTGAAATCCCCAAGAATATGTTTAAATATACGCACACACATGAATTATTAGAGGCACCCGCGCCTTTGCGCATAAAGTGCATGCATATGTGTGTTGTTACGCACTAACGATAGATCAGAGAGAGAGAGATTGAAATCCCCAAGAATTAGAGGACCCCCTTGCTACAAGTGTTGGCCATCTATATATAATATGAATCCCAATAATGTTCATACATGATAGGGCATATGTGTGAAGCAAATTTTTTTCGAGAACTTGTAAAGATTCAAATTTATCGGTGCTAATGGAAACTAGTGCACGTTAGAGGACCCCCTTGCACACGTGTTGGCCATCTATGTATAGTTTGAATCCCAATAATGTTCTATACATGATAGGCTATATGTGAATCAATTTTTTCTTCCAAGAACTTGTCAAGATTCAAATTTATCGGTGCTAATGGAAACTAGTGCGCACTAGACGAGCCCCTGCGCAAGTGCTTGGCCATTACATATAGTTTAAATCTCAAGAATGTTCATACATGATAGGCCATATGTGGAAAGGAATTTTTTCCCGTGAAGTTGTCAAAATTCAAGTTTATCGGTTGCAAATGGAAACTAGTCAAAAATTACATAGAGGTCCAAAAGAACTAGACAATAACTAATAGGACCTGCACCTTTACAAAAAGGACCCCAAAACATATAGAAGAAAATCAATCGAGTCCTTCCGGACCACACATCGGATCTCTCGCTCCGCATCCTTTCCGAGCAACTCCGTCGCCGGGGACGCACCACTTGGGACGGTGTCGCCGGTAGTCGCCAGGACGAAGGAGAAGAAGGGCCGCTGAAAGGCCAAGATATTCACGGGCAAGACGGATGACGCCGTCGTATGCCCCGAGCTTGTGAATGTTAGCAACTTGACTTCCCCATTGGCCAGATCTGAAGCACTGACCAAAGTAAGCCTCACCGTTAGCGCCATCACCTTTATGGCACCAGATCGGGGTTTGGCCGGCAAGATCCACCAGATCTGATCCGCCAGATTCACCATAGGCTAGATCTGAAGCCGATGACGAGATCCCCGACTCCATTGCACCATTCTGCTCATGGGAAACACTGGATCTAAGATTACAACAACACTAACTCCCTCGGATACAAATTAGCTGACTCAACTTTGCTTATCTAAATATGGATGTATCCACACATGTTTTTACTCTAGATACATACACGTCTAAGGGAAAGTTGAATCAATTAAGTTAGTTCGGAGGGTGTACGATATACGAGAGAAGTCGGCCTCGTCTCCGACCGGCGAGGCGCAGGAGAGAAGGGAGAGGGAGCCGGGGGAGTGGGAGAGACTCGAGAGAGAAAGAGAAGAGGAAGAAATGAGAGCTCCCTGGGGAAGAACATTATTTTTGTCGTTCTGCTCGTAGCTTGAAGCTGAAAATTTCGGCCGCGCGCCAAATCATCCCGCCGCATCCATTCGAAAATCCCGTGACCGGTTTTACCCTTTTAACCCGGTCGGAAGCTACAACCCACCGACCATGGAGGACTCATTCGGTAACAATGAAATATCTTGCCTAGATCCCGAACCCTCCCCACAGGCCCACACCCACCCACCAACCATTCGCCCCATTAGCTCAAAAATACTCTCACACGCCAAAGCTCTGACTCTCTACAGTACTAGATCTGCTTCGCCGCCGGCACACTCCTCGCCACCGACGGATCTGCTTCACCGCCTACCTCGCCACCGATGGATCTGCTTCACCGCCGACCTCGCCACTGACGGATCTGCTTCACCGCCGACCTCATCCACAGCGTAGCAATCAACGCCTTTCCTGTCGATGCACCGGATCCTCTCCAATGGAACCGGGTCTACTTCACAGCGGCCCCCCTCCACAAAAGCCGATCTATTCCACCGACTACCTCGGCGCAACGGCTGTATCAACTTCACCGAATCCCTTGCCAGCCAATCAGATCTGCTTCACTAACGCCCGCTTCTACTGAAACAGGGTCGACTCATCGTCTCCCGCGTTCGCCGCCGCTGGAATGCAAGTTGCCGCTCCCATCCACCCCGCTGCAGCTTGGTTAGTACGCTGGCCCGTTAGATCGCGGTGTTTCTTTAGCCATGTTTTGTGTAGTTATTTGCAGATCTCATATGCCATTAACTTTCTTGATGTGTTACTTCGCATGAAGTTCGTTTAAATATTGTACAGTACAAAAGCATTATCCGGTCGCTACCATCATGTTCATTCTACTGATACATGTGTGCATCCACATATTTATAGCCTTATACCCATTCATTTGCTGCCAACTGTTTTTGTACTGCATGCTATTCCTTTTATAGTCATGCTATGGGCATTTCCAATCTAGTTGTTCTTATACCACGTCATTAACTCACCGCTAGCCGCTAGCTGTTTTCTCGTGCCTGCTATTCACACACTGCTTTTATAATCATGGTATGTGCATTTCCAATCTGCTTGCTCTTATACCTCGTCTTTAGCTTATAGCTATTTCTTTTCCATGAATGCTCCTGTCGCACAACTTGTATAGTTATTGCTTGCGTGCATGTCCGGTCTTTGTATTATCGTAGACTAACTTGTCAATGTTATTTTTCCTAGGGATTGATCATGCGAACCACTTATTAGAATATCTAACATTAACAGCGGGGACGCTAGGGAAGGTTGGAATCTGAGTTCTTGGTTGGTAATTTTGGCAGTTTACTTCCGTTATTATCTATAACCTATATGCATTGTTCCTTATGCAAGAGATTAACACTTGGAACCCTGCCATAGCAATGCAATCCATGCTTTACTATGTTTCTTCCTATTTGATATGCTTGTCTTGGAGCAACTGCGAAGGTGATTTGAACCTGACATTTGGTCATTCTTAATTCCAGTTTACTTTATGTGGAAAACCTTGGTATTACCCTACTCTAAATCTGAATGTCCAAAATTCGTATCTCATGCAAAGCAACATCTAGTTGGTTTTAATCTGATATCTGGTAAATATTGGCTTATTCATTTGGCAGCTCAAGTTTTTTGTTATTTGAAACCAGATGACTTGGTCTTAAATGTGATATCTAAACATAGATTAAGGACAATGGAGCGAGGAGGATTAACATTTCACTTGATGGCTGAACCTAAAATGACGGGCATGTCGACCACGACTAGTGCACGCAAGAGAAGGACACTGCAGATGAGCCGAGTATGTGCTTAGTACATGCATCTTATCTTATCTTGTGCTTATTTCTGCTACATGCTGTTATCTGATCTCTACATTACGTAATACATGTTTGAATAGTTAATTGTTGTAACTATGTTTGCAATATTACCAGAATGCAGTTTTAGTGAAGCAGTCATCATTAGAAGATAGTCGCCAAAGTGACCCGGTGCAACATTATGATGTAAGTCTGCTTAGTACAAGTTCCATACATTGTCTTATTTATGCAACTTGTTATTATCTTATATCTACATTGCATAATAAATGTTTGAATAGTTCATCGTTGTAACTATGTTTGCAATATTACTAGAATGCGAGTTGTAATGAAGAAGTCCTTAGTAGAAGATAGAGCGCAAAAAGGTTCAGGGGTGAGCCTATGCAACGATATAATGTAAGTACGTGCTTAGTACTTGTGACTATCTCATATCGACAATGCTTAATACATGTTTGCATAGTTCATCGTTTAACTCTTTTTGCATTATTATTAGAATGCAGTTGTGATGAAGCAATCTTCATCAGAAGAGAGCCCACAAAAGTTCGGATCTTTCTTCGATGCATCCTCTCATAGCAGTCAACCTAGACCATTCCTTTCATCAAACGATAAATATCTCAAGGCTGTACTTTATAAAAGACATGGTATTCTGCTTTAAGATACTGTAGGCTGATATGTTGACCAAGAGTACACAAGATTCAATCAAGGCGATTGCCAAATGTCAACGTGTTATTGATGATGCTAATAGAAGTCCTCAATGATTCTATGTAATTTTTTTATTTGGGCACATTAATTGCCTTGTTATTTTATTTGTGTATGTAATTGTGTGTATCATTGATATCAGATTTTAGGCTCATGAAATTTAATGCAAGTTGACTAGTCAAACAACCAGGGCCCTACAACAGATTGGGCCGGCCCATTTACAGTAGTGTGGGACCCACTTTCATTTTGGGCCGGTTCACTTACTAAATGGGCCGGCCCTTTAACAGGGAAGTGGGGCCCACCTGTGTTTTTGGCCCGGCCCACTATCTTGTTGGGCCGGCCCACTTGCTATATGGTGGACCCCACATACTAAATGGGCCGGCCATTTAACAGAGAAGTGGGACCCACCTGTGTTTGTGGCCCGGCCCACTATCTTGTTGGGCCGGCCCACTTGCTATATGGTGGACCCCACATACTAAATAGGCCGGCCCTTTAACAGGATGTGGGACCCACCGTGTTTTTGGCCGGCCCACTTTCTTGTTGGGCCAGCCCACTTGCTATATGGTGGACCCCACATACTAAATAGGTCGGCCCTTTAACAGGAAAGTGGGACCCACCGTGTTTTTGGCCCGACCACTATCTTGTTTGGCCGACCCACTTGCTATATGGTGGACCCCACATACTAAATGGGCCGGTCCTTTAACGAGGAAAGTGGGACCCACTCGTGTTTTTGGCCGACCCACTTTCTTGTTGGGCCGGCCCATTTGATCTATTGTGGACCCCACGTACTAAATGGGCCGGCCGATAGCGAGAAAGTGGGACCCACGAGCTATTTGGGCCGGCCCAATAACTTCTTGGGCCGGTCCACTTGCCTTAAGGTGGACCCCGCTTGTTAAATGGGCCGGCCGATAACAGGAAAGTGGGTCCCACATGTCTTGTGGGCCGGCCCTTTTGCCTGTTGACCGGTCAAACGAGTGCATTCGGCCCGGCCCACATGCTTAGTGGGCCGGCCCATTAAAGTTTTGACCAGTCAACCTTAGAGGTTAGGCCTAGCCCACGTAACTAATGGACCAGCCCAGCTATATAGTTGACCGGTCAAACTAAGTCAGCTGGCCCGGCCCGCAAATTTAATGGGTCGGCCGCTTAAGACGTGGCAGGCCTCGTGTGGGCCTACCATCTACCACAGGGTTTTCAGCCAGTTAACGCCGTTAACTGCCAGTTAACGGCGTCTGCCACGTGTCAGTTTGCATGACGTCAGCAGTCAACGGACTCCCGGAAACACTTCTGCAACGGTCCGATTTTCCGTGGCGGAAGGGCGCCCAAGCGCGACGGACAGAAAAAAATGTCGTAGGACTTTGGCTGACGCAGTTTCGACAACAGAACCCATATCGTCGGGTTAGGCCCATAGGCGACGAAAAATGGCCCTTAGCGGATGATTTTGGGACGTTGTCTATCAGAACTTTTCTTGTAGTGCAAAGATTTCATTTTTTTCCCATGCTTGGGCAACATGTTCATTATCCAATTGCTTAAAATTCATTATGCTACTTCTCAAAGATATAATTTTAGCGGGAGGATAATATCTACCAATCAAAGCATCTTTACATTTAGTCCATGAATCAATACTATTTTTAGGCAAAGATAGCAACCAATCTTTAGCTCTTCCTCTTAAGGAGAAAGGAAACAATTTCAGTTTTATAATGTCACCATCTACATCCTTATACTTTTGCATTTCACAAAGTTCAACAAAATTATTAAGATGGGCGAGCGAGCATCATCGGAACTAACACCAAAAAATTGCTCTCTCATAACAAGATTTAGTAAAGCGAGTTTAATTTCATAAAATTCTGCTGTAGCAGCAGGTGGAGCAATAGGTGTGCATAAGAAATCATTATTATTTGTGCTAGTGAAGTCACACAACTTAGTGTTCTCAGGTGTACCAATTTTAGCAATAGTAAATAACGCAAACTAAATAAAGTAAATGCAAGTAACTAATTTTTTTATGTTTTTGATATGAAGAAAGCAAACAAGACAGTAAATAAACTAAAGCAAGTAACTAATTTTTTGTGTTTTTGATATAGAGAAAGCAAACAAAGCAGTAAATAAAGTAAAGTAAAGCAAGACAATAACAAAGTAAAGAGATTGGATGTGAGAGACTCCCCTTGCAGCGTGTCTTGATCTCCCCGCAACGGCGCCGGAAAAAGAGCTTGATAACGCGTGAAGCACACGTTCGTTGGGAACCCCAAGAGGAAGGTGTGATGCATACGACGACAAGTTTTCCCTCAGTAAGAAACCAAGGTTACCGAACCAGTAGGAGATGAAGGCCACGTGAAGTTTGTTGGTGGAGGAGTGTAGTGCGGCGCAACACCAGTGATTCCGGCGCCAACGTGGAACCTGCACAGCATAATCAAAATACTTTGCCCCAACTTAACAGTGAGGTTGTCAATCTCACCGGCTTGCTGTAAACAAAGGATTAAACGTATGGTGTGGAAAATGATGCTTGTTTGCAATGAGCAGCAGAGAACAATGATTGCAGTAGATTGTATTCAGATGTAAAAGAATGGACCGGGGTCCACAGTTCACTAGTGGTGTCTCTCCAATAAGAAATAGCATGTTGGGTGAACAAATTACAGGTTGGGCAATTGACAAATAGAGAGGGCATAACAATGCACATACATATCATGATGACTAATATGAGATTTACTTAGGGCATTATGACAAATTACATAGACCGCTATCCAGACATGCATCTATGCCTAAAAAGTCCACCTTCGGGTTAGCATCCGCACCCCTTCCGATGATTAAGTTGCAAACAACAGACAATTGCATTAAGTATGGTGCGTAATATAATCAACACAAATATCCTTAGACAAAGCATTGATGTTTTATCCCTAGTGGCAACAACATATCCACAACCTTAGAACTTTCTGTCACTGTCCCAGATTCAATAGAGACATGAACTCACTATCGAGCATAAATAATCCCTCTTGGAGTCACAAGTATCAACTTGGCCAGAGCCTCTACTAGCAACGGAGAGCATGCAAGATCATAAACAACACATATATGATAGATCAATAATCAACTTGACATAGTATTCCATATTCATCGGATCCCAACAAACACAACATGTAGCATTACAAATAGATGATCTTGATCATGATAGGCAGCTCACAAGATCTAACATGATAGCACAATGAGGAGAAGACAACCATCTAGCTACTGCTATGGACCCATAGTCCAAGGATGAACTACTCACGCATCAGTCCGAAGGCGATCATGGTGATGTAGAGTCCAAGAGGGAGTATTTATGCTCGATAGTGGGTTCATGCCTCTAGTAATCTCGGAGAGTGACAATAACTTCTAAGATTGTAGATGTGCTTTCTCTACTAGGAAGAAAACAACAATGTTTTACCCGAGGGTAATTCTATTGTTTACTTTACACATAATGCTTAATGCAATTATCTGTTGCTTGCAACTTAATATTGAAGGGGTGCGGATGCTAACCGGAAGGTGGATTATTAGTTATAGACGCAATTGGATTACAGTATATGTAGTATGTTGTAATTCCCAAACAAATCTCATAGTAGTCGTCTTGCTATGTATGATCTTTATTCTGTCAATTGCCTAGTTGTAATTTGTTCACCCGACATGCTATATATCTTTATGGAGAGACACCACTAGTGAACTGTGGACCCAAGTCCTTTCTTTTACACTGATAAATTCATCCACTGCAATCATGCTTTGTTTACTTACTGCAAGCACTGTTCTCTTTAATTACTGCAAACATCTCCTTCCACTGGATACATTTAATCCTTTGATTCAGCAAAACCAGTGAGATTGACAACCTCACTGTGAGTTGGGGTCAAGTATTACGATTGTGTTGTGTGCAGGTTCCACGTTATTGCTGACGCTGGTAGTGCGCTCTGCAAATAGTCAGCCAGCAACACCTTAAGAGGCACTTCTTTCTCCTACTGGTCGATTAAACCTTGGTTTTCTTACTGAGGGAAAACTTGTTGCTGTGCTCATCACACATTCCTCTTGGAGTTTCCAACCGCTACCACAACTGCCAACAAGATTATCTGGCGCCGTACCTGGAGCACCATCAAGGCTCATCCCTGAGATAAGAATCTTCATGCTCGCCGTTTTGACCATAGTTTAAAACGGGCATAAGAAATTCAAAAACGACCAAAACAATGAAAAACCTTCGCGTGTTGTCATATTATGTGACATAGTTGAAAGGAAAATATCAAACTTGCAAATATCTCAAAAAAACCTTCTCAGAAATGAGCTATCATGTTTGATGTTTCATGGTTGTCATGCCGAACGACCAATGTTATGGCTATATTCGTGGCATAGTTTGTGATAATGTGCATATATTGTGCACACATGTGCCTCTTGGGATATCGAATAATGTTGTAGGAGGAAGATTTCCTTTTCGTCGCACCAAAAAGTTATTTTCCATTTTCCGAGTCCCAAAAATGGGGTGTTTTGTGAAGCAACCACCAAAGGAAACTTTCACAATGGTACCACTCCATTAAAAAAATCTAGACCACCTTAAATGCACAATTTTCCAACTGAGGTATGCTAAACATTTTCGTCCACCCATCATGAAAAAGACAGATTCCTGCCAAATCGGTAGGATGTTGGTCAGATTTGAACTATAGGTACATAATGTAATGCTCATGATTTTTTTGGAAAAACTATTTTTAGGTTCCAAATATGATATAGATTTTATATTTAGATTCCTCTCATTTTTCTGATCGATTTAGACATATTATTTGTCAAATTGTGATTTACGGATTGAAAGATGTTAATTTTTCCATATTAAATAGAAAAATACAAAAAATAAAATCTTTTTATTGCATTTTAATACAAGATTAATATACTTATTCATTGTAGTTCATGTAGATAATTGTTTGGAATTTGAAAAAAAATAAAAATGTGCAACATCAAGTAATAGGGTTAATAGGATTGATATGGTAGTATTATGAACGAGGTGTCATTTCTTTAATGAAAGCTAGTCTAGGAGAAACAGAGAAGTTAAGCGTGCTAAGGGATTTGACCTAATATTAAGTATAGTTAAAGTTAAAATGGTTCATGTGAGAGATTTAAAAAATTGAAAAAAAACAACAATTTTTTTTTTTTTTTTGAAAAAGTTCGAGCTAGAGTTGCTAAACGGCCGTTATTTCTATGCCGATGACTTTACCGTCAGTACAGGATGTTGTGCCAATGGCCAGTATGTGCTGACGACAATTGGATCTGTACCGAGAATATATTGTGCCGACTGCGGCCGTTGGCATAGGGTTGTGCCGACGGCATGGCGGCCGACGACACCTTGACTAGTTCCCCTAGTGTCTTCTAGGTATGTTTACACTAGAGTATTGTTTGAATGTCAGTATGCAAAGTATATGACTAGATACGATGACTTGGAGACTCTCTATGTAACATATATTTTTATGATGTATTTTTATTGTTTGTGTATGTTTCCTTTACTTTTTCCATCTAAATTCACCTTTTCTTTCTCAAACATTACAAGTGCTGTGATTTTAGTTTAAATTTAAACTAAACGCACGACACCTATTATGAACTAGAGGAAGTAGTTTATGGAGTAATTAGGAGTTTAGGACTGAAGTCCCACTCTCCGAGTTCTCTGCAAAATTACCAAACGGCCACACCTGTTCTGGCTTGCTAAAACAGTAGGCCGCCACGGAGAATCAGCTCCGCATGCAAGGATGGAAGTGCCGAACCCCCGCGCTTTTCGCTCTTTGAATCGAGACTGCCAAGCCCCTTCTCCGTCCTAACCTGCGTGCGAAATCCAATTCATTCACCTACGCGTCCCGCACCTTCGGATCCCGCGCCGTGCGCAGGTGAAGGTCCGGCGGCCAGGGGGCAGCCATGCAGCCTTCCGCCGTGCGCGGCGCCCCGCAGTGGCTGCGCGGCCTGCTGTCGGAGGAGTTCTTCGACGCGTGCGCCGTGCACCCGGCGGAGCGCAAGAACGACAAGAACCACTTCTGCGCCGACTGCGCCGCCGCGCTCTGCCGCCACTGCCTCCCCCACGACCCCTCCCACAACGTCCTACAGGTATACACGCACGCGCGCACGCTGCCATTGATCTTGTATTTCAGCGCGCGATCGACGAGATGTGCTCACTATATATATGTTCTGATCGATCTCTTGTTATTTTTTTGGTTTAATAACGGGGAAAATTGAAAAGATTTGGAAGTACGCGTCCTGCTTCGTCGTCCGCGTCGACGACCTCAAACTGTTCGATTGCACCGGCATCCAGGTACATTCATCGCCCAATCCAGTCGTGTGATTGCTTCGTTTCGCGGACTTCTGGATGTTCTGATCATTCATCGTGGACGATCACGCGCATGCTTTGGCTGCAGTCGCACGCGGTGAGCGACCACGAGGTGGTGTTCCTGAACGAACGCACGGCGAGGAAGCGCTCGGCCAGCGCGGAGAACCCCTGCGCCGCGTGCGCGCGGCCGCTCTCGTCGGGGCACGACTACTGCTCCCTCTTCTGCAAGGTAAACACTGCCCGAATCATAGACCGATCAGGCGATCATGTACGTAGGCGCGCGGCTTGATTTGACTCGCCCGTCGCAGGTGAAGCATCTTGGGGAGAGCGATCGGGGGCTGAGATGCGCGTTGCGCGTGAGCCGGAAGGCCGCCGCCGCCGCCGTCGGGGAGGATGCTGCTGTGCTGGAGCCGCATAACGGGAAGCGGCCGAGGGCGCCGTCGTCGGAGGCGGGGCCGAGCTGTGGCGGGCCGTCCCGGAAGCGGAGCCGGAAGCAGCTCCTGCCGGCTCGCTCGCCATTCTGTTGAGGAGGTGCGCCGGCAATGTTAGATGGTTGTGATTGCGCATTCTTCGTTATGTTTATTCTTTTTCAGAGCTGCGCGCGATACTGCGTGGGATTCCTTGGCGGTTGTATTGAGTGGGTTTTTATTTAACAGGCATGAGAAGGAACTGATATCACTGATTCAGATCGAGAGTTGATTTTTGTTAAGGCGTGAAACATAGACGTACACATTCAGCATACAAGTCTTCAAATAGAACCTCAGAAGGCCCCCGAAAAACAAGAACCCGAAGGATCAAAGATGGAGCAGGCTACAACTTCTTAAAAAAAATCAATTTTGTTGATTTTCAGAATAATTACGGATAAAGTGGTCCTAAAATAAAATTAGATGAAACATCATCTAATGATGCGCTAGATGATAACAATTAGTGAAATCGACACCGCATGGTACAAATCAACAAGTGGCCGGTCAAGTGTGACGGTGTGAGTCACCGACGGGGAAGAGCCGTCAATCTCCCTCTCGTGTCGCTCCTAGGGCGCCGCCGAGGGGCCCAGATCCCGCCGCCAAACTCCTTCTTCCTGATCACCTCTCTTCCGCCGCTGCCGCCGACGTCGATCGCGGCAACCCCTTGGTTCCTAAGGTGGTAGGGGTGGAGGTCGCGCGACGATTCTCTTCGAAGGGGCGTCGAGGAAGATGGTCGGCAACGTTGGTCGGGATGGCGATCCCTGGCCAGGAGGCGGCTGCATCTGCCCTATATCTTGAGGCGGCGGCCAGATCGTGGGCAGTGGAGGCATACCACAAGCCAAGGCACCCCCGCCTAGGCTCACCGTCTTGAGGCGGCGTGTGTGTGTGTGTGGGGGTGGGTGGGGCTTGGGGTGGTGCGGCCGGTACCCCGACATTCGCGGGTTTCTGGGCCTCTAGCCACGATCTAGTTTTGGACCTAGGTCTAGGTCTAAGGCAGCCATGACGCGGTGCAAGGGATCTGGTGGTGGCTTGACCACGCCGGCGACATTTTGCAGTAGTAGTATTGGCTACCATCGATCTCCTCTAGTAGGTTGGCTAAATAAAGGTGGAGGTCCTAGGGTTCCTTCTTGCACCAAGATGAAGATCGGTCGGAAGCATGTCCTCATCGATCTAGCTGAAGTGTCGTGTTCCGGAAGGCTCCATCGGCGAGCTCCACTAGGAGCATCGTGCCTGAACATTGCTGGTTCGAAATGGATTTGGTCGTGCGCACTCGTGTTGTTTTTCTCTGACCGTTTGGTCTTAGATGGTTTCGAAATTACGTTGGCTGTTAATATCATGGGCACGTTCTCGTTCCAAGGTACTGGTGGGGAATACCATGAAAGCCGAGATGAGGACTAGCATTTTGGGTTTAGTCAAAATTAAAATTTATGAAGTTTGACAAAAATAGAAGAAAAACATCCACACTCATAATACCAAATACATATAATTTGAAATATAATATATATCAATTCTAATAAAATAAAATTTAAATTGTAGATCTTAATGTTTTTCCGAATATTTGACTACTTTTACCAAGTTTGACTTTGAGTAACCTAAAACGCGAGGTAATCGAGGAGTACTGAAAAAACACATCTGCGCCACCAAGAATCTGGACCGGGCCAAAACTTCCTTCCACGACGCAGATCACTTTGCATTGGCAGCCCATCTCCGTTCGTTGCCCCTTCCCTCCCACGCTCCAGCGGCGACGCCGCGACGGCCACCGCCAAGAATCCCGACCGGCTAAACCCCAGCAGACGCAACCCACCAACCGCCCTCCTCCGCCGCCGCCCCTGGACCCAGCGCGGCCGCGGCCGCGTTCGGAACCATGCCGAGGCCTCCTCCGCCCGGCCGAGGCCCCCCGGGGGCCAGGCGGCCGATGCGGGACTTCTTCGCCGCCTGGCTCGGAACCCTGCGCTCGCCGCTCCTCCCGCTGCTCCGCCGCGCGCTCTCGTCCTCCTCCGGCTCCTGGAACGACCCGATCTCCTCGGCCGCCGCCGCCGTCGAGGCCCACTTCCAGGCGCACTGGTCCGCGCTCGACGCGGCCGCGCGCCAGGACCCCGCGCAGGCCGTCTGCGCCGGGGACTGGCGCTCGCCCCTGGAGCTCCCCTTCCTCTGGCTCGGCGACCTCCACCCCTCCCTCCTCACCTCCCTCCTCCGCTCGCTCTCGCCCTCGCCGCGCCTCCTCGCCGCCGCCGACCGCGTCGACCGCCGGATCCGGGCCGCCGTCCCCGCCGTCTCCGACCGCCTCCGCCGCGCGCAGGAGGCCTTCACCTCCGCCGAGCTGGCCGGCGCGGCCGACCTGGAGGCCTTCTTGGAGGAGCTCAAGGCCGTCGCCCTCGAGGCCAACCGGCTCCGCCGAGGCGTTCTTACGGAGCTCGTTGCCGCCGCCGGGGGGCAGCAGGCGGCGCTCTTCCTCGAGGCTCTGTCGCGCTTCGTGCTCTCCTTGCACGACCCGGAGGTGCTCCGCCGCTTCGACCATTGCCGCCCCTCGCCCGGTAGTTAGCCCCTCTTCTTGCCGTCATACTATTTTTCTCGAGTTATCTTCTTTGTGCTGTGCAAATCTTGGTTTCTTGGAGGAATAGATAATATGGAAGCTCCATGTACGAAAATCTCAAGACAATGTTAATACAAGGACATCCTTTCTACTATATGTTTGGCTCTGACTGTTACCGTGTCTGACGGAAATTGTAAGATCTTAGAGCAGATGCTAAGATATGCAAGGAAAATTTGTAATGGTGTGTGATTGGAGTTATTGCTAAGATGTATCACATTAGTTGGTCTTACCTTTGTCTGAATTGTTTCCTGAAATTTTGGACAAATTGAACTGTATTAAGTAAATAAATGTTATCAGTAGCTAGCCCAGTTGGATTTTCATGAAATGAAGAAACAGTTTATGCTGCTTGCTGCATGTTCTTTTGTCGTCTGACTGAAATGTTGTTTGCCATTTAACTCTTTCAGACTGGAAACATTTGCTAAATTAGTACTTCCCCTTGTTCTTTCTCTGAACTAGCTACCATCGTTTGTGTCTGAAACTGAGATGGGAAGCACATTGTTTATTTGATTTTGCATCATTTTATCCGGTACTTGCTGTAAGTTGTGCTTTCGGAAATGTAAATTTGACAAGAGTAAGTGTTACTACATGACTCCTAATGTTCAATTGCCCTATGCTAATTTCAATTCATTTTGCTACCTGGTTACATTATGCTAGACAACATGAAAAGTAAATGTTTGGCACGCTAGCCAGTTGAACACTACCAGAAGATGCCAGCTCACTATATTTTTGGCAGCAGTGCCACCAAGTTTAATTCGAATAAGATTTATCATTCATCCAATGATCTTCCTATGAGTTATCAAGTCATTAGTATTGCTGTAATCATGCATTAGCCATTGGACAGAATTGTTTAATGGCGTATTTGCCCCAATTGTACCTAAACACATGTGGTTTGTCTGAAGTCCATTATTCAGAGTCGTGCTGTTGGCTGGAACAAATATTTATGGCTCTAATGGCAAAGAGACAAACTGGATTGATTATTCTTGGACTGAGAATATGGTTAGAAATACAACAAAAAGTTATCAGGTAGTCATCACTTTGAGCTTATTATCAGTCAGATTCAGAACTTGGAGTCGGTTGGCTTAAGGTATTTTTTTTCTTGTGCTCCATGATTATTTTGATTTTAATTATAACAATACATGTTGAAAGTCGAGCTAAGTCTCCTTTCGTAAGTAAAATTTTACAGTTTTGGTAAATAATGTGAAATAAGACTTTCTGGAAAGAGCAAGTTTACTAGAATCTTGTCAACTGTCAAGATCGGGTGAAAACAGTTAGGGATGGTAATTTTACCCATGGCTACCTGACCGGCTGAACCCCGGAAGGGCATCGATCGTGTGTGTGTATGATTCATTGCCCATGGGTTGTCAGATTAATATTAAAATATTTAAGTAAATGCTTTTATATATTCTATATGGCATATGAGTTTATCGAGTGTACACAACAAAAGAGTTAAACTGTAATCTCACTGACCACTTCCATGCATAGTATGGAGTACCATTAACTTTACAACCATATATGAAATGTCTGACTGAGCACAAGCTGTACTTTGCCACAACTTTGCTATGTTGGGGGAAAATAGGTCCCGGGACAATTACCTTCTGTCGAAAGTTTATCTTTGGTGTCAATCTGAAGGGCAGTTAACCACTGGATAAGATTGCGTATTTAACATTGTTTTTCTTTCAGATGCATAGATTATTCAAAGCTTCCCTAACGAATATTATACTTATTAAATATCTTAATTTTTGCATTCTTGTTGCTGGGCACACATTTATCTGCATTAGCTTGGAGAACTATTTCCCAAGAAACTGGACCAGATGCAGTGTGTAGAATTGGGTTCCCCACACTAGTCAGAACAGAAATCTAAGTTATGTGGTCCAAAGCAATAGGGATTCCTAGCTATGTAATGAAACTCAGAGTACTATGTATTCTTGTGGTCCAATTCAATGCATCAACTTACAAGCTACAGTCTTATACTAAGTAATAAGTAAATAAATGTGGCTGGTTAGCATCGTAAACCCATCGTGGTTCTGAATAACAGTGTTTTTACTGTGCTTCCATGTGAGGATAACACTGCTGGGTTAGGTAATGGTCTCCAAAAATAAATCCTAAGATCCAAAGGTTTGCATAATATATCCACTATGGGCGGATGGTCCTCTTGACCTCTGATGGAGGATGCCCTCTAGGGTTCTTGTTGTTTCCAGTCTGGCAGTTGCACTTGTATATGGCTATAACAGCTATTCGTGTCCATATTGTTCTCTTCTTGTTTTACCTAAAGAAAAGTACCAAGTTGAAATGATGGAACGACGATTCCACATTTTCCTTGACATGGCTTCAAGAACGAAATGTTCCTCTCGTCTTAAATTCAGATAAATGGTGTAGCAGTCTTCAGTGTTCTATTTCATTCATCTGACAATCCCATAAATTTACACATTTTCATAAATAGCATTAAATCTTGTAAACTTTGAAACTTCGAGTAGTAATTACAATTATTTTGTCTAACTGGCTTTTGTGCACTTTTCCATCTTTTACCTCTTTGGGCCTAGCATAGGTGCAGTTGTCAGTCTATATGATATCTTGCTGCCCTGTTGCCCACGCATGTTCCCCATTAATTATACAAAATAAAATACCAAGTTGTAGCATTGGTTACCATAAACTTTGGAAGATCTTGGAAGCTTTTGCAATCTTTCATTGCAGAAGTGCATCAAATAAAGCAAACTTTTTGAGACTGTTGGAGAGCTGCATGTGAATTACATCAAATAATGATATCCTTGTGCTCAAAGTGGCTTGGCAAGGAGGGATGAACTGCAAATTGCCTTTTTCATCTGCCAAGTTGGGGCATTCTGTCGTACTTCCTAGTTCTTTGGATTTTTGAATCACAAGCTTCCCTTGCTAGCTTTGACCATTCGGTGTGATGCTGGTATATTGCGAAACTGTTGCCGTGCCCTGTGTTTGTTTGTTTGTTTGCATAGTTAGTTACAAGTGGAAACTTTTGAAACAACATGTGTGCAGCTTTTTGTTTCGTTATGCAACATGTGGGGTTTGTTAATCACAGTGTTAAGAGACATTAAGACGATAAGATCAACACTCTTTGCTGGCTGGCTTGCACCTGTTAACGTCTAAGCTTGTAGTTATCCAAAACACCTAAGTAGATCTGAGGGAGCACATAACACATGGTTCTGAACTAAATGTACTTGAGATTGTATGTTTTCTTGGTTTCTTTGAGGAACAGATAATATGGAAGCTCCATGTAAGAAAATTTCAAGACAATGTTAATATGCACAACGGGGAGGACATCCTTTCTCTATGTTTGACTGTGACTGTTCCTGTGTCTGACGGAAGTTCTAAGACCTTGGAGCAGATGGTAAGATATGCAAGGAAAATGCTGTGCAAATTCTATTTGTAATGGCGTGTGATTGGAGTTATTCTCTGTATTGTTAAGACATATTGCATTAGGTCTTATCTATTTCTGAATTGTTTCCTGAAACTTTGGACAAATTGAACTGTATTGCTTAAATGTTATCAGTAGTCAGTTGGATTTTCATGAACTATGAAGAAACAATTAGTGCCCTTTTAGATGATTTATGCTGCTTGTTGTATGTATATGTCCTTTTGATGTTTAGCTGAAATATTGTTTGTCATTTAACTCTTTCAGACTAGAAACGTTTGCAAAATTAGTACTTCCCATGTTCTTCCTCTGAAAGAAAATCTCGTTACATTAGCAATGCTGGAATGCACTGTGTTGTTCACATTGGGTACAACTGTACATAGGGCCATAGGTATCAGTATTACTTTTTATATTGCCTGTGTAGATCTTATTGGTGATAAAAAGTGCTGATCTATGCTAGGTTGATAGTAATTGACCCATCAATTCATTTGCCGAGAGTTAACAGACTTCTACATCAGATTGCTTTCATGTGCAAGTTTTGCATGAAATGTACTTTGGCCTCACAAGCTATAACTAGCATCTTTTGTGTCTGAAACTGAGATGCGACACACATTGTTTATTTCATTTTGCAACATTTTGTTCAATACTTGCTGTAAATTATGCTTTCGCTCAGGAAACAAATGTATTTCTGAAAGTAAATTTGCCGAGAGTAAGTGTTACTACATGACTTCTAATGTTCAATTACCTTATGCTAGTTTCTATTCATTTTTTTTACCTGGTTACATTATGCTAGACAACATGAAAATTAAATAGTTGGCATGTTAGCTAGTTGAACACTACCACTCTACCAGAAGATGCCAATTCACTATATTTTAGGCAACAGTGCTGCCAAGTTTAATTCACATAACAGTGATAATTCTTCCAATAATCTTCCTATGGGTAATTCAGTCATTAGTATTGCTGCAATCATGCATTAGCTATTGGACAATATTGTTTAAGGGTGCCCAGTTCAATCAATTTGTACCTAAACACATGTGGTTTTTCTGAAGTTCATTCTTCCAAGTCATGCTGGGGTGGAACAAATATTTATGGCTTGTTATGGCGACAAACTGGATTGATTATTACTTGGACTAATAAGGTTAGAAATACTATAACGCATTATTAAGTAGTCATCACTTTTAGCTATTATTACTAGTCAGAATCAGAACTTGGAGTCGGTTCTTTTGTTATGCTCTGATTATTTAATTTTATTTATAATTATACATGAATACAAATTGAGTCAAGTCTCATTTTGTAATTACAATTTTATGGTTTCATTAAATATTTTCGAGAAATAAGATTTTTTTTACAGTAGAAATAAGACTTTCTGGGAAGAGAAACTTTACTAGAATCTTGTCAACTGCCATGATTTTGTGAAAATATAGTGACGGTAATTTTAACCATGGTCACCTGGGGCATGTTTGGTTTACGCCTACACCAGCCCAACCAAATTCTGGCGTCACCAAATTATTGGTGAACGAATCTGCCACCCCTGGGTTGCCCACGGATTGGCGTAAAAATGAACTGTGTCTCTCCGCTTGGGCTCGGCTAGCCAAAAATTTGGATGCTAAACAAACAGGAGCCAAAGGGCAAAGGCGTACCAAACTTTTGGTGAGGCTACTGTTGGCTCCAAACCAAACATACCCCTGATCCGTGGGGTTAGGGCATCGATCGTGCGTGTGTACAATTGATTGCCCCTGGGTTACCAGATTGATAATAAAATAGTTAAGTATTTTTTCCCATATGACATTGTTTTTCCTTGGATCCGTATCAAAGACTAAACATATGTTGGCGTGATAGCTACTTGAACAGTACCAGAAGATGCCAATTCACTATATTTTGGGCAGCACTGTTGCCAAGTGTAATTCGAATAACAGTTACAATTCTTCCAATGATGTTCCTATGGGTAATTGAGTCATTAGCACTATATTTTGGGCAGCAGTGTCGCAGCAACCATGCATTAGCTATTGGAAAAATTGTTTAACGGCTTATTTGGCTCCAATTCAATCAATTTGTACCTAAACACATGTGGTTTGTCTGAAGTTCATTTTTCAAAGTCGTGCTGCTGGGCTTGAACAAATATTTATGGCTCTAATGGCAAAGAGACAAACTGGATTGGTTATTCTTGGACTGATAATAAGGTTAGAAATACGACAAATAGTTATCAGGTAGTGATCACTTCGAGCTATTAATAACTTATTATCAGTTAGCATCAGAAATTGGAGTCAGTTGATTTCAGGATTTTTTTTCTTGTGCTCCCATGGTTACTTGATTTTAACTATAAGTACACATGTTGATACTCGAGCCAAGTCTTATTTTGTAAATACATATTTACAGTTTCAGTAAAGATTGAGAAGTAAGACTTTCTGGAAAGAGCAAATTTACTTCTGTCCGTTCACTAATGTAAGACGTTTTGGAAATCTGAATTGTACAAGGTCAGCAGTAACCCCTGTGAATACTCCGCCACTATGAAAAGTTCTTAGCTTTCCAAAATGTATTACATAGTGAACAGAGGCTGTAGAATCTTAAAAAGTTTCAAGATTGGGTGAAAACACATAGGGATGGTAATTTTACCCATGGCTACCTGACCCCGGGGGAAGGGTATCGATCGTGCGTTTGTATGATTCATTGCCCATGAGTTATCAGATTAATATTAAAATATGTAAGTAAATGTTTTTGTTCTATATGACAAGTGAGTTCATGGAGTGGTACACAAAAAAGTGAGTGAAACTGCAAGTTCACTAACCACTTCAATGCATAGTACCATTAACTTTCCAACTATATATGAAATGTCTGACTGAGCACAAACTGTACTGCACCTTAACTTTGCTATGTTGGGGGAATAGTTCCACGGGCAATCACCTTCCCTTGAAAGTTAATCTTTGGTGTCAATCTGAAGGGCAGTTAACCACTGGATACGATTCCGTTTAACATTGTTGTATTTGGATCTGTACCAAAGACTAGACTTATGTTTGTGAATTCCACACTTGGTGGCAGTTGCAAGATGTATTTTAGATGCATAGATTTTTCAAAGCTTCCCTGACCAATACTATTATACTTTTATTCTTCGCTTGAACTTATTGCCTTTGTATTCTTGCTGTTGGGCATAAATTTTCTGCAATAGCTTGGACAACTATTTCCCTAGAAACTGGACCAGATGCAGTGTGTAGAATTGGGTTTACACAGACTAGTCAAGACAGAAACCTAGGTTATGTGTGGTCCAATGCAATAGGAGTACCTAGCTATAACTCAGAATAGTACTGTATGTATTATGGTGGTGCAATTCAATGCATCAGAAGCTCGACTTACAAGCTACAGTCTTATACTAAGTAAATAAATGTGACTGGTTAGCATTGTAAACTCATTGTGGTCCTAAAGAACAGTATCTTGACAGTGCTTCCATGTGAGGATAGTACTGCTGGGTTAGGTAATGGTCTCCAAAAATGCATCCTAAGATCCAAATGTTTGCATAGTAGATCCACTATGTGTGGATGGCCCTCTTGACTTCTGATGAATGATGCCCTCTAGGGTTCTTGTTGTTTTCAGTCTGGCAGCTGCACTTATAGATGCCTGTGACAGATCTTGTAGAAGTCGTGTCCATATTGTTCTCTTCTCGTTTAACCTCAGGAAAATACCAAGCTGAAATGATGGAACGAGGAATTCACATTGTCCATAGCAGAGCGTCAAGAACGAAATGTTCTTCTCTTTTTGTTAGTTCACTTAAAGGGTGTAGCAGTATACGGTGATTCTTTTTATTCATCTCACAATGCCATAAATTTACTTCTCACATATTATAAATTAGCATTTATATCTGTAGAACTTTGAAACTTCTAAAGTAATTATAATTATTTTGTCTAGGTAGTTTTTGTGCAGTTCTTCCATCTTCTACCTCTTTGGGCCTAACATGGCTGCAGTTGTCAGTGTTTATGTTATCTTGCTGCCCTGTTGCCCTGACATGTTTCCCATTAATTAATTATACAAAAGAAACACCAAGTTGTAACATTAGTTAGCACGAACTTTTGAAGATCTTGGAAGTTTTTGCAATCTCTCATTGCAGAAGTGCATCAAATAGTAATATACTATTTGAGGCTATGCAGGAGAGCTGAGCATGTGAATTACATCAAGTAATAATATCCTTATGCTTGCCTTCGCTGGGCAAGGAGGGATGAACTGCAAAAGTGCAAATCGAAGTTGTTTTTCTCATCTGCCAAGTTGAACCATTTTGTCGTGCCGCCTACTCTTTGATTCTGGAGTCATATAAGTAAAATGCCTTGGGCTCTCATTGTGATGCTGGTTTAGTAAGAAGCTGTTGCCGTGTCCTGTGTTGTGTCTGTTTGCTTGTTTGTTTGCTTGCATAGTGACAAGAGGAAACTCCTGAAGTCTGTGCACAACTTTTTGTTTCGTTGTGCGGGCATGTGGTGTTTGTTAATCACAGTGATAAGGGACATGAAGATGATAAGATCAACAATCTTTGCTGGCTGGCTTGTACTTGTTTAGCGTCATAAGCTTCATAGTTATCCAAATGACCTAACTTAGCAGATCTGAGGGATGCACACAACACATGCTTCTGAACTAAATGTACTCTACTTGAGATTGTATGTTTTCCTTGTTGGCCAACCAGATCATCCATCACTAGTCCTTGCTTTGGGTACTCTTTCAAGTTTCAAAAAGCATTGCATTGGTGTGTGTGGCGTGCCTCGCATTGCTGTCCTATTGGCCCTGAACAATTTTCTTGGTACTTGCCCGGTTGCTCTGTGTTGCCCATCGATTGTAATGACTCCTGTACTGTATATAGTGCATATGGGCACGTCTAGATTGCTGCGTGCCTGAATCTGATTTCAGGCATCAGGATCCTATTGACTAGTTACTGACCACATACGTGTCTTCCCACTGCAGGCATCTTTGGGAAGCACGAGACACGGTAGCAACTGCCGAGGCGCAAGAACTGGCAGTCAGCGAGGCGAGGAGACCAAACCGAGAAGGCAGATCTCTTTTTTCCTGTTTAGGTATGGTCAAGTACACATAAACTTTGCTACATTGGGTGCCCATCATGCATTCAGCACATGCCCAAAATTTTCTAATGCTCGTGCTATTGGCTTTGCCTCTTGGCAGTCAGGTAGCGGCGGCATTATGTGGCGGAGGTCGCGTCCAGGCGACTCGAAAACGTTAGCCAGCATCGATCCAGGGGTCAATTGCATCGGCCGGTGCTCGTGGATCGGCCGGGGACGCATCACGAACGTCGCCAGCACTGACGTTCCGGTGTTTAACACCTGTTCAAATCTACTACGTAATGCCGTATCGGTTTAGTTGGAAGCTGAAAATGAAGAGGGATTCGCTGTGGCTGCACGTTTTTGTTTATAATGACTGGTGGTGTGGTGTTAACATCTTCGTGAAGTAGTCTAGCCACCGACCGTTACGTGTGTTGTTGTATTCTATTGGAGCTATACGTATGCAGTAGAAGTTTCTCGTGGTCCGTTTCAGTCAGAGTATCTACCCCAAATCTTTGCTGACCATTCATGTGCAATTTCCCCTTTGCTTGATTGTCTTTTCCTGGCTTCGGCTCGTCTTGGAGGTGTACGGAGAACGGCGCCGTATATACGTTTTCTTTTCGGTTCAGAGCTTTCTATGTGGGGTTTATGTCAACATCGATGGTGGCCATCGGCGATGCTGTTGAGTGTTGAGTGAGTGGTGCCTAGTTTATGTGCTGAACCGTCATTTGTTTATCTCATCTTCTTCGTTTGGTTCCAGCCACCAGGCATGGCGAACCGCTGTATTTTGTCTGTGAGCAACGTTCAGCCTCTCCTGCCCCATTGTTTCTAGCTTCCACCCCGAGGAGAAAAAGAAGAAAACGATAGCTAGCTCTTTGCGGTCGCAGCTCTTCGACTCGCCCAAGAGCCAAATAGCTCTGGTCCTCGGCAGATTGGCAATGTGTGCACGGTCGCAGGCACCCAGGACCGATCACTGGCGGCGACAGCTTTAATATCACAAGCAAGGACAGGTCTCAAGTCGCCTCTCTGGAACGTCGTCCGGTAACAGCATCGAATTAGCGTATAGGAAAACCCTAGGACTTGTCCGGACAGTAGCGGCGTCATTGTTGCTTTTCTTGTTGGAGGTGTTACTTCGTATGTGGATGATCCAGAGTGCTAGCTAGGAGCGTGGTGGGACTTGTCCGGAGGGTGCAACGGTGGCGACTCATCTTCGTTTTCCGTCGATATGCCGCTGTCGGCATTTTGTTTCTCTTTTTTTTCCTTTTTTTTCTTTTGGGCTTGGTTGTGATGCGACCTCAGCGTGCTTGTTGTATCCGGTGGTTGCTATATTAATATAGTGGAGCGAAAGCCTATTTCAAGGAGGAACAATGCTGAATTAGCTCTATTTGAGGTGCTGGCACAGGTTGCCTTTAGCTGCGCACTCAATACAGTCCTCCCAAAATATGTTTTGCTTTTTTCTCCTGAAATTTAACCATGATTCTACATAGAAGGTAAAAATACAAATAAAATAATTTATACAATTTAAATAGAAATAAATTAGTTTTACGGAAGCAAGAGGACTCTGGTGATCATATGAATGATCATCATTCGCTGGATCTCTGTACCCACTCTTGATGATCATGCTGTTCATGACCACATGAACATTCACCACCTCTTACCGTCCAACATCTGATCTTGAGACCATGCAAGAGTTTGGAGCATAACAAATGCCCGTACTACATCCTTCTAGACGTGAAGCAAAGTGATATTTTTTATAACAAAGATCTTCACTAATGTCAACCATCATGGATAGATGGCATCGGCCAGTGGTATATTGGTGATCATTGACCTTATAGTTGCACTCTTGAGCATGCCCTTCAGCAAGTCTCGCACATCGGCGAGCGCTGCAACACGTTAATATCATTGTGAGATTTCGTCATGCCAAAACAAAACTGCCAAATCCATAGATCAAAACTTTCCACAACTTCAAGTACCATAGTGCACGCTCCACAATGAGCTATGCAGATACATTACCAAGTAAATGGATAATTCTTCTATAAGCAATGCATGCAATCGATACTTCCAAGCATCATAAAAAATCCTCTTACAGAGTTATGTGCCATAATCTTAGTTGTTCTACTTTATTTGGTCCTCTCGGTTAAAATGGTCGTCATCACCGTCATGTAGAACTTATACATCATGACTTCAATGTATGTGGACTCAGCCATGTGTATGTAGTTTTCAGTTGTATCTATAAGAGCTCCGTATGCAATCATCCTCATAAAAGCAGTGCATTTCTAAATCACGAAGTAGGTATCGTACTCCCTCGCACCATGCACTAGGCGGTTAACAATCCCTTGTTCATCATGTATCCACTAGTAGGAAACTAGCTATAGGTGGGGCACCACACTTCTATGTCGCACCTATTTTGCATGCACCAGAGAAGGTGCGCCACTGAAATAGCATACTTTTATGGAGCACCACACCCACATGCGCCACGGAAATATGGTGGGCCTCACCCCGGCTAGCCCTAATAATTGGTTTCACTATTTCTGTGGCCACAGAACCATGTGCGCCACATAATGTCTTAATTCTGCTTGGTCATCCCTTGTTCAGTGCATGAAGGACCGCGACCTCTTTACGGAGGTGTTCATACGGTTGGAGGTACGGTGAAGGATTTTTTTATCTAACATGGACGACTGCAAAACCTTTTTAAAGTAGCAAAGCACCCTTTATCGAAAAAAATAAGGCCGCCAAAAATCCTTTAGAGTATATATTGCCTCTTTGGCAAAATAGACGGCGTATAGGCTAAGCTAAGCTGTCGGTGTCGGAAGGGGGCAACGGCGACGATGATTCAACGGGTGTGAAAGATGCCTCGAGGAGGAGAGAGGAGAGGACTGTATTGAGTGCGCAACTAAAGGCAACATGTGCCGGCGCCTCAAATAGAGCTAATTTGGCGATGTGTGCACGGTCACAGGCACCCAGGACCGATCACTAGCGGCGGCAGCTTTAATATCACAACCAAGGACATGTCTGAAGTCGCCTCTATGGAACGTCGTCCGGTAACAACACCGAATTAGTGTACCGGGGGAAACCCTAGGAATTGTTCGGGTACGTCATTGTCGCTTTTCTTGTTGAAGATGTTGCTTGGTATGTGGGCGATTCAGAGTGCTAGGAGCGTGGTGGGACTTGTCCGGACGACGCAGCGGTGGCGACTCATCTTCGTTTTCAGTCGATCCGACAGTGTCGGCATTTTGTTTCTCTTTTCTTTCTTTATCTTTTCTTTTGGGCTTGGTTGTGCTTCGGTCCTAGCATGATTGTTGTATCGTGAGGTTGCTATATTAATATAGCGGGGCGAAAGCCTATTTTAAGGAGGAACATCGCCAAATTAGCTCTATTTGAGGCGCCGGCACAGGTTGCCTTTAGCTGCGCACTCAATACAGTCCTCCCAAAATATGTTTTGTTTTAATCTCCTGAAATTTAACCATGATTCTACATAGAAAGTAAAAGTACAAATAAAATAATTTGTACGATTTAAATATAAATAAATTAGTTTTACGGACGCTGGATCTCTGCGCCCACTCTTGATAATCATGCCGTTCATGACCACACGAACATTCATCACCTCCTACTGTTCAACATCTGATCTTGAGACCATATAAGAGTTTGGAGCATAATAAATGCCCGCATGACATCCTTTCAGACGTGAAGCAAAGTGATATTTTTTATAACAAAGATCTTAACGAATGTCAACCATCATGGATAGATGGCATCGGCCAGTGGTATATTGGTGATCATTGATCTTATAGTTGCACTCTCGAGCATGCCCTTCAGCAAGTCTCGCACATCGGCGAGCGCTGCAACACGTTAATATCATTATAAGATTTCGTCATGCCAAAACAAAACTGCCAAATCCATAGGTCAAAACTTTCCACAACTTCAAGTACCACTGTGCACGCTCCACAATGAGCTCTGGAGATACATTACCAAGTAAATAGACAATTCTTCTATAAGAAATGCATGCAATCGATGCTTCCAAGCATCATACAGAATCCTCTTACGTCATGATCTTAGTTGTTTCTACTTCATTTGGTCCTCTCGGGTAGAATGGTCGTCATCACCGTCATGTAGAACTTATACATCATGACTTCAATGTATGTGGGCTCAGCCATGTGTATGTAGTTATAAGAGCTCCATATGCAATCATCCTCATAACAACAGTGCATTTTTAAATCACGAAGTAGGTATCGTACCATGCACTAGGTGGTTAACAATCCCTTGGTCATCCTATAGCGCCGCCAAAAATTCCTTGTTCATCCCTTGTTCAGCGCATGAATGACCATGACCTCTTTACGGAGGTGTCTATACGGTTGAAGGATACACAGAAGGATTTTTTTTATCTAATATGGACAGCTGCAAAACCTTTTTTAAGTAGCAACCTTTAACGAAAAAAATAAGGCCGCCAAAAATCCTTTAGAGTATATATTGCCTCTTTGGCAAAATAGACGGCGTATAGGCTAAGCTAAGCTGTTGGTGTCGGAAGGGGGCAACGGCGACGATGATTCATCGGGTGTGAAAGATGCCTCGAGGAGGAGAGAGAGGAGAGGTTGCGGGGAAAATGGGCTAGATCGCTGGCATGTGGCACATGTATCCGACATGCTGCTTATCTCAAGCACTTTCAAATGGCTCCAAAGTTAGTCTGGAAGTGCCAAACAAGTTATTGAACCGCACCGAATGAAAATATGGAATGGGGTGCCGTGGCTGGACATGGTTTTCGTGGAGCGCCCCTAGTAACCCTGTTGGGAGAACTAGGCGGGGCCGGGGCTGGGACGCCCTTGATACTTGGCCAGGTTCCTGACCGACGGTAGCAGCTACCATGGACGTTGTTGACTGTTGTAAACAAGTTGGAGAAAAGCTATTGCTACGAGTTGCAAGTTGGTGCTGGCCAGGTCTAGTCGAGAACGTGCAGCCGACAGCTACGGCGAAAAGCCAGTGTGTGTTGTTTTCGTGCCGATGGAGGGTGGTACCCTGCGAAAAGTTCGCGGCAATCACGACGGCGATGGCGACGGCGCGCGACGACGACGGGGTACTCCGTCTCCGACGCTCACCGGCGGAGCCCGGCCGGTGGCACCAGCAGTGGCTCGAGTACTGAAAGCGAGCGCACGCACCTGCAGCTCGACCGGGTTTCGGCCGTCCGGACTCCGGGGACGCGCCAGCGGCCAGCGGCTGTCTCCGGTGGCAGCACGTCCCTGTCGTCGCGCGAAAGCGAGAGGGGGGACGGTCGCCGGTCGGGCCGGGAGTCAGTAACCGTGGACGGGGCGGCGTGGTGGTAGGCTGTTTCCTGGCGACGGCGGCCGGGATGGACGTGGACCACGAGGCGGCCGTGAGTGACCACTGCTGCGGGTCCGACGAGTCGACGCTGATGCGACTCCAGCTCCACGGTGACGAGGACGCGGCCGCCGCGAGCCGGACGTGGACGGGGAGGGTGGACCGGGTGTCAGCGCAAGCCGTGGGGCCCACGTGCGGGTGGGGCTACGCGTCGGTCCGTCGGTCCGGTGGTTGAAGGCGAGCTGCGCGCGGTCGCTGGCGACCAGTTCGGGGGAAATTGCTGCATGCACACACACATGGCTTCCCTCTG
>NC_061509.1:148951459-149067461 GCF_022539505.1 Lolium rigidum
TCCGTTTGGAAATAACGGGCTCCGATTAGTCTAGTTTTGCATGTATCCATATATGCCAATCCAGACAAACCCGAGTTATTTTTTTTTTGCGAAACACAACACACATACGTACACCCTACAGCTATGAGCACCTCTGAGAAACTGAATCTAAGAAACTAAACCGGCGGGCCTTGAGATTGACGAAGTTACCATGAACGCCTCGCTGTCGCCTCCCACTAAAAAATATTTCTCCTTTTAATGAGATACCAAAATATAAAATCTAGAATTTGAGTTAACTCTGGTAGGCTAAGGATGCCACTACCCTCCGAGTCATTAACTGGTGAAGGAGGAAATACATGAGATTTTTATGTCATGTCAGTGTTCTCATCTTCTGAAATCTTTCGAGTATAGGCTAAAAAAATAAATCTTTTGAGCATGTACAACTTATGTGATGCAAAATAAATTATACATGTTCTATACTGCTAAAATATCTACGCTAAAAATTTGTATGCTTCTATCTAGATTCATTTAGATTTATTGAACCTTTGACAAATATTTGGGACCAGAGGGGTAACGTAATAATACATGCATCATCCACCCACAGATGAACCCACATGTACACACGAAAAACAGGGCCATCTATATACATATTGAAACCCATGGCTAGCTAGTGCGGTTCACATTGACACGTATATTGTGTGACCTTTAAGGAAAGAAAAGCATGCTCAACAGATTTTCTTAAGACCATTACACAACTGCTCCTTCCAAAAAAAAAACATGATAATGGATACTATCTCCAAAATGCAACTATGGATTTTATTTTTTTCTGTAAGATTATAGTAAATTGTTACAAAGGTTAAAAATATTGTCCCGAATATATTAGTTAATGGTATTTTTTATTCGGTTTATCCCAGTAATCGTTTTATACATTATTACTCCCTTCCTAGAATATAAGCCACATTATGTGTGCGGACAACATTCAAAGACTTGGACTCAATATAAGTCGGTTGTATCACTAGATTTGTATTTGTATTCAAATATTATATGGCATTTTTAATAGACGTAATAGAAGTTAATTCTTGAGTGAAACTTGTGCACTAGAGGCTGTATAAAGTGAAATGTGACTTAATTCTGAAGGAGGGAGTAAGAGACAAGTTAGAGAAGTATGACCATGTCAGCGTCTAATTTGGAATGGAGGTAGTATTTGCAACAAGACAATTTACTTAAGATGTTAAGCATTTGCAAAAAACTCAAACGTGTGACTCCATTTTCTTTTTTGTTCCATGTTCTTACAAAAATATAGTATATGTTATCTAACCCAACTTTATTGCGACATCGTGATAGATTACGCACTCCTGACCGGTAACTATACTCTGTGTCAACGCACATCACAAATCCTTGTGCGATGAATCTGGACCGAAAGAAACAATTCCAAAATCGCGTGGACACCCTTGAGTGCGTCTAACAAATACTGCCTAACAAAACACGTAGGCGCCATTGTATTCTTGAAGATTTTTCTCACACCCTTTTCTCCCCTCCTCTTCTATAAATAGTCTTGGCATCGACGCCATTCTCCTCCTCTCTTCTTCTCTGCCTCTCACCGTGTATTGTTGGACTCACCTCGTTCAACTGAAGCCGCTTTCATTAAGGTGTGCATGTTCTTCTTCTCCTAGTCATTCTTCTAGTTTTCTCTATAGAAGGAGCCTTTCTAGTTTACTTTTCGCTTGCAATGTTCAGTTAGTCCAATATTTGCTTCTGAGTTTCTATCGAAAGGCTTTCTTGTGAAATTCTTCTGTGTGCTTGCATCTGCGGAGAGGGACAGAAAATGGCGCATGAATTGCCAAAACAGGGCTGCAGTTCTTCTCCCTATTACTATGGCCTTCTTTTTTGAAAGAAAAATATGAAATTTGCTTCGCAACTGTCCTCTGGTTGCAATTTCTGAACCCCTTTCCTCCTAGTCTAAATCTGTCAATGTCCTGCATATTTGTTGGCATGTTAGCGTGTATGGGCAAGGTTCTGTTACTTTCTTGACCTTGTAATCTTCCACTTACGATTTCTTCGTCGAGAACAATGTTGAATTACCAAACTAATTTGCCAAGTCAAAATTTCATGCTGATTTCCACCTTGACCTTGTCACAAGAACCTGTAAACTGACGTTGTCAGGCTTCCATCATAGTTAGCTGACGTTCGCATGCTTCCGTCGGCTCACAGCGAGCTGTACAAATACAATTGCTCGCTTCAGATTCGCACCCCTGGCAATTAAATTGTGTTAACTTGCGTACAGAACATAGATGCGTTAGGTTTACCTACCGTTTCTTAAGTTGAGAAGTCCTCGCAAAGAACCGAAAAAATAAAGAAAAAAGAAGAAACAGAAACACTCACCAAGACATTAACACCTGGGCCCGAGCACACATGGACTCACTGATTACGCCTGCATTGCAGATGCTAACATATTTTTGGGGTCAAATCAAATGTTAATACAGTGCACCTATATATGCTAACGAGCATACAGATTTTATTTTGGCAGATACTTTACGACAGATATTTTACTGTTTACCTCAGCTAATGCCAAACCTAACTATGTACAACTTCTTACTTGGAAGTTTTCTCTTCCTTCTCCTTCTGCCTCTTGGTTGTTGTTTTCTCATTTACTGATGAGAAGGACACATATTTAACATGGTTTGTGACACTTGATCATGTCAAAAAAAAGTTGTCGATGTCATGGAATTAATTAGTCTTCTTTTTTTTGCAGGAAAAATTAACTAGTCTACTATTTGATCTTTCTGGGTAACTGAAAAGAAACTGCTCTGGATTTGCAGTTACACTTACTGAATATTGTGCTGCAACTAAGCTGGCTCTGCATGGCTTTTCCTATGAAGCAGTCCACTCTTCTGATATAGATGTTTCATCTCTCTCAACATGACAAGGTACACATCGTCCTGAATCGCCTTGTATTTGCGATCTCATAAAGCAAACACCCTTTGCCTAACGCCTTCTCTGCCCAGTTCTCAGGTATTCTGCTGTTGATGAACTTCCTGCACACCTGCAGTGACAAGAAAACACTGAAGAAGTGGTTCTTCATCGACAAGACAGTAGGCTGAAAGAGAGATCGACCACCATACTTGACCACAGATCTTTTCCTGATCGATTCGACCCAATGGATTTGAGCAACGGCTCACCGGTCATTACCGATCCGATAGCAATAGGCCAGCAGTTAATGGGAGTCCTGCCATCGAACATGATGCCGTTTTCAGTCATGCCCGGAGGCTACTCCAGCTCTGGCAACGCCGGCGTAAGCGTCAGCAGGCGCAAGATCGAGGAGGTCCTTGTCAACGGGCTGCTGGATGCGATGAAGTCCTCGTCGCCACGTAAGAAGCACAACATAGTCTTCGGCCAGGAAAACTTGCCTGAAGAAGATCCTGCCTACAGTGCATGGATGGTAAGATTTCATGACTGTTTTGGGTGGCCTAGTTGTAAGTTGTAACTAGTAGACCTGTTCTGAAGAAAGATATGTGTCTTTGTGCAGCAGGCGAAGTGCCCTTCTGCTCTGGCTTCCTTCAAGCAGATCGTAGCAAGCGCACAAGGCAAAAAGATTGCCGTGTTCTTGGATTATGATGGCACCCTTTCACCGATCGTCGACGATCCCGACAAAGCCGAGATGTCCCCTGTGGTAAATCAGCATAACCTGCTTAACAAGTACAGTAGTAACATTTCTTGTTTATCAACAAATGAACAGCTTCTAATGATTGGCCCCAAAAACTTCTTTCCTCAGATGAGAGCTGCTGTTAGAAACGTTGCCAAGCAGTTCCCTGCTGCAATTGTCAGTGGAAGATCCCGGAAGAAGGTATTTGATTGCTGTTTTTTACGTGCATATTACTGTGCTAGTGTCAGTGTCCTGGTGATATACAAGTGCATATTTGATTAATTTTGACGTATGCTTTATTGTCTCAGGTGCTTGAATTTGTCAAACTGAAAGAACTCTGCTACGCTGGAAGCCATGGGATGGACATAATGACATCTTCAACAAATTATAAACACAACACAGAGAAGGTGGGGATTTCTTTCTCATTGTCTTATTACTCCAGAAGGGATAAACTGTACTAGTGCCATGCTCCCCTCTTTTCACCTTCAAAAGAAGTACGGTCTATGCGCAATACTCATGGACCCTTAACTATCCACTTACAGGGTAAAGAAGCCAATCTTTTCCAACCTGCACGTGAGTTTCTGCCTATGATCGATGAGGTGCACTTCTTATTTCACTCTGAAGCTAACGAAATGTATTTCTTAGTGATTAGGAAAGCTGAAACTTCAGACGATGAGAGTGATTCCATCCTCTTTCTCTGGTTCGTTTAAAGTTCAGCGATCGTTCTTAACAGGTGCACATAGGTGCTCTCTTCTGTTGAATTAAGTAATAATAACCCACATACTTTTCTTGTAACAGGTTTCCAAGTCTCTCTTGGAAGTTACAAGCGGAATCGAAGGCGCGAGCGTTGAGAACAACAAGTTCTGCGTGTCTGTTCATTACCGCAACGTAGCCGAGAAGGTAAAAACATTATGCACATCAGGCAGCCGATGGATCTGTTTTTGTGGATGCACCTGCAGATTCAATTGACATTTTTGCCTGCTTGCTGCTCGCAGGACTGGAAACTGGTCGCACGGCTCGTAAACGAAGTGCTGGAGGATTTCCCCCGTCTCAAAGTGACCAATGGACGAATGGTAATTCAGACACCAAAACCTTTAGCTGGCTAGCAAGGCTTTCCTTCCGTTGATAGGTTTCTGAACATAGGATATCGCATGGTTTTCTGCAGGTTTTAGAGGTTCGTCCAGTGATCGACTGGGACAAGGGGAAGGCCGTCGAGTTTCTGCTTCAGTCGCTCGGGCTAAGTGACTCCGAAGACGTGATCCCTATCTACATCGGAGACGATCGAACTGACGAAGATGCTTTCAAGGTTTCCATTTTTTTTCTCTTTCTGAAGAAACCTGCGCAGTTGTAACAGTTCAGTCACATCTTTGACACCGTGTAAAATGTAAGCTTATGAGCTTTCTTCCGTTGGTTTGTTCAGGTGCTCCGGGAGAGGAACTGTGGATACGGAATACTGGTTTCGCAGGTGCCCAAAGAAACTGAAGCCTTCTACTCCCTCAGAGACCCATCTGAAGTAAAGCTCTTTCTATTTTTTCTCCTCCCTTCTTCCTTGCTGATTTTGTTCACCGAATGGGTTCCTGATCGTTTGCTGCTCGTGCAGGTGATGGAGTTCCTGAATTCCTTGGTGAGATGGAAGAAGCACTCGATATGAAAAACAAATAGTAACTGTAGTTTCTGATGCGACAATTTTGCAGCGTTGGAAACCGTAGCTAGAGTCGAAATATGTTGCTGTCCCCTTGTTAATTCGTTCTGATCCATTGATATTCTTGTACTCCTAGTCATGTTCTTTGCCACTGAAAAATATGATCAGTGGCTGCGTCGGTCTCTTGACGTTGTAATTCGCAAGCAAGATAGGCCTTTGTCCTTGCATCCAATTCTGATGAATAAACCGGAACCTCACTTTCCTGTCCGATTCTATGTCCGTAATGTTACTCTGTGAAAGAAAATTATTGATAACTCTATTAGGTAAAGCAAGTAGCATTTCTGTAGTGTTTGCTTGCTGATCCTAAATCATCAATGCTTCGCCATTTTTTTTTTATCAATACTGTAATTCCAATGGATGCTTTGGTCAGGAACTCACGATTAGAGCATCCACAACGTGAAGATTTCAATAAGATTTGTCACTTGAGGAAATAGCTAGTGGAACCTGGCGCATCTTGTTTTTTTAAAATTGAAAAACATGATATTTAAAAGTTTTGAAAAAATTGAAATAAATTTTTGTATGTACATATTATCTTGATACTTACTCGTGATTTTTTTAAAGAAAAATAAGATTATATGTGGCCTACACGAAAATGATAAAATATCAAAATGACACTATAATGTTCTTCAAAGAAATACAAATTTCAATTTTCTCTTTTTTCGCATAGACCACATATTGTTGTATTTTGCCTTAAAAAATTGCACATGCAATCAAGGTAATATATACATTCGTGAACTATTTCACCTTTTCTGAAATTTTAAAATAGCATTTTTTATTTTTATTTATCGGCTGTTTAGAGACTTGCAGCAGTAGTGTCGGGTGTTTGGCGTCTTGCATCGATATTGAACATGTGCTACATTGTTTTCATTGCAACAAGCACTCTCTCGGTCCTCCGATCGAGCCACCATAAAGTAGATTAAAGAGTAGCTTCTCTACTATTGGAGATCCTTAGTGGACGTACGACGGAGTATCATACGATACCACTCCTCAGATTTCATATGTGTTTTTAAAAAAAGTACAAGTTTCTATGAAATTTTAAAAACATGAGTATTATGGTTTTGATCTCAATATCAGTATTCTGGATATTGGATATTGAACCCAGTATAATGGCTAGAGCTCCCCAAATCAAACATCGGAACGGAGTGTAAATTTTTAGGAACCAAATTCAAAATACATAAAGAGAAACAAAAAAAAGAGATAAGCAATACTTGTCCTAAATACGCACGCAAAAACTCTGCACAGTTCATCAAGGACAACGTTTGGACACAACTGCACACGGTTCCAGCGATAACGATCCGACGGCTGGGATCGGCAGGGCTATCCTTGCAAGCCGGAGAAGGGATCCATCGCCGGCCGTGTTCTTGACGACTACCTTGCCTCACCTGCCCGCCTCCTCCCCCTCTCGTCGCGTGCGCTCCTTTTTTACTCGCAATTCGCAAACCCCAGACGCAATTCCCACACGCCGACCAACCTCCGAATCCGCAGCGCCCCTCCAGCCACCGCCGGCTCTCCGACCGCTCCATGGCCTCCTCCTCCTCCTCTACCCCCGGCCCCGCCGCCGCCGACGACCTCGACCAGCTCCTCGACAGCGCCCTCGACGACTTCGCCACCCTCGATCTCGCCGCCGCCCCCAACAGGTCCACCTCCACTCCCAACCAATCTCCCCACGACTTTTTTAACTGAATCTCTGCTTCGGTATCCCCTCCTCTCTCTCTCTGCAGCGGCGAGGCGTCGGCGTCGTCGTCGACCGGGCCCGCGAGGCCGGTGAGGGGGCTGGGCATGTCGCTGCCCGACCCCAGGGCGCCCAGGCGCCGCGCCGCGAGGCAGCCGCCCAGGGGCGCGCACGCGTCCGAGGCGCTCGAGAAGCTCACCCAGGAGACGAGGGAGGCCGTGCGCGGGCTCGAGTCCGCCACCGGCGGGATCGGCGGCCTCGACGACGAGGCCATGATGGAGGACTTCGTCAAGCAGTTCCAGGAGTTCGCCGGCGCGCAGGTAATGATTGCTTTACTTACCATGCTTGACCAATAGAAAAGGATATGGGAGGCTTCAGATCCTTGTGGTGGTGCTGAAATCCAATGGATGAAACCACACTAGCGCGGGCATGGAAAACTAGGATCAAACGGTGAACCGGCATCTGGAGATTCGTTAGCTTAAGATTCTTTGCCTGGGAATGCTAATGCAGCTGCCTGCAAAAAGTTCTGGGATTTTCTTTTGGGCAGTTGTGATGTGTCAACTAATACTCAATCGAACTCCTAGGGGTAGGTGGGAAGGAAGGCATTGGTGTAATTTGATCTTGGAATGCAGACTCCTTAGTTTCAATAGCAATTCAGCTGGCGTCGCTAATTATGTCCAATCTATTGGCAATACACGTTCAGTGCTGCAACAATTTCGGTTATGTCTTACTATTTTTCTGAGAATTTCTATAAGATACAACATGTTAGCAGAGTATATATACCCAGTATCTTGCCAACTATTTCTTTTCAATACCCGGTATCTGGAAGCATTACTGGTGCAGCATCCCTGATTGGCCATGCCGCCATTTTTTGGCAGATTGTTGGTTAAGTTAGGACGTAATCACAAATGTTGGCGGTTATTCTACTATTTATGTGACTCAACCTTGGGAAATTTCTTGGACAGAAGCTGTTAAATTAGTGTTTGATGTTAGGAAGTTTCAAAACGAAATGTTTGATGTTCAAACGCAGTTAAAGTTATGCTGTATTCGTACAACTATGGACCAAATGATTTACACTGCTCGTCTTCCACAGGATATGGACTCTATTGTTGAAACAATGATGAAGCAGCTTCTGTCCAAGGAGATCCTTCATGAGCCCATGAAGGACATTGTAGAGAAGTACCCACAGTGGCTGGAAGACAACAAAAGCAAGATAAGCAAAGAAGACTTTGAGCGTTACAGCAATCAGCTTGAACTCATGCTGAAGCTTAATGAGGTCTATGAGCATGAGCCCGAGAACATGTCCAAGATTTTTGAGATCATGCAAAACATGCAAGAATGTGGTCAGCCCCCCAGTGATCTTGTTCAAGATATTGTTCCAGATCTGGATCTGAGCAAGCTCGGACAACTGTAAGTCTTGCACAAGTTGCCATTTTTAACCGTAATAATGCTGTCATCACTGCTTTTATTTGCATGTTCATCTAAACTGAAGTTCATATGCTGGGGGGCTACTGATATTTGGAATTTGTAGCTAATACAGTACCACTAGACACAAATTTATATCTTGTGATGAATAATGGTTAAACTCTATCGCTAAAGCTCGTGACTATTTTTTTCAATTGGTGGGAAATGCTTTTGTTTATCTTCTATCTTTCTTCTTGGGTGGTTGTTTATCTTCTGTATACGTTGTGAAACATAACTTAGCTGCTTTTGGATTCAAATTGCAAGATAATAGTCGGCCTAGATTAGTATGAATTATGTCGATCCCACAATGGAAATGTCTGTACTATTGAGTATACATCTGTGCTAGTATGAACGTGGGTGGCTTTCTATTGTGTGAAGAAAAGTGGAGGTTATTCTTAGCCATTTCTTCTTTGAATATTGTTTTGCTAGTTCTTAACTGTCTCAAGTGCTATTACGCCTTTCCTTGATGGTAATTGATCATGGCAAATTGAGTTGGTGATCAGCTGATTATGGAACCAAATTGGCAAGTTGATATAATTGCACAGCGAACGTAAATTACACTGTAATGTTTGTAAGACAAAGAAATTTTATTGTAGTTTAAGTAGTGAGTTTGTTTACCTGTATGCTGAGTTACATTATTTATCTGATGTCATATTGTTGTTCACAATACATATGACCTCATTTACATTGAAGGATCGACTAACTAGGTATTGCACTGTATTGCAGCTCTCCCGAAATGCTTGAATCAGGAGAAAACTGCTGCATCATGTGATGAGCAAAGCATTCCATACTGGGTGAAAATTCCATGAAGTTCGTTACCTGTACCCTCTCCCTCCCCCTTTTAGTTTAAAGTTACTCCCGTTGGATCATCTGTTAAGCTCTACAGATATAAAATAGTTCAGTGGTTTCTGAATACCTGATGGATGTTACGCTTCAGTTGATGTACATTGATAATGAGAAAAATAAGTCCATTTGCCTTATGTGATTTGAATTTCTGCACGCAAAAGTAAGAGGGTTCCTGCTGTTGTAACGCAGAGCAGAAAGACGTGTACTGTATTTTTCTTGTCCTGATATCCTTGTCTAGACATGGGTTTAGAGCTAATGTTAAGTTGAGCCGTGAATTATGCTGAAGCATTATGTTGATGCTATATGGAGTTTTCAGGGAATCCACCAGGGCCGAATCCGCTGGGCTCCCAGGTCTCCAACAGCCTGCCGCCAACTAGATGCCACTATGAGCTCATGAAACATACAAAATTTAGACGACTGGCGCCCAATCCGACATCAACCAGGATGCAAAATTAAGGTTCTTCCAAATTTCGACCTTCTTTCAATGCCTTGGGAGAACACTTAATTAGCCCAATATCGTCATACAGAATTATTCCCTACATACAAACCAGGAGAACCACTAGGCTGCACACAGACATACCAACAAGCTAAGCAAACAGTGCCAGCTACAGAACCAAGATCACGCATAGAATGGAATAGATCACTACTACAAAGCCAATCAAACTTGACACAAATTTAGGGGGCCGGCCTGGTTGTCTCTGCTGCCGAACTTGTTTCAGCAAAAGGCCTTGCATCATGTGCGGTCCTGACCACTTCCTCACCGCGTATCATCATCTTAACATGGGCATCCCTTATCTTGCGAACCATGGCAGATGCGTCTCTCATCCGCATCCTCTCTGTCGGATTATGCTTGCAGCATGATAGTGCAACCTTCATGACGGAGAATATGGCATCGCTTTCATGTCCCATTGCGTTGCTTCTGTCCTGCAGACTGCTCCCCATGGCTTCTTGTATGGACAGCAGGGCTGGATCAGCGATCTGCATCAGCATTCCAGTAAATGCATTCTTCTCCACATGCTTCTGCAAGGTAAGCCCGCCTATGAACATGCTGTGGGTAGGTGCCATCCCTGTGAACAGCTCGAGGACGACGATTCCAAAGCTGTAGATGTCTCCACATGGAGAGACCTGGCCACCTTGGCCATATTCTGCGTTTCATATATAGAACAAAAAAATTAGTAATTTTCCATGCAAAATTAATGTTGTGGAGTATGTAATGTTAGAGAAAAATTTAAGGAACCTGGAGCGATGTATCCAATTGTTCCTCTTATTCCAACCGAGCTCTTTGAATTCATCGGTTGCTCCATGCCTGGTTCAGGAAGAATCTTCGCAAGGCCGAAGTCCCCGACGTGAGCGACTAGATCCTCGTCGAGAAGAATGTTGCTTGGCTTCAAGTCACAGTGGACTATTGGTGGCTCACAGTTGTTGTGCAGATAATCTAGTGCATCAGCTATATCAACTGCAATATTCAATCTCTGCGCCAATGTCAAACCTTGCAGTTGATGTGATGCCTGTACATCCAGATTTAACCACCTATCTAGGCTCCCATTAGTCATGAACTCGAACACGATGGCTTTGAAGTCGTTTTGGTTTGGGTCCGAGCTTGAGCAGCAAGTTATAAAACTGTTCAAGTTACGGTGGCGAATCTTACTAAGTGTCTCACACTCAGCCAGAAAGGTTTTTGAGGAACCAGACTGTTGAAGATCAAAAACCTTCACTGCTACTGTCACCATGATATCTTTGAGCACCAAACCACACTTGTACACTGATCCATACCTTCCTTTACCAATCAAATTGACACTGGCAAAACCGCTTGTTCCTTGGACCAATTCACCATAAGAGACTCTAGGATAACGGTCACCCATGAGTTGGAACTCTCCATTGGTTGTAGATCGAGCTTTTGATCTCTTTCTCATTGTGAAGAAAAGAAGCATCAAACTCATACACAGAATTATGCCAGCAACAATTGGGGTAACTACTGTAGTAATGAAATGGTGTTTTCTCGAGCCGTGTCCCATGGATTCTGCTGGGCATGGCGGCAAATGTAGCTCTGAGATACCACCACAAAGCCCCGAATTACCACCAAACGAAAATCCAGATGCATTACTAAACACGCCATGCGATGGAACTTTGCCATCTAGATGGTTGAATGACAGGTCTAGCTTGTATAATGACTCCATGATTTCCAAGCTTTCAGGGATATGACCAGAAAGGTTGTTGTGTCCGAGATGTAACTCTTCAATGCCACCCATTAGCCCCAACTCTTGAGGAATCACACCAGAGAGTGTGTTCTTTGTGAGATTTAGCAACAACATGCCTTGCATTTTCCTGATAGATGACGGGATGCTACCATTAAAGGAGTTATGGTCCAACCTGAGTTCTATCAAGCTTTGGCAGTTGCTGAGTTCATTGGGTAGGGGCCCTGATAAGTTGTTCCTTGATACATATAGGTATGCAAGGTTTGTCAGGCCGCCAACTTCTGACGGAAGAGGACCAACAAAGTAATTGTCAGAAAAATCTAGCAAGATTGACAAGGATGATAGGTTAAAGATCTCCTTAGGCAATGGACCTGTGAACCTATTGTATGAAAAATCTATTGTAGTTATCTCCTGGAATCTCCCTAGGGTTGTTGGAAGAGGCCCATCAAACCTGTTGCCGGTTGCCGGAAGAATTACTAATCGTGTCAAGTTCCCGATGGAGGATGGAAAAAACCCTGTCAATAGATTATTATCGAAATACAAAGCTTGTAGCAAATTTAGCCTCCCGATGCCGTCGGGCAAGGCACCAGTAAACCGATTATTGGAGAGGTCCAGTTGATTTAGCCCGACAAGATTGCTTATGCCAGATGGTATATTTCCAGAAATCTGATTGTATCCAACATCTAGTTCTTTGAGTTGTGCTGATAGGTTGGCAATAGAGCTTGGTAGCACGCCACCTAAATTGTTGAAAAAGAGGTCAAGTGTACCAAGGCTTGTGCAGTTTGTAAAGAGCGTCATGAACTCCCAGTCCTGAGCAGTAGCTGCCGTTAGCTGATTCATTTCTAGACTGATATAGTCTAGGCAGAGCAATCCAATCTCGCGAGGCAATGTACCAGTGAAGTTGTTGGATGACATGTCTAGGCCGGACATCGCAGTTGCATTGGCAAGAGAAGCTGCAGGAAGGCTTCCTGTAAGGTGGTTCTTTCCCAGTAACAGGTACTCGATATTTGGGAGGCGATCCCCCAAGTTTGAGGGAAGTTCACCATGCAAATCATTCCCCGCCACACTGAAGACAACCAGAGAGGAAATGTTAAAGAGATTTGCAGGGATGATGCCAGAGAGGTGGTTTTCACCCAGTTGAATCAGGATGAGACTAGTGATTGTGCCGAGGCCCTCCGGGATGGAACCTTGGAGTTGGTTTGAGCTGAAATCGATATTTTGCAGTGCTGAGAGGTTGGTAAGTGATGGCGGGATGGTTCCAGTGAACTTGTTGTTCCATAGGCTTAGGGCCTTGAGACTTGACAATCCTCCAAGCCAAGGGGGGATTTCTCCGGTGAGCTGGTTTGTCCCAAGGTAGATGTCTTCAAGACGGGTGCAGTTCTGCAAGCCGGCGTCTATGTTACCATGAAGCGAGTTGTTGGACAAGCGAAGAAAACGTAAGCGAGATAGACGACCAATCGATGAAGGTATTTCGCCATGCAAATTGTTCAGGCTGAGATCTAGAGTGTTCAAGAATGTGAGGTTCCCGATGGAAGGCGTGATTGTGCCACCAAGGCCCTCCGAAGTGAGGTTAAGCGCCGTAACCCTGTGTTTATGCCTAATGCTGCAACTCACACCTGGCCACTGGCAGAATTGAGTACTTGTGTTCCATGCATCTAGGACACCACCCCTCTGGTTACTTATGCTTGCCTTGAATGCCAACAAGGCATCCACATCGGTCCAATTGCTGAATGTTCTCGCTGATGCCGACTGGAGTAGTATGTACGGCAAAAGAAGCAACAGAAGAACAGGGAACATCGATCCCACTGGGAAGCAGAGAGAAGAAATGAGTAAGCTTTATATCATTCCATACCGAAAGTAATGAACATATTGTGTATATGCTTATTAGTCGGCCAAAGCCTCACTAGTTTAAGGAGAAGATATCGAAGTTAGGACGGTGTCTGCTTTGAAAGATACATAATTTCGCACAGTGGCATACAAATTAGGAAACGAGATATGGATTGGATACCTTTTGTATTTCGTGCCGCGGAGTTGCGAATAATTTTTTTTCTTCCTTCCTGCCTGCCCGCGCCTCTCTAATTAGACTGATGCTCTTTTTTTCGGAAGGAATTAGACTGATGCTCTAGTAGTGCATGAAATGAGCAAGGATGCAGCTTGTAGCTTGAGTGAAGGCCTTATAAATGGGCGAGGTCATCAAGGACGGACATGGGAAAGCAAGAAAGCATCTTCCTGGGCTGCATAGCTAACATGACAAAGCCCTTGACTCGCCGGGTCAAGAAGTGCGAGGTGTCATGCCCTTGCCGGTCGAGTCGCCGTGTGCAAGCAGTGCTGTCTTCATCAACAGCATAGACGGATAGTAGAGTCGCTCTTAGTAGTTGCCAGCAGGGTACAAGTGCTGAGAAAATGTAGTGTGAAAGTGAAATGGTGGTGGGCACTGGTCAAGGAGGCGATCGAAAGCTCCCTCACCTAGTGTCACACGGCAAGACCAGGAGGACGCATGCGTCAACAGGTTCTTCTTGCCTACTGTACTACGTACTGCAACTTTTCTTATCAACTAGCTAAGATTCCCTACATGTCAAATCGAATAGCAGCTGGATCTTTGTGAAAACACTAACCAACATATTTTCTCCGATTTTTCTCCAGAAATTAGGAGCTCTGCTCGTCTATGCACACTGAACTACTGAAGGTGACAGCTCGAGGGGTGGAACTCTCTTCTGTGTATTGTTCTTTAGAGTTCCGAGACATGAATCGACAGTTATATACTCTTTATATGGGCCTCATGGGCCACACACACACACATACACTGCAGGACACAACCCAACACTCAAGAGGGATGATAGATGGGTGCGGGCGCACCCAGTTTTCCAAAAAATGAAAAAAACGCTATTTCAAAGTTTCAAAAAAATATGTAGTAAAATTTTGCATGTACATATTATGTTGATACATATTTGTGTGCGTTTTCACGAAAAAATACCATTGTATGTGGTCTACACACACACGGGTAAGTATCAACATAATGTGAACATGCAAAAATTAACTTCACATTTTTTTGAAACTTTTAAATAGCATCTTTTAAAAAATTTCATAACTGGGTGCGCGCGTACCCAGGTTCCGTTTGGTATTTTCGGATGATAGATGTGTATCATTCATATCTTTTCACATGCCAGATTGCAATCTCTAGTTCCCAATTTTTTTTTTTTTGAAGATGAACCATTATATATTACGCATGCAAGTCGTCTCATTAAAAACCTTCCAATCCCCTTCGGTATCCTGGTAAGGAAAAGAGTACGTAAAAAACTTACTGCACCAAAGTCACAGAATGGTTACATCAAGATGGGAAAAGGCCTAACAAGCAGAAGGTCTAGACAACCCAATGTACCTACAATCATCCGTAACTAAATCCATCAAAGAACCAGGAATAGAGTCCCGAATAACACCGGATTCATCCCTTTTTTTCCCAGTTGCGCCAAAGCATGCGCCAAACCATTGCTTCTACGGTCCACCTTGCAAATAGAAATAGACTAATAAATATTCAGAAGCTCCCGTCCTTCCGAGTAAAGACTCCAACCAGATGACATATCCCTGGTGTTACTCTGAAGGGTGTTAACTGTACGTAGACAATCAGATTCCATGATTGCATGAGGAGCTTGGAGGTTGATAAGGTGTTTTAAACCTACCAGACATGCCAAGATTTCAGCTTCCTCCGCACTTGCGCACCAGGGGATGAACTACCATTCAGATAACAAAACCTGAACGGCATAGTCACGCACCACAACACCAATACCAGCTTTTTTGCTTTGCGAATCCCATCCCACATCCACATTAGCCTTTATCCCGCCTATAGGGGGTGCTGTCCATCGAGCATTCATCGACGGACCCTCAGAAATAGTGTAATGTTCAGGCATAGCTAGAGATTTACCTTTTGGATCAAAAACACTGCTAGAAGCGGTACCAAAGGACTCCAAGTAATTGCTAAGGAAAGGGATTGAGGCAGCGATCGATGCTTTTCCGTCCCCATGTACAATATTATTTCGGTGATGCCATGTCCTCCAAAATAGGAAAATAACCTCAGCTCTAGTTCTCTCAGGTAACTTGTTTAGCAGAGACAGTAGCCAGTCATTACCGGTATAGGCAAAGTCAGCCTCTGGCGGAAGCTTCCATTTGAGTCTCATACCTTCACGAAGAGCTCGAGCCATAGTGCACCGAATTAAAGCATGGTGAGAGTCCTCTAGTTCATTACCACAAATCGGACACATGGGATCAACACTAGTGATCCTACGTTGTAGCCCTACACAAACAACAAGAGTTGATGTCGCCACCTTCCATGCGAAGACGCGAAGTTTCTGCGGGACTTTTGCTTGCCAAATCACCTTCCAAATCTTCCTTTCTCCATTCGGTTCCGAACTACTTTGGCCACGGCTTAAATCGTCCAGGGATTGTTGGATACCAAGCCGGTATGCAGACCTCACTGAAAAAGTCCCATTGCTCTCAGGTAACCAGGAGATAAAATCATCGCAAGCCCGTGCAGGAAGTTTTATGGCCAGAACAGCATCAACATCAAGCAGGAGACATCACTCACGAACCAGCCTTTCATTCCATGTGCAATTAGTTTGTTCTATTAACTCTGAAACCCAATGTATGCGAGATCCATTCCGTCGCCCACAGAGTTTTGGGGCCTATGCGGGGAATCCAGTTATCACGAAAAATTCTTACACTAGAGCCCGAACCGATCCTCCAAATGGCACCTTTTTAAAGTAATTCCAGGCCAAACTCAATGCCTTGCCACGTCGGAGAAGCATTCTGGATGAATGCAGTATCAAGCAAATTTGCAGAAGGAAAGTACTTGGCCTTTAATAATCGAGCACATAGACTGTCCGGATATTGAATTAATCTCCAGGCTTGCCAAGCTAACAAAGCTTTGTTAAAGACCTTGAGGTCTCGGAACCCAATTTCTCCATATGATTTAGGCCGTGTCATCTTATCCCAGGACATCCAATGCATGCGCCTCCTATTTTCCTCATCTCCCCACAAAAAATTTCGAATAATCTGAGAGAGTTTCTCGGTCAAACCAGCGGGAAATTTGAATACTCCCATAGCATAAGTGGTTAGAGATTGTAGAACAGATTTAATAAGGATTTCCTTTACACCGCTAGACATGTACTTCTCACTCCAATCACATGCCCGCTTAGAGAACCTTCCTTTGATGGGAAGGAACTTTGATCCTTTCATTCTCCATTCGGGAACATGAAGTCCCAAATATTTTTCCTCGAAAGTAACAGTCTCATATTTCAAAATATCCTTGATTTCCGTTGCACATTAGCAGGACATTGGTTTCCATACATAATAGAACATTTGCCCATGCTTACTAATTGCCCAGTACTCTTTTCATAATTGTCCAGTACCTCTTTGATGACTAAGGCTTGTTGTACCGATCCTTCGAAAAACAATAAACTATCATCCGCAAACAAAAGGTGGGAAACTCTTGGAGCAAGATGACAGATATGGAGTTCGCGAAGAGCCCCAACCTCAACCTGCCTTCTAATCAAAGAAGAGAGCCCATCAGCCACAAATAAAAATAAGTAAGGCGACAAGGGATCACCTTGGCGGAGACCACGGGATGGGGAGAAGGAGTCCAACATATGTCCGTTAAAGCGAATAGAGTAGCGGACAGTGATCACACAAGCCATCACCCACTGAATCCATTGACTATGAAAGCCCATCTTCGCTAAAACCCCCTCGAGAAAACCCTAGTCAACGCGATCATATGCCTTTGCTAAATCCAACTTGTACGCACAAAATTTTGCTCTTGCTGAAGACCCGGACTGAATAGCATGAATGCATTCGAAACCTACCAATGCATTATCAGTGATCAACCGTCCATGGACAAATGCACTTTGCGTTGGTGAAATAATATCCTATAAAAAATGTCTGAGGCAATTAACCAAACATTTAGAGACCACCTTATAAACGATGTTACAGAGCCCAATCGGCTTGTAGTCCTTTAACTCCTCCGGGTCATTCTTCTTTGGAATCATCACAATTGCTGTATCATTAACCTCCTGAGGCATTATACCAGTACTAAAAAAGACTTGAACATCTCGAACCACCTCATCACGAAACAAACCCCAATTGCGTTGTAGAAACCCCATATCTTTTGTTAGATAATCGGCAACTTGTTGCCCTGAACTAACATGAGTTATCTTGATAATACCGGCATCCAATTTTTCCTTGACGAGCCTGTCTATCTCTACATGATTGGTTCTATCATGTTGAACATGATTATTTGAAATGCAAATGGCAAACTTGATGCCACGCAACGAATTTAGAGGCCCTTGTTTCGATGCCTTTAACTCGAGTAGGAGGCCTCTTATCCACAATATCTCACTTAAACCTTGAGACTTACATTTTTTGTTGATGCGGTTCAATCAGGATGGACAAATTCTTCAAACTGGAGATGAACGTCCACGAGAGTGAACTTGACCAGTATGGAGTCGTTAACCATGCGATCTATTGTGTCTGCATGGAGAAAGGTTAGCCCTTGCCCCTTACACCCGGTCGATATCTGAACTCTTCAGTGCTCGGCTTATTTTTCATTTTGATTCATATCTTGGATAATTGGATTCATAACCTCCCGCAGCTCGAAAGGAGATAATTACTGCTCTTCGCATCAACATGGCTTACATTGCCTACTTCACGGCTTTTTCAACAACAAAGTCTGTTGTATTGTGATCCAAATTCATATACTAAAGGGAGGCTAACTTCTGACGAGCGGAGCGAGGCCCGTCGCCGGTAGGCTTGGGCCGAAGCGTTGACACCGCCTATATATACATCTTGTAAGCCGCCGGCTAGGGTTTATCAGATTATAAGATAACCCACGGTATTTGTAAACACTCCCCGATATAGTGAAGTTTTGCTGGCTGGTGTCCGTGGTTTTTTCCCCTTCTGTGTTGGAAGGGGTTTTTCCACGTTAAATCTTGTGTCCACTGCGTGTGTTTCTTTATCGTTCTTCGTTATTTGCTTGTCGCTTTTATAACAAAGTCATTAGTTCGCCACTTAGCATTCTGTTCAAATAGATTTCTTCTCTCACACAGTCGACATGTATGTTGGTGAGAAAGCATGAAAGGAAGTGAAGAAGCCTGGTGGAGACCTTGCAACCAGTGGCGAGGAGGATGCATGCACTTGGTCTCTTCTCCAAGGCGCCGGATTAGGTGATCGGAAAGCTTGATATTTCTTTTACTTCTTGTTCTCGGCTAGCGGCCTTTCCCTTGCGTGGATGTTGAGTGTTATTGCTTGTGGATTTATAGCTATGTGGGATGTTTTCCTTTTGCTTAGCTGGGATCCCCACGAAATTCTAGACTTTAGTGTGTAAGCTGGTACACCCCAGCCAACTTGGTGTTGCTTTCTCAAAAAGGGCATCATAAAGCAGCATTTGTCCATTTTTCTCTAAAAATTCTGTGTGCCATTCGGGATTAGTTGATAGAGATGAATTACTCATATGAGCTCACGAAAAGCATACAAACACGGCAAGAATGGAACACGCACGCTCGTACTATATATATATAGGACGGGGCATGCGTCCATATCTCCAGGGAGATGACCACCATGCACCTTCATTTACCGGGCGTGAAGCAACCAGGTGCTGATCTCGCTCCTACCAGCAAGCGCCCACCACCTTCCCTGCTCCGCGTTCGGGCTAGAGCTTCTTGCTCCAGCAACCTCGTCATACTCTCCGGTCACTCACATCGGTCCCGCCGCCATGTCAAGACCATGTGTGCTGCCGCCTCTTCTGCGCGATCCCTCCAAGGCATCTCCAGGAAAAATAACAACGAGGATACAAAACTAAGGTTCCTCCGAATTTCAACCCCTTTTTGAAAGAATTCTTCGGTGGAACACTTAAATTAGTCCAATCTCTTATCTCTCCCTATGTTTGTTTTGCGATGCAACTCAATTAGGACGGACAAATTCTTCGAGCTTGAGATGAGCGTCCGCGAGAGCGAACTTGACAAGTATGGAGTCGTGAATCATGTCATATATTGTGCCTACATTGATAATGGTCAGGCCTTGCGCCCCAACGCTCGCTCGATACCTCTGCTCTTCAGAGCTATCTCGGTTTTTCCCCCTTTGATCCATATCTTCGATCTGTAAACTTATGCAGCTCGAGAGGAGTTGCTTACGGGTCTTGGCATCAGCACGGCTTCCGTGGTATGCGCCGGCAACGCTATGGCGCTGTCGGAGCTGAACCTCAAGTACCTCACGCCTCTAAGGGTAAGGGTCAGTGCGCATATATCTATGTACTGTCATAAGTCTCTGAACGGCTCTCAAGGTTTAATCATCGTCGCACGCGCTCACTACATCTGCATTTTCGTTCAGCGCGGCGCCAAGTTTGTCGTCAGGGTGAGGCTTGTTCAAATCAAGGGCGCGAGGATATTCTTCGAGCAACTCATCGAAACACTGCCGGATCGCGAGGTAATATCTGCGTACGTGTGATCTTACCGTGTTTATGTTGTTTCTTAGAGTATTGATTGGTACATCTTTCTCTTCTAATGGCAGCTCGTACTGGAAGCGACGGCCACCGCCGTTTGCCTCAACAAGGATCACCGCCCAACTCGGGTCTTCCCTGAGATGTCGTCCAAGCTGCAGCAGTTCTTCTCATCACAGGATTAATAGGAAAAAGTTAACCTTAATATGATGGGCATGCTTTGCAAATTCTCAGATGAATAAAATGTACAGTTAATCGTGTCCTCACATGGCATGTTTTTTCGAACCATGCAGAAGACCTGCGATGTATATATATTAAGAAGAAGAGAAAGCCCCCAGAAGGACTACAGTACAATCATGGTTACAAAATTAAACGTGACCTGACCTGGCCAAAAAAATACACTAAGCTACAAAACTAGGCAGCGAAAACTACTTCCTACGGACTGAAGCGACCTCCTAGCTGATGACCACAACCTTGCTTCAGATTTGATTTGATCAATGGTTTGAAGCAAAGGTTTGCAATCATTGTCGAACACTTGATCATTTCTTTCCCTCCAGATCGACCATGAAACAAGGATGACAATATTCAGTTTCTTCTTGTTTGTGTTCTGGATATTTGTCTGTTAGGCGTAGAGATCTACTAGGATAAAACCTGTGCCAGGATGAATAAGATCCAGGGGTTAATTACCTTCTCCCTTGGAGGCAGACAAGCCTCCCGACGTTGATGGCGACGGCGGTGGAGTGAGCGTGATGTAGTGGCGGTGGAGAGCTTCCCGTCGGCACTGCGCAAACCCTAATCGGTGGGTCTGTAAGTGGGGCGAGTGGCAGCTCCAGAACACCTCGTACTGAGTGCCACCGACCCCCACCTCTCTTTATTGCGCAGGCGACAGGGGCCCACCAACCAGATGCGGTTGGGCGCCCCCGATCAGGGCGCGGTCAAGGGTTACGTCGAGTCGTTGGACTCGAACGGGTGGAGATCATCCTAACATTCTCCCCCTTGATCTCAACTTTACTTTTAACTTTATACTTTCATTTTATTCGTTTCATTTTGGATCAGTCCATAGGGCATGTTTCATCGTCACAGCTCTATTGCCGATAGAATCAGACAGCCACAATACACTTCTCTGTTTTGAAACAAATTCTTTTACTTTTGGGCCTCTTATGATCCAGGATAGGTAAGATTTTCCCTTAAACCCATGCCGGCTACGTGCTCCTTGAACACGCTGGATGGTAAGCCTTTCGTTAGCGGATCCGCAAGCATATCTTTTGTCCTTATATGCTCGAGACTTATAGTTTGATCCTGGACCTTGTGTTTCACAACATAATACTTAACCTCAATCGGTTTAGTAGCATTACTCGACTTGTTGTTGTGAGCATTAAATACTGCAGGCTCATTGTCGCAGTACATCTTTAGTGGTTTGTCAATACAATCTACCACTTTCAAGTCGGGTATAAATTTCTTTAACCATAATGCCTGCCCCGTGGCTTCATAACATGCTATAAATTCTGCATACATCGTGGATGATGCAACTATCGTCTGTTTGGAGCTTCTCCACGAAATAGCTCCCCCTGCGAGGGTGAATACATATCCAGATGTGGATTTTCTATTATCTTTATCCCCCGCAAAATTTGCATCTGAATACCCTCTTATTTCTAGGGAATCAGATCTTCTGTATGTTAGCATGTAATTCTTTGTGCCTTTCACATAACGCAATGCCTTCTTTACCATTTTCTAGTGTTCAAAACCTGGATTTTCTTGATATCTACCGAGTACTCCGGTGATAAATGCTAAGTCAGGGCGAGTGCACACTTGTGCATACCGTAGGCTTCCAATAGCCGAAGCATATGGAACCGCTTTCATTTGATCGAGCTCGTATTGATTTTGGGGACTTTGATGTTTCCCAAAACTGTCGCCCTTGACTATAGGGGCAGGTGTGGCACTGCACTTATGCATATTATACTTACTTAGAATCTTTTCTAAATAATCCTTTTGCGATAGTCCTAATACTCCATTGTTTCTATCTCGGTGAATTTCTATGCCCAAAACATATGACGCTTCACCAAGATCTTTCATATCAAAATTTGAGGACAAGAACTTCTTTGTCTCTTGCAGTAGACTAACATCACTGCTGGCAAGCAGAATATCGTCGACATACAAGATTAGGAAAATATATTTCTCACTTTTAAACTTTGCATAAACGCAATTGTCCTCAATATTTTCTTTAAATCCAAATCTCTTAATTGTCTCATTGAACTTTAGATACCACTGTCTGGAGGCTTGCTTTAATCCATAAATGAATTTCTTTAGGCGACATCTCATTTCTTCCTTGCCTTCCATGATAAAACCCTTGGGTTGTTTCATGTAGACATTTTCTTCTAAATCCCTGTTTAGAAATGTCATCTTTACATCCATTTGATGCAACTCTAAATCAAAATGTGCAACTAGTGCCATGATGATTCTGAAAGAATCCTTACATGAGATCGGAGAAAATGTCTCATTGTAATCTATCCCTTCTCTTTGTGTAAATCCTTTTACCAGTAGAGGTGGCTGTTGTTGCCCCCTTTCATGCTCAACAAATGGTTCATTCGGCTCCTGACGGACAGGTTCCGAATTTTCACTCATCGTTGTCATGGGTGGAGTTACAACAGGCACTTGCACCACAATCGCAGGGATCGTCGGTACATGTGCACATGGTAGCGCAAAAAATGGCTCCCGAGTCATCGAATTAGGTGCATGCACCCTCTTCTCCTCAAGATCAATTTTTCGAGCTACCATGCTCCCCTCATCATTTCTTCCTCTAAGAAGACAGCATGTCTCGTTTCCACAAACTTTGTGTATTTCTCTGGACAGTACAAACGATAACCTTTTTTGACTTTTCAGGATATAGCCAATAAAATGGCAGCTGACTGTTTTGGTATCTAACTTTGTGATATTTGGATTGAATACTTTGGCCTCAGCAGGGCTCCCCCACACTTTCAGGTGGTTTAGAGAAGGCACTCTCCCTGTCCATAGCTCATACGGCGTTTTGGGCACCGATTTGCTTGGTACTCTGTATAGAATGTGAATAGCGGTTTTTAACGCCTCAATCCACAATCCCAATGGTAGGGTGGAATAGCACATCATACTGCGCACCATATCCATAAGGGTACGGTTGCGCCTTTCAGCTACCCCATTCTGCTGAGTTTCGCCCGACATCGAGTACTGGGCGACTATTCCAGTCTCCTATAGGAACCTTGTAAAAGGTCCAGGGACTTGGCCATATGGAGTATGTCGACCGTAGTACTCCCCTCCACGATCAGACCTGACTATCTTTATTCTTTTATCATGCTGATTTTCAATTTCAGCTTTGAATATTTGAATTTATCCAACGCTTCTGTTCTTTCTTTTATTGGATAAATATAACCATATCGGGAGTAATCACCCGTGAATGTTATGAACGAATCATAGCCATCCACACTTTTCACAGGAAATGGTCCACATATATCGGTGTGAATTATTTCTAGTGTTGCTGTGCTTCGATTTGCACCCTTTTTAATTTGCTTTACAAATTTTTCTTTAATGCAATCGATGCACTGTTCTATGTCTGAGAATTCTAATGGAGGAAGAATATCATTTTTAACGAGTCTTTCTATTCTCCCCCTCGAAATATGGCATAAGCGACAATGCCATAATTTCGATGATTCATCAGTTCTTTTCATTTGTTCTTTGTCCAACACGAACAACAATTTTCATTCACATTACACACAGACAACACCCACATAAGCGTTATTACACCATATGGCACACTTGCCATGTCCTTCCTGTCCATGTGTACTTTTCTATCACCAGTTGCTACAGCAGCTGGGTCGCACATATCTTTGAAGAACCAGTGAACTGGCTCTTTATTCTTTCAAGATACTCCCATACGGAAGCACACTTTGCAATTGAGCCCACAATAGCGTTCTCAATTGTATTCTTTATAAATGGCACTTAAGCACTTTTATTCTGCCATGCAGAATCATCTTTCTTGTCATTTCCGACTGGATCTTTTCGTCTGACCGGCTGTGGGAAACCCAGTCCACCTCAACACAAATCGACCTTCTTTCTTTATTCAGTGTAGTTGTCACCTCTGAGGGTTGGAACATTCTTGATGCAACTTATCAAGTAGTACCCTCCTTTAAAACTACAATGAAATGAGATCATAACAACAATTGCATGCAATAATTCAATCGTTGGTCAAAATTAGAACATACAACTGTTTATGCAATTAAATATATATCACCGTTGGGCAGGAAATAGAGATAAATGCACACCTTATTGCAACAAATCATGATTATGTCATTAATAACGTTGGTTAAAAAATAACAGAACCATAATTGTCACAATAATCACTTTGATTATCACTTTTGCACATGTTATTACAACAAAACATGATCATGCCATCAATAACGTTGGTCATAAAATAACATATCATAATTGTTTCAACAATCACTTTTAAGCAACTTTTTTTTAAATTTTAATCATCACTTTTGCATTTTTCCAAATTGAAAATGCATCTTAACTATTTGCAGCGGAAACTTTGAAGTCAAACTTTAAACTTTAAACTTTTCAGAAGCATCTCTGTTACTTTTTAATTTCCAAAAACAAAATATCTCGTTGGTTCAATTTGCTCAGGAAAAAACTTGCCAAAAATGTTTCTTTTACTGTTTGCAGCGGAAACTTTAACTTTAAACTGTTAACTTTTCACTTTTCAGAGACATTACTGTTACTTTTTATTTCCTAAAACAAATATCTCGTTGGTTCAATTTGTTAGGAAAAAACTAGACAAAAACCGGCTAAAAAATAGCCCAAAATGTCTAAAATATGCCTCTGGAATTATTAAAACAGAAAAAACTGTTAAATACTGTGCAGGGCCCGAAAACGCTCCCGCGGCCCACAGCCCACGTGAGCGACTTTGCTCTTACGCGCCGCTCGGCGCGTTACTCTGCGGCCTGCTGGCGCACGCGGCCCGCACGCGGTGCGGCCTGCTAACGCGGCCTGCTGCCGCGGCCTTCCTGCGGCCCGCCCGCGGCCTGGCCAGCGGAGCACACGCGGCCCGCACACGGCGCCGACGCGGCCCGCACACGGTGCCCACGCGACAGGCACTCCTGGCCATCCGATTCAATCCGACGGCGGGCCTTCTTTTTTGCTCGGTATAAAGGCACCGAAACGGTTAGAAACCCTAACCCTAGCCATCATTTCTCCCCGCACCAAGCTCTCTGCCTCTCTCCCTGGCGGCGGTGCCGCCCGGCTGTTCCTCCCACGCGCGTGCCGCAGCACGCCGGCGACGAGCGAGCTCGGATTTCCTCCCCCTTTGCCATTTCTTTTCTGTACTCTCTCAGCAGCAGCTGCTGCTCGTCCGCGCGCTGCACAGCTTGCAGCGGCCGACGACGGCCGGCGGCGGCGCTGACCTGCACACGACCACCTGTTCTTTTTTCCTTTCTATCTCTTCCTCTACCACCAGAACCCAACCAGGCACGGCGGACAGAAGACGCGGCGGCGCCCCCTGGCCCTCTTGCCGGCGGCGCGTGCACCCGAGGGTAGGCGCGTTGCCTGGCAAGCGGCGCAGAGGCGGCGCTGTTCTTTGCAGGCAGCAGCAGCAGCCATTGACTGTCGGCGGTGGCGGTGCGGTGGCCCCACTGCCTCTGTTCTTTCTCGCCGGCGAGCACAAGACCCCGGCCTTGAAGAAACTTTCTTTTCCCTTTTCAATCTAGGGTTTCAGTGCGATGGGGATCTAGGGTTTTTTTTTCTGTAACTTTACCTGAGCACATGATCTACCAGATCTACTACGCTAAAACATGCTCTGATACCAATGTTGGGCGTAGAGATCTACTAGGATAAAACCTGTGCCAGGATGAACAAGATCCAGGGGTTAATTACCTTCTCCCTTGGAGGCAGACAAGCCTCCCGACGTTGATGGCGACGGCGGTGGAGTGAGCGTGATGTAGTGGCGGTGGAGAGCTTCCCGTCGGCACTGCGCAAACCCTAATCGGTGGGTCTGTAAGTGGGGCGAGTGGCAGCTCCAGAACACCTCGTACTGAGTGCCACCGACCCCCACCTCTCTTTATTGCGCAGGCGACAGGGGCCCACCAACCAGATGCGGTTGGGCACCCCCGATCAGCGCGCGGTCAAGGGTTACGTCGAGTCGTTGGACTCGAACGGGTGGAGATCATCCTAACATTGTCGACGCTTGTTTTCAGATTTTTGTGATTGAGCAGAACAACCTGCGCAGGATCAGCCCATTTCAGCACCGAACTACAGTCTCCAGATGATGTTGACCAGCATTCACCGGCTCACCGCGCATCCCAAGAATAGTTGTTGAGAATTTTCTTCGGCCACTTTCCAGAAAATACATTTCTCTTTGCGGAGGCAGTCCTCAATTTGCTACTCTATTTTCTGTCCAAACTGTTTCTCGGATGAACAGCGACACCGCAATGTTGCATCGTAGAGGCGCCCTGATTTAGATGTGAGACAAACTTTGGCCTCCCATGTCCATGTTCATATATCCTCTGAATGTTGGTTTAAGTGGATATCATTTATGTCTTCCCATATGGCCAAAACCTGCAGAAAACCTTGGATATTGATCGCCTTCTTAATGTCATCAATCCATGCGCCGTCAATGACCGCTTCCGCCACAGTTTGCTTGCCTTAATAAGAGGGTTTATCAACTGATATATGTAAGGAGCAATGTCTTCTTATCGCAAAAAAAAAAAAGGAGCAATGTCTTCTATTGTTTTCCCGATTAGCCAATTGCCATTCGAAAAGAAAAACTTTGGCCTTTTCATATGACGACAGTTGTTGCGGCCTTAAATGTATGCATGACTTTTTCCTCCATGGGTGTAGTGAGCGATCACCATGGTTTTAGGTCGCCAGCTCGCAGGTTCTATGACCAGCGCACGTGCATGGCAGTGTTCATGAAATCCAGGTTTAGAATTCCGAAATTTTGGCAAAAGAGACCACTCTGCCCAATTCATAGACAAAAAAGACCTTCTGCGAGTGTAATTGACAAAAGAGACCACCTCGGCTGTGGCGGCAGCGCCCCACAACATGTGGCACATACCGCCGGAGGCTGTGGTGGCACGTTAGACGACGCGCCACGCCGTCAACCGCCATCTACAGCTGCGGGCCATGCCGCCGGAGGCTCGGGCGGCTGGCGGCAGGCCTGCCTGCCTCCACCAGCCATGCATTGCTGCAACTAACCTGTGAATTAGCTGTCTTGTGCTGCGCCGTGGGTCGCCATGCCATCAGCATGCCCCGGCTTTATCATCCAGTTTCTGCTAGTTAATTTTCGCAAAAAAAAGAAAGATTTTCTGAGTACACATGTGACTCTTGTTCGGAATATTGAGTTACCCGGTAATACTTGGAGGTTCTTGGATGATCCGACTTGTCTTGTATTACCCCCTCGGCAGATAATATCTAGTCAAATTCTAGATTCGTAGAGTTTACCAATTACATAACGAAAAATATCAAATTCTACAATACGAAGTCAATACTATTAGAATCACGCTGAAGTATTATTTCATATTGTAGATATTGATATTTTTGCTATATAGTCAGTTAAACTTTATAAATTTTTTTTTGAACCTAGCCAATGGCTATTTTATTGATTAAGTCGAAAAAGAAGTTGAACAGTTTATAAGGGAAACCGTCCGAAAACCTGATACAACAGCCAACACAACACGCCGACCCGAGGTCGCGCCCACAAACGAGTTGACGACCAAGCCGCCCGAACGACCAAGGTCGACACCCCAACACCTCAACGCGATAAGGCGGAGGCAAAAGACCGGAGCCGCCGCTCCGACATCCACGCCGGCCCCGAGGCCGCGCCCCCACACGAGCCGACGACCAAGTCACCCAAGCAAAAAAAGGCGACACCCTGACGCCTCGACGCAACACGGCGGAGGCGATATCACGGAGCCGCCGCTCTGCATCCACGCCAGCCCCAGGGCCATGCTCCACCCAGCCGAAGACGAGAAGCTCACTGACACCAACCACCAAAGCGCTCCACTAGTCCCTCCGACCGGCGGCACATCCAAAGCGAGGCCCCAACAGGAAAGTGACACAAGAGTGTCACCCTCGCCCGATGCCATGCTGGATCTGGAGTTTCCTCCTGAGAATCTCGAGTGGAGGAGCAAGAACACTGCCACGATGACGCCTCCAAGAAAGACACGGCACCCAAGCTCGGTGGGCAATTGTCCGTCACCCGGCGAGAACATGGTCGTTGAAGACCATGCATGAGGTGATGACATGCTGCGTGATCATGCACAACATGATCGTTGAGAACGAGCGTCTTGATGGCCGCAATGAGAACAACTGGGACTTTCAAGGTGAGCTAGTTGCGCCACTCTCTGGGGCTTTATCTTGGGAGGACTATCTACATATGAATGTAGAAGTCACTAACGAGAACGTCTGCAAACAGTTGCAGACGGATCTGATTGAGCATCACTGGACATTGGCTGGCCATGAAGATCATGCCTAGAGGAATACTATCTTATTCATGTAGACTTTTTAAAATTTGAATGTAATAACTATGACTTCGTTGAATTCATTATTTTGTTGTTTGGAAACTTCATAATTGGTGCAAACGGACGCGCGGATAAAAACGGTCTATCTCACGTCCGCCGCGCGACGCAAACGAACGCTGGCGGACACCGAAATGCGTCGCGCCGCTGGAGATGCCCTAAGTCTACCGTGGTGCACACATACAAAACAGAATAGAACAAAACAAAACAAAACAAAACAAAACAAAACAGCGACAAGGACCGGCGCGAGGTGGTCGGCTGGTGGAGGCAGGCAGGCCTGCCGCTAGTCCTTGCGGCGGCAGCCGCCATGGCAGCCTGCCGCCCGAGCCTTCGGCGGCATGGACCGCAGCTGTAGACGGCGGTTGACGGCGTGGCGCGGCGTCTAACGTGCCGCCACAGCCTCCGGCGACATGTGCCACGTGTCGTCTGGGGGTGCTGCCGCCACAGCCGAGGTGGTCTCTTTTGTCAATTGCATTGTGGTCCTTTTTGTCAATGAATTGGCCAGGGTGGTCTCTTTTGCCAAAATCTCTAGAATTCCTAGCCCGTTGTTTGGTTTGGGGGTGAAATATAGTCTTTTTTTTGAACTGGTGACATATAGTCTTCAATTAACAAGCAGTGTCTGCCTTTAACAATATCAGTATCTTTCCACATAAAGGCTCTATGGAACTTGTCAATAGCCTTCAAAACCCTAGGGGAGTGGTACAAGGATATCATTTGAAAGATAACTACGGCGCTCATTACCAAGAGTAGTCTCAAGCTTTCAGTTAAGATGTGGGTTTTCCACATATCTAGTCTGTTTTCTGATTTTTTTTTCTAATAAGTATTCCATGCCTACACATGGCATCTTTGAGGCTCTTTACAATTAAGCATGTCTTGATATTCTTATGTTTAAGTTGACTAGCAATTAGACATGTGGAATGCTCGTGTTGACTTATATATTACAATCACACAAAAAAATAACGTCCAAACAATCAAGTAAGATCTTATAACCCTAACCCATCCCCCTCCTCTCCCCCCCCCCTCCCGGGCAGCGGCGGAGGCTCCTCCTCCCCTCGCGCCCCACAGCCGCCCGCCGCCAGTCGCCCCTCAGCCGCTGCCACCGCCGGCAGCGGCCCCGGCAGCAGCCCCGGCCCCGGCACTAGCCTCGGCCCTGGCTCCTGTGCCTCGGCCCTGGCTCCCGTGCCCCGGCCCTGGCCCGGCTCTGGCGGTGGTGGCGGCACCCCCTCCGTCGAATCGATGAGGGGGAGAAGAGGGTTTCCGCGGTGGCGTTCCATAGGAGGTGATGAAGCACCGGTGGAGGACACCGAGCGGCACGGCTACTTGGACGGGGCCTGATGCTCTCTGTCGGTAGCCATGGAAATCTCTTCAATACCTCCAGACCCATCATGATTTCCCTCAACAACTGAATCGAGGTGTTCCGATATCCCAACACCAATATTTGTGTGCACACTTATGCTGGGCCCTAGATAATGAACATCCTCCAGGTGTCTTTTTTCACCACTATGTTGAAGTTCAACTCGCGGTTGACCTGCATTTACTGTTTGAGGGATCCTCATGTCATGCGGAGCTTCTGAGAAGTCTTGTCCTTTTTGTCCATATTTCTCCTCCTCTTGGGCAGTTGAGTGGTCTTAGTTATCTCAGTTCTCTCTGAGACATTCATAGCAGGAACATGGGATTTGGTGACACCTTTATATAATCAGTAAATGCATCTGGAAACTTATTTGCAATATTTTGCAAATTTATGATCCTCTGAACTTCCAGTTCACATTCATTAGTATTTGGATCCATAGATTGAGTGACTTATACATTCTAATCTATTTCCTTGCAATTTTTGTGGTTCTTTTCTCCCCCAATGCTGGAAAAATATCCACATTGTAGATACAATCAGGGTACCGGGATGTAGAGAGATCCCTTGTCAGGGGTTCCAGGTATGTTATAATCGACTGAGAATTGTACCCCACATAGATACCCATCTTTCTATGTGGACCCATCGATGTATGCTGAGGTGGTGATATCGATATGTACACAACACAACTGAATCTTTGAAGGTGTTAAATATTTGGTTAATTGCCACGTACTAACTGCAAGGGGAGGCCATATGGTATGCAGCTGGTAGAATTTATATCAATTCTACGGCATGTAATACCACGTGACCCCAACATGAAGTTGAGAGATTACAATTTTGTAGGAGAGGTCTTGCTATCAACTTTATCCTCTTGATAAGTGATTCCGCGATACCATTTTATGTGTGTACATATGGTACAGAATGCTCCATAGTGATGCCCAAAGCTACATTGAATGGTCGTGAACTTAATTCAACAATATTATTGTCGTCGCCTATTCGACGGTACCTCGGAGGAGGGATCCTCGCGAGGGGGAGAAGAAGTAGGGGCCATAGGGAGGAGAGTCCTCGGGAAGGTGGTACGCGATTTACCCAGCTTCGGAACACATGCTCGATGATAGGGCCTACTGCTGCTTGTCTGGTATTATCTGGGCGCTTTCGTGTTGTTACAATGAGTTGTTGTTGTGCCTCTAGGGCTCCCAAGATCCGGCTTATAAAGGCGCACGGATCTAGGGTTTACACGTAGAGTCCTAACCGGAATACAAGTTGCCTAACTACGGAATATTACATTGCCGTGCACGTCAAGGATCCGCCTTCCATCAATGTCGTACTGGATCCGGATACTTCATGGGCCTTCACGGATCCGGCCTCCTTCGTAGGTCGGTTGAGATCCGGCTCCTTGCTCCTGGGCTAGACTTCATCCATCATGATCTACAGCAACTGGGCCGACCGATGGGCCACATGCCACATCACCATCTGTGGGCCACCCGGGCTTGCCGGATCTAGGCCATGCCGTTGATATACCCATAAAGTATACCCACAATAGTAGCCCCCGAAGTTCTCTGAGATTCATCATTCCTCCGAATTCATTCAGCTCGGATCCGAAGAGAATCTTGAAGAGCTTCCAAAACTTTCTTGTTTCCGACTTCAATCAACCGGAAATCATTGTTCTTCTATAACGGCATCTTTAGCAGATTTTCGCTTATGTTGCGCTGAACTTCCTTTTTTCCCGCGCTAAATCTTCGGAGATGCGAATCTTCAGCCGGAAATTTCAGAGTTGCTCAGTTCAAGTTACCGCTGCCTCGATTTCACAGCTTTGACCTAAGACACGTGGCGGCCATCCAACGGTGTGACCGTTCCGTTTACGCCGTTGGATCCATCTCACGAATCTCCGCGTGTGGTCTATAAATACCCACCGCGTCCGGTAACTTTCATTCTTTTCACTGCTCCTTCACTTCATCTTCTTCCTCCCAACTGCGCCGCCCACCGGATCTCATCTCCGGCGAACTCGCCCGCAGAGAACCTTGCTCGCCGCCGCTGCAAGGCCGTCCTCGACCTGAGATCATCATGGTTGATCGGGAAACTCGATCCGCCGCCGATCCGTGGTCAAGCGGAGCTCACTGCGCCAAGTCCGGCGACCTCATCTTCGCCGGTGCGACAAAGAGCCGCCACGCCATTAACGGTATGTTCGCCGGACCCGTAGAAGAAGAAGTAGCTTAGTCTAGTTTAGTTCCGGTTACTCAGATTAGTTCATCATATGCATGCAGCCGGAAGCATGTCTCCTAGTTCACCCAAATGTACTGGTAGTTCTCCGAATAGTCCAGAACCCAGCTCACTAGAACCAAGTTGTCCGGAACCATTAGCTTTCCTACCACCACATATTTCCGACACCAGGTTAGCTCAACCGTTCTCCGTATCTTCCAGCAACGCACTAGGCCGGATCCCAACTCTCCAAGAGATCCGAGAAGAACTCGAAGGCCAAGCAAGGATGGCTGCTAAAGTGCAAGAAGTGGAACTGAAGAAGGCTTCCAAGGCCCGGATCCGCGAAGGTGAAAAGGGGCAATGGTGGCCATGTGAAGTCAAAGACTCGGAACTTAGAGACCTCTAGAACGAGGGCATGATTTCTCCGCATTGGAGTTTCATGAAAGACTCTGTCTCCCCCAAACCGGATCCGGACGAATGCGTCCTGACGAAGGCCTGGGTAGAGCACGGTCTATTGCTCCCCTGCTCCGAATTCTTTCTCTCCGTCCTCTCCACATATGGCCTCCAGCCACACAACATATGTCCCAAATCCTACCTCCTCCTGTCAAACTTCGTGACGCTCTGCGAAGGGCATCTCGGAATTCGCCCCGACGTCCGCTTGTGGCAATTCTTCTTCTGAGTCAAGACGGAGACGAAGGACAAGGCTATGGTGAACAACGGAAGCATGACCTTCATGCTCCGACCTGGAAGGATGTATCCGCCTCACTCTTCTCACAAGTCCGTTCGGTATTGGAACGCCGGATGGTCCTACGTGAAGAACATCAAAGTTCCGCACGTCCACGACGGGCTCCCCAAGTTCATCAACACGCCTCCGGAAGAGCTGGCCAGCTGGAGCTTCGTCCCCACCCTCGCTCAATTCCCAATTCTGGAGAAAGCAGCGCGGAGGATTTCCTGGTTAGTCCATGACAGGCTAACCGGAACTGACCTCACTCTTAGTTGGTTCTCTCGCCGGATCCAACCACTGAAGTATAACGCGCGTCTGATCTGCGCGTACACCAGGGTGGATGATCAACTCCGAGTCACCCACCACGATTTGCCAGTGGATTCTCTGAAGATGAGGATCAAGACGCTTGTGAAGATTGCCTGGGGCCAACCGGTCCCGGAGTTAGTGAAAGACATCAACGTGAAAGACCAGTGTCCTTCGGTACTTGTCTGTACTTTGCCATTTTAACTTCTCATTTTTCGAAGTATTCTAATCTTTTACATGTTTTCTTCTCCAACTCGATTCTTTGGCGGAGGAGGATTTGCGCAACGTACTCAGAGTTCCTGTCAGCGGCGACATGGCGGAGGAGGATCCGGAGGACGATGATGATGAGGAGGAGCAAGCACCCAAGAAGGTTTCTCCCCGAGCCACCAAGCGTCCCCGCGCCAGGGTTTCCGGCTCCGAAGCCGGAGCCAGCGGCGAGGCCTCCGCCAAGAAAGCCAAAACCAAGCCACCTCCGCTTGACTCCAAGAAGGCGGAGCGTGAACGTCTCAAACTTCTATCCACAGTAGGAAGAGGATCGCGCACGCTCATTCCCGGCGCCACGTAAGTCTCCGAGTTTGTACCTCTTTTTCAACTTGTGCAACTTGTTACTTATACATTTCCTTCACTTGTTGTAGGAACCCAACTATCACCACCACACGGACCAACATCCAGAAGCCTATCACGAAATACATGAAGGCATCTCCAGCTGTTGGTCCCCTTACTCTGGCTCCGCCAAGCACTTCTCACACCGCTCCCCAACCGTCTCCACCCAGAGCTCATCCTTCTCCCCCACCCGCTACCGAGGCTCAAGTGGAAATAATTCCAGTGAGTAGCGAGAGGGCAGGCGGAGAAAGCTCTGGAGCAAAGCGACCCGCTCCAAAGGAAGCTTAGGTCCAAGGCCAAAGCGGAAGTTAATTCTTCGGGAAAGGCTGAAGCTGCGGCTAGTGATGCCATCGGATTTCCGAAGAACTTCGGCGATCCGACCGACCTTACCTCCACCCCCAAGGCATATGCGACCAAGTTTTTCAATAAGCTTACTGAGGCGGAGAAGTGGGATCTGGAACAAGATCTACTTAACGCCATGCTGAACAACGCCTGGGGGAAAGCTGATGCTGAATCGTCGGAGATTCGGAATTTTAAGAAGGAGATCGGCCAGTTCTGCGACCAGCTTCTCTGCAAGCGCAAGGTACCTCCCAGTAGCCCCCATGTGTCTAGGCAGAAACTAGAGTCAATAGTTAGCGCCTGGATACTTAGAAGAAACTTGAACTGAAGAAGATTTTTAAAGTGTTGTAGTAGCCCCCAAGCGTTATGGCGGAAAGTTTTCCATCAATAGTGTTTCGAAAGGATCAACTTTTTTTATAGCGTAACCGGAATTTATTCATGCTCCGTTTCTGTTACAGGAAGAGCAAGCTCTGCATTATGAGCTGCATAAGAACATCGCCTTGTAGCGCCGCGTCACCTTGAGCCAGGCGGAGAAGATCCAGGCTACTAAGGAAGATAATGCAGAACTGAAAAACAGCTGGCGGAAGCCCAAGGTTTGTTTCCAGCCAAACTTGTCATTAGTCCAAGTTCCGACTATCGAATTAATTTTTAACTTAACTTTGGACAGGTGCATCTTCTTCCCTCGCCACTGCCTCCTCCGAGTTGGAGAACCTGTGCTCCTCTTATAAAGAACTAGAGACAAATCTCATGGAGGCGGAACAAAAGTGGGAGCACGCGGAGAAGCAGCTGGCGGAGAAGAACTCCGAGCTCATCAAGAAAGAAGGCGAGTTTCCCATGAAGCGAAAGGTTGACATCGACACACTGCAAAGGTTCCAGAAGGAAAATAATGGGCTCCGGAAGTACATGGATACTGCGGAGAAGCATTGGGATCTTCTCAACGCAGATGTCATGGGTAGGTATCCGGAACTATCCAAGTGAAACTTATCCCTGAATTCAATCTTACACATGTCTCTGATCATCTCGTGCAGAGCCACTAGGGTATGATCAAGAGCGTCAAAACCAGTTCCCACGCGATGACCTCCTCCAGCTCGCCGGAGACGACTGCAAAGACCTCATCTCAACCTCCCGGAAAATTTGTCATAATCTGGCGATCAAAGACAGCCGCACTTGCGACGTCCGCGAGCTTATTCAGAGAATGGACATGCTTCCGGAGCTGGTTGTAGATCTTCAAGCCTCATCATCTTGAGGCGCTGCTGCAATATCCTTGTCCATGTGCCTGGCTCATAACCCAGAGCTTGATATAGACAGGGTCACTTCCGGTGTTCCTCCAACTTCGGATGTCAACACGCTTCTGAATGCAGTTAGCGGCTATGACACCCGGATCGCCCGACGAATCTGCCACGAAGAATTTTATTATAAGTTTGTACTTCCCGCCGATGAGCCTCTTGAAGCAGAGCTTCATAAGAAACGCGAGGTGGAAGCGCGACCTACTAGATCCGGCGATGGGAGCCAATACACCTGGACCAGCTCCAAGGAGGCCAGGAAGAACAAGTCCAAGGGAAGCGCAGCGTCTCCGACTGAAGAGGATGAAGAGAGCGATGATGATGATGCATCTTCTCCGCCTCAAGATGAAGAAATAGGCGAGCCAGAACCAGGTGTCGAGGGCCGTTCTTCTCCGGCTAAGGAGAAGTGAGAAAACTTATTCCTGCGGGAAGAAAACAAAGCATCATTTTGGCCCCATCGAGGGTTTGTAATAAAAATTTAGTAATTTTAAGTAGCTAGGGACGAAACAACTGCACGTGGGTGGAAAACTTATCCTGCAATCCTTTATATTTTATGAATGCATGTTTCGTTCGTTGAAAAAGAAAGTGCTAGTTTCTAAGTTTTCTGGCTTGCTCACTTGATCTTCCACGAGCCGGAAGACCTTTAGCCGGAAACGCTCGCCTGCAGCGATGAAGCCCAATGGCGATCCGTCAATAACCGCGGAAACAAGCCCCCAGCCAAGGTGCCGGAAGTCGCTACCAGGAATCCATGAGTTCACAACAAAAAATTTGTCCACCAGAAAACTTAAGCTTACGTCCTAAAGGGAGATTTTGAAAATCACAACTTTCATACACGCCTATGCGGAAATATCCAGCTCTGCGGTTTTAGTCGGAAAACATACACGATCGAAAAATGAACAATTAAAGGAGGTAAAGACTCAAAGAGTGAACATATGCTTTATTTCATTGATCATGTATAACTATTACAAAGTATGTAATGCGAAAATTTGCTAAGTGTGGAAAGAACGTAGCTGTGCTATATTCCAGGGATGATCTGTCTCATCATATATGTCATCCGGATCCTCTCGCTTTCGTTTCCGGTACCAATTAGCAGGTCTATCCTTTTTCTCGTGGAAATCAATGAGGTAGTAAGATCCGTTGTGTAGAACTTTGTTGATGACAAAGGGTCCTTCCCATGGAGATTGCAACTTATGCTCTTTCATCTGTCGAAGGCGGAGGACCAGGTCACCTACCTTAAACGAGTGATTCCGAACTCGACGACTGTGGTAGCGTCGGAGTTTCTGCTGGTATATGGTGGAGCGCTGGTCAGCTAAGTTCCGAGCTTCTTCAATCAGGTCCACAGATAGCTGTCTAGCCTCGTCAGCTGTATCTTCGTTGTAGACGGAAACTCGCGGGGAGTCGTGGATGATGTTGGAGGGAAGCACAGCTTCATATCCGTATACTAGGAAGAAGGGGGTAAACCCTGTTGATCTGTTAGGGGTAGTTCGTAAACTCCACAGAACATAATCTAACTCCTCTGCCCAAGCTCCGGCTGCGCGACGCAGCGGTTTTTCAAGGCGAGGTTTGACTCCGGCTAGTATGAGGCCATTGGCTCGCTCGACCTGCCCATTGGACTGTGGATGTGCCACAGACGCTAGGTCAAGCCGGATTCCTAAGTCATTACAATAATATTCCATTCTCCCTGAGCAAAGTTTGTGCCATTGTCTGTGATTATGCTGTGGGGGATGTCGTACCTCACTACGAGGATGCAGACGAATTTTAGTGCCGTAGCACCATCGGCTTTTCTCACTGGCTTTGCCTCGATCCACTTACTGAACTTATCAATAGCGACCAAAAGGTACTCAAAACCGCCAGGAGATGATTTTTTCAGTTTCCCAACCATATCAAGCCCCAGACCGCGAATGACCATGTGATAGGGATGGTCTTGAGCTCCTGAGCTGGAGCATTTGGTTGAGTAGCGTAATACTGACAACCTCGGCAGGTTTTCACTAATTTCTCAGCATCTTCTTTAGCTGTGAGCCAGTAAAATCCTTGCCGAAAAGCTTTTGCAACGAGGAACATGGGAGCGGCATGATGCCCGCAATCACCAGCATGGATCTCTCTGAGGATTTCAATGCCATCTTGATTTGAGACACATTTCAGAAATACCCGGTTTGCACTTCGTTTGTAGGGCTGTCGATCAACTATTGTGTAGGATCTTGCTCGTCTGACGACCTATCGCGCGAGTACTTTGTCCTCTGGCAACTTATTGCGGTCCATAAGGTAATCCAGGAAAGGCTTAGTCCATGCCGGAGTGATTACCATCACCTCCTTAGCCGGAGATACTGCCACATCTGGGTTTTCCAGGTTAGCGCCCTTCACCGAGGGTATCCGTAGGTGCTCCGGGAAAATTCCGGGAGGAATGGGTTTCCTACCGGATCCGAGCTTGGATAGCATATATGCCGTTGTGTTATCGTCTCTCCTGATGTAATTGACTTCGTATCCGAGGAAGCACTTGCCTCATCAACTTCGTCTCTGTAAGCCACCATAACACAGTTTCTGGCGTTCCAGGTTCCGGCTACTTGTTGTGCCACCAGGTCGGAATCTCCACAACATATGATGTGCTTGATCCCAATTTCCTTAGCGATGCGCAGACCGTGTAGTAGAGCCTCGTATTCCGCCATATTGTTTGTAGCTTCGAAGTGGATCTGCATAACGTACTGTAGTTCTTCTCCGGTAGGGGAGTTCAGGGTGACTCCGGCTCCTGAGCCTTGATGCTGCCTGGATCCATCGAAGTGCATGACTGATAACCCACAAGTATAGGGGATCGCAGCAGTCTTCGCGGGTAGTAAAACCCAATTTATTGATTCGACACAAGGGGAGACAAAGAATACTTGAAAGCCTTAACAGCGGAGTTGTCAATTCAGCTGCACTTGGAAACAGACTTGCTCGCAAGAGTTTATCGAGAGTAACAGCTTTATAGCAAGTAGCGTAGTGAAATAACAGCAGCAGAGTAACAGAGACAACAGTAGTAATTATAGTAAACAGCAAGATTAAAATACTGTAGGCACGGGGACGGATAACGGGCGTTGCATGGATGAGAGAAACTCATGTAACAATCAAAGCAGGGCATTTGCAGATAATAATAAAACGGTGTCCAAGTACAAAGCAATCAATAGGCATGTGTTCCATATATAGTCGTACGTGCTCGCAATGAGAAACTTGCACAACATCTTTTGTCCTACCAGCCGGTGGCAGCCGGGCCTCAAGGGAATCTACTGGGATATTAAGGTACTCCTTTTAATAGAGTACCGGAGCAAAGCATTAACACTCCGTGAACACATGTGATCCTCACATCACTACCATCCCCTCCGGTTGTCCCGATTTCTGTCACTTCGGGGCCATTGGTTCCGGACAGCGACATGTGTATACAACTTGCAGGTAAGATCATAAAACAATGAATATCATGATGAAACAATAACATGTTCAGATCTGAGATCATGGCACTCGGGCCCTAGTGACAAGCATTAAGCATAACAAGTTGCAACAATATCATCAAAGTACCAATTACGGACACTAGGCACTATGCCCTAACAATCTTATGCTATTACATGACCAATCTCATCCAATCCCTACCATCCCCTTCAGCCTACAGCGGGGGAATTACTCACACATGGATGGGGGAAACATTGCTGGTCGATGGAGAGGCGTCGGTGGTGATGATGGCGATGATCTCCTCCAATTCCCCGTCCCGGCGGAGTGCCAGAACGGAGACTTCTGGCCCCCGAGACGGAGTTTCGCGATGTGGCGGCGTTCTGGAGGGTTTCTGGCGACTTCGACTTCCTGGTCGCGATTTTTAGATCGAAACCCCTTAAGTAGTCCAGAGGAGGGCGTCGGAGGCCGGCCGAGGGGGCCACACGCTAGGGCCGCGCGCCCCCCTCCTGGGCCGCGCCGCCCTAGGGTGTGGGGCCCTCGGGCCTCCACCTGGCTTGCCCTTCTGGCTCCGTGAGTCTTCTGGAAAAATAAGACCTTTCGCATAAATTCCGAGGATTTTCCTGAAAGTTGGATTTCTGCACAAAAACGAGACACCAGAACAGTTCTGCTGAAAACAGCGTTAGTCCGTGTTAGTTGCATCCAAAATACACAAATTAGAGGCAAAACAATAGCAAAAGTGTTCGGGAAAGTAGATACGTTTTGGACGTATCAACTCCCCCAAGCTTAGCTTATTGCTTGTCCTCAAGCAATTCAGCTTAACAACCGAGCGATAAAAGAACTTTCACGAACACATTTGTTCATATGATGTAAATATTCTCATGCTATGGCTAACACTTAGGCAGTTCATAATAAGATACATGCAAATAAGATCATCTAATAGCTATGTCAATCATGGAAAGGTACCAACAATTAATAATAAGCATCATGAATCATGTCTATAAGCAGGATTGCAATGTTCATAAAAGAGTATGATAAAGTGGTATCTCGCTTGCCCATATTTGATCAGCAAAACATAAATGCTCAGGCACCTTTGAAGTTCATAGAAGGACTAGAAATAGTGATTGTCAAAGATAAAAGCATCAAAGTTATACCGCAATCAATCATATTTTGAGACAAGCATATTATACTAAGAATGACAGTTGTGCTCTCAAGAAAGTGCTCAAAGAAAGGATGGAGACACAACATAAAAGTAAAAGATTGACCCTTCGCAGAGGGAAGCAGGGATTAACATGCGCTAGAGCTTTTCATTTTTAAAACAGGAGTAAAATTATTTTGAGAGGTGTTTGTTGTTGTCAACGAATGGTAATGGGTACACCAACTACCTCGCCAACCGGACTTTCAAGAGCGGCTCCCATGAAGGACGTTATCTCTACCAAGCAAGGTAGATCATCCCTCTTCTCTTTTGTTTACACACGTATTTTAGTTTTATTATGGGTGACACTCCCCCAACCTTTGCTTACACAAGCCATGGCTAACCGAATCCTCGGGTGCCTTCCATCAATCACATACCATGGAGGAGTGTCTATTTGCAAAATTAAGTTGCTTACTGATGAATCAGAGCAAAACATGTGAAGAGAATTATTAATGAAGTTTGATTAATTGGGGATGGGAACCCCATTGCCAGCTCTTTTTGCAAAATTATTGGATAAGCGGATGTGCCACTAGTCCATATGAAAGTCCGTCAAGAGTAAATGACAAGGTTGAAAGTTAAACACCACATACTTCCTCATGAGCTATGAAACATTAACACAAATTGAGAAGCATTTTGAAGGTTTAAAGGTAGCGCATGAGAATTTACTTGGAATGGTTTGAAATGCCATGCATAGGTATTTATGGTGGACACTTTGGAACAACTTGGTTTTCAGGGGTTTGGAAGCACGAGCAGCGTTCCCGCTCAGTACAAGTGAAGGCTAGCAAAAGACTAGGGAGCGACAAATCAAGAGAGCAGTAACTGTCATAATCATGCTTGCGGCAAAATAAATTAACCGAGGCATAAAAGTGATACAAGAACTCTGAAGCAATGTAAATCATAGAGGCTTAATTGACTTTTGTTCAGTCATATGCATGCGTGAGCATGTGCCAAGTTAATTCAAATGAATTATTCAGAGGAGGATACCACAATATCATACCTACTTATGAATAAAACAATGCAAGCAAACATCCATGACATGCTACTCATATTAATAAATTGGAGCTAAACATGAGAGATCATGAACTACTAGACTTTCTTAAATGACATATACCTCACATGAACCAACTAAGCATGCTCACATGGATGAGTATATGTACAAAAATGAAAACAAATAGAGTTCATACCAGCCTCTCACCACAATCCAATTGTCGTAGATCGTCATTATTGCCTTTCACTTGTGTAGCTTGGATAATATGAAATGAAAACCACGCTCCAGCCACCGAAGACCATTGAACTCATAATGAACTTTACAAACCAAAGAAGAACAGCAAATATTTTTGGTGTTTTCGAATTGGAAACAAGAACAAAAGGAAACAAGCAAACAAAGCAAAATCTTTTTGGGTTTTCTTATAACGAACCAACAATAGCAAATAAAGCAAAATAAATGCAAGAAACCAAAGCAAACAAATGATGAAGAGAAACAACAGAAATATTTTTGGTCTTTTTGTGTTTTGGGAAAGAAACAAAGCAAAAACAAGAAATGGCAAACTAGAAAAGTCACATAAACACAAAGCAGCAGAAATTCGTCAAACTTGACAGCAGTACAGTACTCGATTTTTAAGAAATTCTTCCACTGCTCAAATCGAAAAGTGTTCAACTAATGAAAGTTAGATAACAACCTGGGGAACATGCACAAAAATTGGCTTCGCAAAATATAGTTCTGGCTATTTTTGAGAATTTTTTCGGTAACAGTCCAGAATCTGTTTTCAGGCAGCACTTCCCCAAATATCATCTCCCTCTCATTAGAAAACCACTCAAAGAAACTAAACAAGTATATACAAGTATCCAGCAACCATAATATGCAAAGAATGAGTGATGCCGGTATACCTCCCCCCAAGCTTAGGCTTTTGGCCTAAGTGGAGTTCAATCCCATGATGGGTCGCTGTTCCGCGCCGGTGGATCACGCATGGCGTAGTCATAGTGAGGTCCCCGTGCAGAAGAGAAGCGCGGAGGCTCCACATGTCCAAAATGTTGATGCGAAGAACTTGCTGCATCGGATGACGAGTCGAGGTGTTCCTCGGCCTCCTCCGTGTTGTCTCTTGCATGATGGCCTCCTCCCTCTATGTGTGCATTCAGTGCACCTTCTGTGACTGACCAATCCTCCCTGGAATCAAGGTTAAATAGAACAGGCGCAGGCAATCTTACTAGTTTTTCAGTTTTCTTAGTTATTCTCCAAGCCTTCTTATAAAATGTCATCTTGTAGAACAGGTTACCCAAATTAGATGAATCAGAAACAAATTCATGTTTAATCATAGAGACTATGTCAAGTTTTTCTATGGAAAGTTGAATATCAAGATGGTGAGGTTCTACACCATGCAAAGCTAGTAAACGAGAGGCGATGAGACCTCCACAAATTCCGCCCTTCTCACGGTTAGTAGCAAGTCTGTAGGCTATCAATGCACCCAAATTATAAGCCCTATTGCTTTGCAGTGCAGCAGCTAGAAAAGCTAAATCCTGGACAGATAATTTACTACCATTCTTTCTAGCAAGAACGCATTTAGTAATGAAATAAGCAAAGTAGCGTGTAGCTGGGAGTTGAATGCTAGTGATTTTACCACCATCCTCTGAGAAACTCCTTCCATGACAAATCATCTCGAAGAGGCTTAAGAGCTCTCGCGGCGATCCCCTTATCTTCTCGCATGATCCCCATTGCGGTACTCTAATTGCTGTACAAAAATCATTGAATGGCAAGTTGACAGTTTTATTATAAATCTTGTACTGAACCATGGGGTTAGATTGCGACCAATTGAACTTAAAATCCTGCACAACAGACATAGTCAATTTTGCATATTGGCATGGTTCTCCGTCAACAAAATCATTCAACCCTGCACGAGAAATTAGATTCTGAACATCTTCCAAGATTCCTGCACTTCTCATGAAATCTGTGCACGGGTAGTAAGAGGGGTATACTCCCTCTTCGCGGTTCACTCTCATGACTTGTTGCACCTCCAATTCTTGTTGGTTTAGTTGATGTCTATTCCACTCCATTTTCTGAAATTTTCAACAAACAATATAAAATTTGATTTGGTGACATATAATTGAGGGAAACTACTATAGGAACTTGCTAGAGTACTAATCATGCATCAAAACTAGTTTATACAACTTAGAACAAGCATGCAAGCTCACTAAACATGTTACCTACAGCAGCAAAATATTCAAGATATACTCAACCAAACAAAATTCTACTTGGATAATCGGAGGAGTCACATACCGGAGAGCAAATGTGCCAAATTTCAGACAGAAATCTGGGCTGAGCAAAGAGATCGAGAAATCCTGAGCTCTTGAGCAAAAACACGAGTGAGAGAAAGCTGGTGCTGATTTTTTCGGGAGAGAGAAGAGTGTGGGAGGAAGAGATGCTAAAGTGGGGTAAAGGGGGACCCACACACCAGGGTGGCGCGCCCCCCTTGCTGGCCGCGCCGGCCTGTGGGGTGCCACCCTGGGGTGCCCCACTGGGTCATCCCCGTGTGCTCCCAGGTGCATTTTCGAAAAATAGGACCAACGGTATAATTTTTGTGAATTTTTGAAAACTTTGAAAAATGCACATTTCTGGGCATTAAGTTTATTATTACTGGACATGAAATTTTTTGAAATCTCTAATTAACTAAGGAACTTTGCAAATCAAAAGTGCTACAGCAAGTAAAGCAAGTGGAGGAAGAAAGAGATGTTGTTTACCTCCTCTATGCATATAAAAAGTATTTGTTAACAAGGTTGATCAAGTCTTGCCACCAAATAAATTTTACATAGCATAAGAAGAAATAAACCTCAAATCAATCATGTTACCTTGAATTGTATTGATATGGATCCAATCATAAGACTTTGATATCCTTCTTTAGGCTCATATATAGGACAATCGATAGTTCCAACTTTGATAGTTCTCACATTAGAAATAGTATTGACTCCACATACTTTATCAATCCTCTTGGGGAAATAGACGGTATGCTCCTTATCATCAACATTGAAAGTAACCTTTCCTTTATTGCAATCAATAACAGCCCCTGCGGTGTTAAGAAAAGGTCTCCCAAGAATAATAGACATATTATCATCTTCGAGCATTTCCAACACAACAAAATCAGTTAATATCAAGCAGCTTATTAGTAACTTGAACAGGAACATCCTCACATATACCAACAGGAATAGCAGTAGATTTATCAGCCATTTGCAAAGATATATCAAGTAGGTATCAACTTATCTAAATAAAGTCTCTTATAAAGAGAAAAAGGCATAACACTAACACCGGCTCCCAAGTCACATAGAGCAGTTTTAACATAATTATTCTTAATAGAACAAGGAATAGTAGGTATACCTGGGTCGCCCAACTTCTTTGGAACTTTGCCATTGAAAGAGTAATTAGCAAGCATAGTGGAAATTTCCTCATTGGGGATTTTCCTTTTGTTAGTAACAATATCTTTCATATACTTTGAATAAGGAGGCAATTTAATAGCATCAGTCAAAGGGATTTGCAAGAATAAAGGTTTCATCCAATCACAAAATTTATTATAGTGTTCTTCTTCCTTTGATTTTAGTTTCTTAGCAGGAAAAGGCATTTGCTTTTGCACCCAAGGTTCTCTTTCATTACCATGTTTCTTAGCAATAAAATCTTCTTTAGTATACTTTTTATTTTTAGCATGCTTTTCAGGTTCATCTTCAACCTCTTCTTTATCAGAAGCATCTTTCTTATCATTATCATTATCATTATCATTATCATGTTCATTACCACTTTCGGTTTCAGCATCAGAAATAGAAATACTATTAGGATCATTAACAAGTTCAGAGGATTCTACAACATTTTTATGTTTCTTCTTCTTTTTCTTAGAAGGAGCACTAGGTTCAATGCGTTGAGAATCTTGTTCAATTCTTTTGGGATGCCCTTCAGGATATAGAGGATCCTGGGTAGAGACACCACCTCTAGTTGTTACTTCATAAGCATGTTTCTCTTTAGAATTATTTTTTAACAAGTCATTTTGCACTTTAGTGAGTTGATCAATTTGAGTTTGAACCATTTGAAAATGTTTAACAAGCATCTTAACATCATTGGAGGTTCTCTCCACAATATCATGCAAATTGCTAATAGCTTGAGAATTTTCCATTAGATGATTCTCTACTCTCATATTAAAATTTTCTTGCTTAACAATATAATTATCAAACTCATCTAAGCATTGAGCAGGAGGTTTTGAATACGGAATATCTTCCCTAGTAAAGCGTTGAAGGGAGTTTACCTCAATCATGGATGAAGGGGGAATTATCTCACATATATCTTCTATGGGAGGTAGATTCTTCACATCTTCGGATTTAATACCTTTCTCCTTGAGAGACTTCTTGGCTTCCCTCATATCTTCATCATTCAATTTAATTAAACCCCTCTTCTTCAATATTGGCGTTGGAGTTGGTTCGGGTGTAGTCCAATCATCATGATTCCGGCCTATTTTAGCCAATAATTCTTCAGACTTCGTCCGGAGTTCTTTTCCCGAAAACACAACCAAGCACAACTATCCAAATATGCTCTAGACTCAATGGTTAGTCCACTATAAAATATATCAAGTAGATCATTCTTTTCTAAATCATGTCCAGGTCGAGCTCGATAAGAGAACAAAATCTTGCCCAAGCCTCGTGCAATTTCTCTTCATCTCCCTGGTCAAATCTATAAATTTTCTGTAAAGCAATATGTTGAGCACTAGCAGGAAAGTATTTTCGAAAGAAAACATCACGCAAATCAGTTGGACTTTTAATAGAACCAGGAGGCAAATTATTATACCAAGTTTTAGCATCATCCTTTAATGAGAAAGGAAAAATTTTAGCGACAAAATAAGTACGCATCTTGACATCATCAGAAAACAAGCTACTCATAGAAGAAAGTTCAATCATGTGTTCTACAACACTTTCTTTTTCAGTACCACAAAAGGGTGCTTTCTCTACAATAGCTATATGAGATAGATCAAGAGAAAAATCATAATCTTTATCCTTAATGCATATAGGAGATGTGGCAAATTTAGGATCAGGAGATAACTTATGTCTAACAGTATATTGTGTGAGAAACTTTTTAATTTTTCTTGCATCAGCAGTAGCATTGCATCTATTAATAAAATCATCATTAAGCTCCACATAATCTTCATCAGGATCATCACTAGAATAATCAAGTTCGGGTGAATTAACAGGTGTAGTAGCATTAGGAGTTTCAGTATTTTCAATTTGTCTAGACCTAGCAATTGTAGCATCTAGAAAAGATCCCAATGAACCACTATCATCAAGCACAGCAGAAACATTATCAATATTATGAGAGTTTTCAGATTCAGCAGAAGTACCAGCAAGTGAAGCTTGCGGCGGTGAAACAAGTTGACTTATCACAGATGGTGAATCAAGAGTAGCAGAGGTACTCAGAGTTGTACCTTTTCTTGTAGTGGATGGTAATATGGCGACTTTAGGATCGCGAGTTTTACCCATGATGGAGAATTTGCAGCGAACAATATCAATCCAAGTGAACTTCCAAATAAAGCTATGCTCCCCGGCAACGGCGCCACAAAACGGTCTTGATAACCCACAAGTATAGGGGATCGCAGCAGTCTTCGCGGGTAGTAAAACCCAATTTATTGATTCGACACAAGGGGAGACAAAGAATACTTGAAAGCCTTAATAGCGGAGTTGTCAATTCAGCTGCACCTGGAAACAGACTTGCTCGCAAGAGTTTATCGATAGTAACAGCTTTATAGCGATAGCAGTAGTGAAATAACAGCAGCAGAGTAACAGAGACAGCAGTAGTAATTATAGTAAACAACAGGATTAAAATACTGTAGGCACGGGGACGGATAACGGACGTTGCATGGATGAGAGAAACTCATGTAACAATCAAAGCAGGGCATTTGCAGATAATAATAAAACGGTGTCCAAGTACAAAGCAATCAATAGGCATGTGTTCCATATATAGTCGTACGTGCTCGCAATGAGAAACTTGCACAACATCTTTTGTCCTACCAGCCGGTGGCAGCCGGGCCTCAAGGGAATCTATCGGATATTAAGGTACTCCTTTTAATAGAGTACCGGAGTAAAGCATTAACACTCCGTGAATACATGTGATCCTCACATCACTACCATCCCCTCCGGTTGTCCCGATTTCTGTCACTTTGGGGCCATTGGTTCCGGACAGCGACATGTGTATACAACTTGCAGGTAAGATCATAAAACAATGAATATCATGATGAAACAATAACATGTTCAGATCTGAGATCATGGCACTCGGGCCCTAGTGACAAGCATTAAGCATAACAAGTTGCAACAATATCATCAAAGTACCAATTACGGACACTAGGCACTATGCCCTAACAATCTTATGCTATTACATGACCAATCTCATCCAATCCCTACCATCCCCTTCAGCCTACAGCGGGGGAATTACTCACACATGGATGGGGGAAACATTGCTGGTCGATGGAGAGGCGTCGGTGGTGATGATGGCGATGATCTCCTCCAATTCCCCGTCCCGGCGGAGTGCCAGAACAGAGACTTCTGGCCCCCGAGACGGAGTTTCGCGATGTGGCGGCGTTCTGGAGGGTTTCTGGCGACTTCGACTTCTTGGTCGCGATTTTTAGATCGAACCCCTTAAGTAGTCCAGAGGAGGGCGTCGGAGGCCGGCCGAGGGGGCCACACGCTAGGGCCGCGCGCCCCCCTCCTGGGCCGCGCCGCCCTAGGGTGTGGGGCCCTCGGGCCTCCACCGGCTTGCCCTTCCGGCTCCGTGAGTCTTCCGGAAAAATAAGACCTTTCGCATAAATTCCGAGGATTTTCCTGAAAGTTGCATTTCTGCACAAAAATGAGACACCAGAACAGTTCTGCTGAGAACAGCGTTAGTCCGTGTTAGTTGCATCCAAAATACACATATTAGAGGCAAAATAATAGCAAAAGTGTTCGGGAAAGTAGATACGTTTTGGACGTATCAATGACCCAAGTTTCAGGTTCCGGCTCCAGTTCGGCATCCGGAGCTTCTGTCCAATCAGCGATGAAATCCGCAAAAATCTGGGACTTGATGTCGAAGGCGGATAATTCTATGCCCCACTTTACTATGCGTCCTGCTGTGTCACTGTTGTTAAGAATCGTTGACAATGGATCCTTGCTGACAACTGTCATGGGGTGCTCTTGAAAGTAGAGTCTCAACTTTCGGCTACCTAGGAACACGCCATAGGCTAGCTTCTAAAAGTGAGTGTATCTTTGTTTGGATTCCATCAGTACCTCACTAATGTAATAGACTAGCCTCTAGACTCCATATTCGAGACCTTCTTCCTTTCGCTCCACCATGATAACGAGACTGATGACCTTGTTGGAAGCTGCCAGGTAAAGGAGCATAGGCTCTGACTCTTCCGAAGCTGCTAGAATAGGTGGGGATACGAGTATTTCCTTCAATCCCTGAAGTGTTGTATCTGGTGCGTCGTCCCAGACAAATTTGTCTGTTTTCTTCAGCAGTTTGTATAAAGGTAGTGCCTTCTTGCCAAGACGGCTAACAAACCTACTAATTGCTGCAACACAACCAGTTAGTCGTTGCACATCTTTGAGACAAGTTGGCATTTTGATGCACAGGATTGCCTTGACTTTTTCCGGGTTCACTACAATGCCTCTATGAGAGACGATGAAGCCAAGGAGTTTTCCGGCTGCCACACCAAAGACGCACTTCAGCGGATTTAACATCATCTTGTACCGTCGGGGATTCTCAAAGGTTCCTGTGAGGTCGCTGATCAAGTCGGATCCTTTCCGGGTCATAACCGCGTTGTCGTCGATGTAAGCGTGTATGTTCCGGCCAATCTAGTCCTTCAAGCACCGTTGCATCTGTAGGGATTCGTTGCATAGAAAACAAAAAATTTCCTACCGCAAGAACGCAATCCAAGCCAAGATGCAATCTAGAAGACGGGAGCAACGAGGGGATGATCGTGACTCACCCTTGAAGATTTCCAAAGCCTACAAGAGTAGGCTCTTGTTGCTGCGGTAGACGATCACTTGCCGCTTGCAAAAGCGCGTAGAAGATCTTGACGGTGCCACAATCGGGCAGCACCTCCGTACTCGGTCACACGTTCGGTGTTGATGAAGACGACGTCCTTCTCCCCGTTCCAGCGGGCAGCGGAAGTAGTAGCTCCTCCTTGAATCCGCCAGCACGATGGCGTGGTGGCGGTGGCGATGGAGATCTCCGGCGGAGCTTCGCTAAGCGTTGCGGGAGAGGTGGAGGAGAGGGGGCGGCTAGGGTTTGGGAGAGGGGGTGGCCGGCCTCCTTGGGTGCGGCCAAGGTGGTGTGGTTGTGGTGGCCAGCCCCCTCCCCTTGGCCCCTCATTATATAGGTGGAACCCCCAAGTGTTGGACTACAAGTCTTCGAATAAGACCCCAACCCAAAACATTCCATGTAGTAGGGAAACCTACCCAAGGTGGGACTCCCACCCAAGTGGGATTCCCACCCTTCCATGAGGGGGGGTGGCCGGCCCCCTTGGTGGAGTCCACCTTGGACTCCCCCCTCTAGGGTTGGCCGTCCATGGGAGGTGGAGTCCCTCCGGGACTCCTCCTTCCTCAGTGATTTCTTCCGGACTTTTCTAGAACCTTCTAGAACCTTCCATAAAATCACCGGATCATTTTCAAACTTATAAAATGACTTCCTATATATGAATCTTATTCTCCGGACCATTCCGGAACTCCTCGTGATGTCCGGGATCCCATCCGAGATTTCGAACAATACTTCGAACTCCATTCCATATTCAAGTTCTACTATTACAACATCAAACCTTAAGTGTGTCACCCTACGGTTCGCGAACTATGTGGACATGGGTGAGAACTCTCTCCGACCAATAACCAATAGCGGGATCTGGAGATCCATAATGGCTCCCACATATTCAACGATGACTTTAGTGATCGAATGAACCATTCACATACAATACCAATTCCCTTTGTCACGCGATATTTTACTTGTCCGAGGTTTGATCATCGGTATCACTCTATACCTTGTTCAACCTCGTCTCTCGACAAGTACTCTTTACTCGTACCGTGGTATGTGGTCTCTTATGAACTTATTCATATGCTTGCAAGACATTAGACGACATTCCACCGAGAGGGCCCAGAGTATATCTATCCGTCATCGGGATGGACAAATCCCACTTTTGATCCATATGCCTCAACTCATACTTTCCGGATACTTAATCCCACCTTTATAACCACCCATTTACGCAGTGGCGTTTGATGTAATCAAAGTACCTTTCTGGTATAAGTGATTTACATGATCTCATGGTCATAAGGACTAGGTAACTATGTATCGAAAGCTTATAGCAAATAACTTAATGACGTGTCTTATGCTACGCTTAATTGGGTGTGTCCATTACATCATTCATATAATGATATAACCTTGTTATTAATAACATCCAATGTTCATGATTATGAAACTAATCATCCATTAATCAACAAGCTAGTTAAGAGGCTTACTAGGGACTCTTTGTTGTTTACATATCACACATGTATCAATGTTTCGGTTAATACAATTATAGCATGGTATATAAACATTTATCATAAACATAAAGATATATAATAACCACTTTTATTATTTCCTCTTGGGCATATCTCCAATAGCATCGTACGCTGGTAGGTGGCACCTGCGTTTTTCAAACCAAAAGGCATGGTGACGTAGCAGTAAGTGCCAAAGGGTGTGATGAACGAGGTCGCCTTTTGGTCGGACTTCTTCATCCGGATCTGGTGATACCCGGAATATGCATCAAGAAAACACAGAAGTTCCGGCCCCGCCGTCGAATCAATGACTTGGTCAATGCGCGGCAAGGGGAATGGATCCTTCGGACAATGCTTTATTCAAGCCGGAGTAATCGATGCACCATCTTAGTATTTCAGAATTCTTTTTGGGTACAAGGACGGGATTTGCGACCCAATCAGTATGGATAACTTCTACTTAAAAACCTGCCTCTAGTAACTTTGCTAATTCCATCCCTGTGGCGCGACGCTTCTTGTCTCCAAAGCGTCACATAGCTTGCTTCACCGGTTTAGCCCCCGGATTTATGTTGAGGTAGTGCTCGGCGAGTTCCCTTGGTACTCCGGACATGTCAGAAGGTTGCCATGAGTAGATATCCATGTCAGCACAGAGGAACTCGATGAGCACGTCTTCCTATTTGGGGTCCATGCCTGCTCCGACCGACACCTGCTTAGAGTTGTCTCCTATCTTGAGGTCGACCTTCTTGGTGTCTATCGCGGCCTTGAACGACGTTTTCTGTTCGGAGATCTGCTTCTTGGTGGTATGCATCTCTTTCGGATCCACCACGGCTCTGTAGCCTTGCAGCTCCTCTCCAGATATCACAGATTCTGCGAAGGGGGCTTCACCTATTTCGCACTCTCGAGCTTTCTTGTAGTCTCCGGATACAGTGATCATACCGTTGGGACCCGAAATCTTGAGCTTATTGTAGATGTAGCACACTCTTGCGTGGAACTTGTGGTAGGTGGGCCTGCCGAAGATGACGTGGTAGGACCTCTTGAAGGGCACGACCTCAAACATGATCATCTCTTCGCATAAATTATTAATATCGCCGAAGGCCACGGGAAGTTTGATGCTGTCCAGGGAGTTTGCTTTTTTACCCGGAACCACCCCGTGGAACTCGGTGGTGCTGTGCTTGAGCTGCTCCTTGGTAAGCTGCATTTTCTCCAGAGTCTCCAGGTACATAATGTTCAAGCTGGCTCCAGGTACACGTCGATGCGGGGACTTACAACCAAGGCGTAGCGCTCCTTCAGAATGATGGTGGGATGATCTGCCCTATCAAACGTACATGGAGTTTCCGACCACCTGACATACCGCGGCACAGTCGGAACTGTGGCGTTCAGGATCCGGAGAGCTGATTTGCTGGCGTGGACTGTCGGAGTTCCGAGGAAGTTGTGATATGCACCGACACTCTTTTTGACGAAGGGATTGGACTTGTTAGCTGCGGAACCCTCTTTCGGATCCGGCGAAGCATCATCCTCGTCCATCGCCTCAGAATTGTCCTCGTCCTTGTCTTTGATGTTGCCCTTGCCTCCTTTGCCGCGTGGGCGGTGCTTCCGGGCTCACTTTTATCCTGCTTCCGGGTCGGTATTGAGATCATTGACCCACTTGCAGTTGTGATTGGTGTGAGAGGACTTGCCAGTAGCCGGATCTATGTGGGATAAGCATGGCATATCCCTGTATTCCTCGTAGGTTTGGGGGGCGCGGGTTCCGAAAATGGTGACCTCGTCAGCACGTTGCTGGCCTCTGCCGGCTCCACCTCCACGTCCGCGGCCTCTTCCGCCTCCTTGACCTCCGCGTTGGAACGCTATGGCGACCATGTCGGATCCGCCGCTCTTCTGGTCATCGGGGGATTCTTCTGCTTGTTGTTGTTGCTGCTGCCGCCATTAGCACGGTTTTTCTTCTGCTGGTGCAGAGGTATGGCTGTAGTGGCAAGTTCTCCTCCTGCATCGTCATCAGCGGCGGAGTGAGTACTTGCAATGCCGATCATGTCATCCAAAGTTAATTTGTTTTCGTTGATCAGGCAAGTGATCTTGTGCCGGAGCAATCCTCCCCTCTGTAGTCCACCGATGAAGGCGTGCATAGCTGTGCGATTATCCACGTTCTCACACTCGTTCCTGGTTGCCAACCATCGCGTGAGGAAGTTCCATGAAGTTTCGCCTTTCTTCTAGATACTGATGTCTACGGGTGCTTCTATTCTTGTAGACAGTGTTGGGCCTCCAAGAGCAGAGGTTTGTAGAACAGCAACAAGTTTCCCTTAAGTGGATCACCCAAGGTTTATCGATCTCAGGGAGGAAGAGGTCAAAGATATCCCTCTCAAGCAACCCTGCAACCACAAAGCAAGAAGTCTCTTGTGTCCCCAACACACCTAATAGGTGCACTAGTTCGGCGAAGAGATAGTGAAATACAGGTGGTATGAATATATATGAGCAGTAGCAACGGCACCAGAAAAGTGCTTTGCTGTCCAGGACTGGCGTGTGATTGATGGTGGTAATATTGCAGGCAGTACAAATACAGTAGAACAGTAAACAAGCAGCGATAGCAGTATTTAGGAACAAGGCCTAGGGATCATACTTTCACTAGTGGACACTCTCAACATTGATCACATAACAGAATAAATAAATAGATGCTAGACTCTACACTCTCTTGTTGGATGATGAACACCACTAATAGATTACACGAACCCTCAATGCCGGAGTTAACAAGCTCCACAATATTCGATGTTCATATTTAAATAACCTTAGAGTGCAAGATAGATCAACATAACCAAATAGATCACATCAATACCATCATAGTAATAGTTAACTTCATAATCTACAAGAGATCACAATCATAAACTACGCCAAGTACTACATGATGCACACACTCGTCCACTTTACATCATGCGGGAGGAATAGAATACTTTAATAACATCACTAGAGTAGCACATAGATGAATTGTGATACAAAACTCATATGAATCTCAATCATGTAAGGCAGCTCATGAGATCATTGTATTGAAGTACATAGGAGAGAGATTAACCACATAGCTACCGGTACAGCCCCGAGCCTCGATGGAGAACTACTCCCTCCTCATGGGAGACGGCAGCGTTGATGAAGATGGCGGTGGAGATGGCAGCGGTGTCGATGGAGAAGCCTTCCGGGGGCACTTCCCCGTCCCGGCGGTGTGCCGGAACAGAGACTCCTGTCCCCCAGATCTTGGCTTCGCGATGGCGGCGGCTCTGGATGGTTTCTCGTACCGTGGCTTTTTTTCGTATTGAGGTTTTAGGTCGAGGGGCTTCTTATAGGCGAAGAGGCGGCGTCAAAAGGTCAAAGAGGCGACGACACCATAGGGGGGCACGGGCCACCCCAAGGCCGCGCCGGCCTATGGTCTGGTGGGCCTGTGGCCCCCCTCTGGCGACTCTCGGGTGTTTTGGATGCTTCCGGGGATTCTAAGATGCTGGGCGTTGATTTCGTCCAATTCCGAGAATATTTCCTTACTAGGATTTCTGAAACCAAAAACAGCAGAAAACGACAGAACTGGCCCTTCGGCATCTCGTCAATAGGTTAGTTCCGGAAAATGCATAAATATGACATAAAGTATGCATAAAACATGTAGATATCATCAATAATGTGGCATGGAACATAAGAAATTATCGATACGTCGGAGACGTATCAGCATCCCCAAGCTTAGTTTCTGCTCGTCCCGAGCAGGTAAACGATAACAAAGATAATTTCTGGAGTGACATGCCATCATAACCTTGATCATACTATTGTAAGCACATGTAATGAATGCAGCGATCAAAGCAATGGTGTAAGACATGAGTAAACAAATGAATCATATAGAAGACTTTTCATGAGTAGTACTTTCAAGACAAGCATCAATGAGTCTTGCATAAGAGTTAACTCATAAAGCAATAATTCAAAGTAAAGGTAGTGAAGCAACACAAAGGAAGATTAAGTCTCAGCGGTTGCTTTCAACTTGTAACATGTATATCTCATGGATATTGTCAATGCAAAGCAATATAACAAGTGCAATAAGAAAGTATGTAGGAATCAATGCACAGTTCACACAAGTGTTTGCTTCTTGAGGTGGAGAGAGATAGGTGAACTGACTCAACAATAAAAGTAAAAGAATGGTCCTTCAAAGAGGAAAGCATCGATTGCTATATTTGTGCTAGAGCTTTGATTTTGAAAACATATAGAGATCATAAAAGTAAAATTTTGAGAGGTGTTTGTTGTTGTCAACGAATGGTAGTGGGCACTCTAACCTCCTTGCCAGACAAACCTTCAAAGAGCGGCTCCCATTTTATTTTTATTTTTGTGTGGCACTCCTTCCAACCTTTCTTTCACAAACCATGGCTAACCGAATCCTCGGGTGCCTGCCAACAATCTCATACCATGAAGAAGTGCCTTTTTATTTTAGTTTTATTATGATGACACTCCTCCCAACCTTTGCTTTCTCAAGCCATGGCTAACCAAATCCTTCGGGTGCCGTCCAACAATCACATACCATGGAGGAGTGTCTATTTTTGTTAATTAATTTTGGACTGGGAATCCCATTGCCAGCTCTTTTTGCAAAATTATTGGATAAGCGGATGAAGCCACTAGTCCATTGGTGAAAGTTGCCCAACAAGATTGAAAGATAAACACCACATACTTCCTCATGAGCTATAAAACATTGACACAAATCAGAGGTAATAAATTTTGAATTGTTTAAAGGTAGCACTCAAGCAATTTACTTTGGAATGACGGAGAAATACCATGTAGTAGGTAGGTATGGTGGACACAAATGGCATAGTGGTTGGCTCAAGGATTTGGATGCATGAGAAGTATTCCCTCTCGATACAAGGTTTAGGCTAGCAAGGTTATTTGAAACAAACACAAGGATGAACCGGTGCAGCAAAACTTACATAAAAGACATATTGTAAACATTATAAGACTCTACACCGTCTTCCTTGTTGTTCAAACTCAATACTAGAAATTATCTAGACCTTAGAGAGACCAATTATGCAAACCAAATTTTAGCAAGCTCTATGTATTTCTTCATTAATAGGTGCAAAGTATATGATGCAAGAGCTTAAACATGAGCACAACAATTGCCAAGTATCACATTATCCAAGACATTTTACCAATTACTACATGTATCATTTTCCGTTCCCAACCATATAACAATTAACGAAGCAGTTTCAACCTTCGCCATGAAAATTAAAAGCTAAGAACACATGTGTTCATATGAACCAGCGGAGCGTGTCTCTCTCCCACACAAGCATTTATTCAAACAAAAACAAAAACAAAAGCACACAGACGCTCCAAGTAAAGTACATAAGATGTGACCGAATAAAAATATAGTTTCAAGAGAAGGAACCTGATAATTTGTCGATGAAGAAGGGGATGCCCACTTAGATGCTTGAGTCTTCTTGAAATATGCAGGGATGAACCACCGGGGCATCCCCAAGCTTAGACTTTTCACTCTTCTTGATCACATTGTATCATCCTCCTCTCTTGACCCTTCAAAACTTCCTTCACACCAAACTCAAAACAACTCATTAGAGGGTTAGTGCATAATCAAAAATTCACATGTTCAGAGGTGACACAATCATTCTTAACACTTCTGGACATTGCTCAAAGCTACTGGAAGTCAATGGAACAAATAAATCCATCCCACATAGCAAAAGAAGCAATGCGAAATAAAAGGCAGAATCTGTCAAAACAGAACAGTCCGTAAAGACGAATTTTATTGAGGCACCAGACTTGCTCAAATGAAAATTCTCAAATTGAATGAAAGTTACGTACATATCTGAGGATCACTCACGTAAATTGGCATAATTTTCTGAGTTACCTACGAGAGAATTTTGCCCAGATTCGTGACAGCAAAGAAATCTGTTTCTGCGCAGTAATCCAAATCTAGTATGAACCTTACTATCAACGACTTTACTTGGCACAACAAAACACAAAACTAAGATAAGAAGAGGTTGCTACAGTAGTAAACAACTTCCAAGACACAAATATAAAACAAAGTACTGTAGCAAAATAACACATGGGTTATCTCCCAAGAAGTTCTTTCTTTATAGCCATTAAGATGGGCTCAGCAGTTTTGATGATGCACTCGCAAGAAATAGTATTTGAAGCAAAAGGGAGCTTCAAGAGGCAAATTCAAAACACGTTTAAGCCTAACATGCTTCCTATGCAGAGGAATCTTGTACACAAATGAATTCATGAAGAACAAAGCGACAAGCATAAGAGGATAAAACACGAGTAACTTCAAGATTCTCAACATAAAGAGGGGAAACTTAATATTATTAAGATGCATATAACCATATTTCCCTCTCTCATAATAACTTTCAGTAGCAACATGAGCAAACTCAACAATATAACTATCACATAAAGCATTCTTATCATGAGTCTCATGCATAAAATTATTACTCTCCACATAAGCATAGTCAATTTTATTAGTTGTAGTGGGAGCAAATTCAAAAAAGTAGCTATCATTATTATTCTCATCATCAAATATAGGAGGCATATTGTAATCATAATCAAATTTATCCTCCATAACAGGTGGTACCAAAAGACTACTATCATTATAATCATCATAAATAGGAGGCAAAGTATCATCAAAGTAAATTTTCTCCTCAATGCTTGGGGGACTAAAAAGATCATGCTCATCAAAACCAGCTTCCCCAAGCTTAGAATTTTCCATAGCATTAGCAACAATAGTGTTCAAAGCATTCATAGTAATAACATTCCCATTAGCATGCATATAAAGTTCCATGGGTTTTTTAATTCTCTCTTCAAACACATCATGTCCTAATTCAAGATAAAGTTCATAAAGATCTCTCATATTTTTGTTGTTTTCCATTATGCCTAACTAGTGTAAACAAGAAACAAAAAGATGCAATTGCAGGATCTAAAGGAAATAGCTTCGAGCACAAACACAATGGCGCCGGAAAAGCATCGTTACCTGGAACCGGAGTATGAGTACCTTTTACCTTTCCTCCCCGGCAACGGCGCCAGAAAAGTGCTTGATGTCTACGGGTGCTTCTATTCTTGTAGACAGTGTTGGGCCTCCAAGAGCAGAGGTTTATAGAACAGCAGCAAGTTTCCCTTAAGTGGATCACCCAAGGTTTATCGATCTCAGGGAGGAAGAGGTCAAAGATATCCCTCTCAAGCAACCCTGCAACCACAAAGCAAGAAGTCTCTTGTGTCCCCAACACACCTAATAGGTGCACTAGTTCGGCGAAGAGATAGTGAAATACATGTGGTATGAATATATATGAGCAGTAGCAACGGCACCAGAAAAGTGCTTTGCTGTCCAGGACTGGCGTGTGATTGATGGTGGTAATATTGCAGGCAGTACAAATACAGTAGAACAGTAAACAAGCAGCGATAGCGATATTTAGGAACAAGGCCTAGGGATCATACTTTCACTAGTGGACACTCTCAACATTGATCACATAACAGAATAAATAAATAGATGCTAGACTCTACACTCTCTTGTTGGATGATGAACACCACTAATTGCGTAGGATTACACGAACCCTCAATGCCGGAGTTAACAAGCTCCACAATATTCGATGTTCATATTTAAATAACCTTAGAGTGCAAGATAGATCAACATAACCAAATAGATCACATCAATACCATCATAGTAATAGTTAACTTCATAATCTACAAGAGATCACAATCATAAACTACGCCAAGTACTACATGATGCACACACTTGTCCACTTTACATCATGCGGGAGGAATAGAATACTTTAATAACATCACTAGAGTAGCACATAGATGAATTGTGATACAAAACTCATATGAATCTCAATCATGTAAGGCAGCTCATGAGATCATTGTATTGAAGTACATAGGAGAGAGATTAACCACATAGCTACTGGTACAGCCCCGAGCCTCGATGGAGAACTACTCCCTCCTCATGGGAGACAGTAGCGTTGATGAAGATGGCGGTGGAGATGGCAGCGGTGTCGATGGAGAAGCCTTCCGGGGGCACTTCCCCATCCCGGCGGCGTGCCGGAACAGAGACTCCTGTCCCCCAGATCTTGGCTTCGCGATGGCGGCGGCTCTGGATGGTTTCTCGTACCGTGGCTTTTTTCGTATCGAGGTTTTAGGTCGAGGGGCTTCTTATAGGCGAAGAGGCGGCGTCAGAAGGTCAACGAGGCGACGACACCATAGGGGGGCGCGGGCCACCCCCAGGCCGCGCCGGCCTATGGTCTGGTGGGCCTGTGGCCCCCCTCTGGCGACTCTCGGGTGTTCTGGATGCTTCCGGGGATTCTAAGATGCTGGGCGTTGATTTCGTCCAATTCCGAGAATATTTCCTTACTAGGATTTCTGAAACCAAAAACAGCAGAAAACGACAAGCGGCCCTTCGGCATCTCGTCAATAGGTTAGTTCCGGAAAATGCATAAATATGACATAAAGTATGCATAAAACATGTAGATATCATCAATAATGTGGCATGGAACATAAGAAATTATCGATACGTCGGAGACGTATCAGATACATGCTTTCATGTCGCTTATCGTGGCAGGCCTTTTGTAGGTGCCCCTGAAGTGCTTCTCAAAGGCAATCTTCAGGTCGAACCAACAAAAGATGGTGTTTTTCGGGAGGTCGCCGAACCAGGTATGAGATGGACCAATAAGGTACAACTGAAGCATGCGGCAGGCGATTCTCTGGTTCCCTCCGGCGAAGCTTACTGCATTGAAGTAATCCTCGATCCAAGTGTTAGGTCTCTCACTGCCATCATAGTGCTTCAGATTTCCGGGTAGCTTAAGGTTCAAGCCCTTTGGATAAGGCTCCTCTCGGATCATCCTGCCAAAGCATTTCGGGCCAATGTATTCGGATCTGTACTCGTTGAGACGTTCCCTTGCGTCGCGTGAGCCATTGTGGGGAGAGTTTGAGCGGGAGTGGGATCTCCGGCCTCCGCCTCCGCCTCCACCTCCTCCATTGGGTGGTGGGGAGGGAGATCTGCGAGGGGGTCAGTCGGACCTCTTGCTTCCGCCTTCAGATTCTCCACACCCTTCCCTGTGCTGACTCCGGCTTCGGTGGCTACCTTCACCATGAGGGCGGTCGCCGCCGTCGTTGCGGCTCCTGCGGGGCTCCGGCTCTCCCTCTTTGTTCCGAACTCCGACGAGGCTCCTGCGTGCGCTATGCCTATTCCTTTGAGGTGCCACGTTGTCGCGGATGTTGATTCCACCAGGCCCATGGGGCCTAGTGTTTCCGACTGGACTACGACGGCGAGGTGGGGGAGGACGCGGGTACCCATGGGGCGGAGGTGACGAGTTCCGGTACTTGTCTCTGCCAGTATACATCGGGTCCTTTCCCTTCTTTGGGTCCGTAGGAGGTGTTTCCGAGGGTACCGGGATTGGATTTGGATGTTCTCTAGTTCTCCTTCTGCGCTCCGTGGATCCGGTGCGCGATTCATCATCACGGTGAGGCCTTCCGAAGGCATCTTCTGCGTCATGGCCACACAATGTTTCGGGTTGGATACCAACCGGCGCGAAGTGTCTACCTTGCTCTATTGCTTCATTGATGAAGCTACCAGTGTGCGGAGGTGTGCGATGTCGATTCTTCGTCTTTTTTTGCCAGGATTTCCGCGGCATTCTTCATGTTGTCCTTGGGAGTGGCAAGTGGCTGCTGGTTTGAGGGGGTTGCGAAGTTGATCTTTCGGGGGCCTATGGCTTCCCGGCGGATCCTATCTGCCTCTTTACCAGCGCCCTCCATCATGGTTTCCCATTGAGCTCGGAGTTTTTTAGCCTCTGCCAAACATTTGGCTTCTTCGCGTTACCTCTTGAGGAAATTTTCCATTACTTCGCCTGCTTCTTGCCTTTCCTCCAGCATTGCCGCCGTAGTGTTGGCAATTACTTTGGCGGTGCTCAACATCTCCTTTATCGTCGCTTCTAGAGCTTGAGGATCTGCGGCGTCGTCCGGAGTTATTGGCTTGTTAAGGATTTCTAAGTGTGCGATAGCACCCCGGCCTGCCTGTTCGACGAGCTCTTCCGCGGATAGGTATTCCTGGTTCCCGTAATCGTGTCCTTCTCTGGAATCCGGCACGGCGCGGTGGCGAGGACGCACGGGCGGAGTCTCTGAGGTGGCCGGTCCCAGGAGACCGACGTCGGTTGGAGTTTCTTTTTCATCGGCGTCCTGCTCCAGCCCAACTATGGTCGCCAGGACCTCCTTAGGCGGAGCGGATTCCGCTTCAGCCGCCTCCTCATCTTCCAACTCCTTCAGAGCTTTGTTGTATTCCTCCGTGTTCATGGTTGAAACATCGTCTGAGGTTGGGCTTAGATTGCCCAGGATCAATTCCTCTTTGTCTCCGGCATCCTCTTGCTGATCCAGGGCTTCGCTGTCTCCGGCAACCTCTTGCTGATCTGGGGCGTCGTTGTCTCCGGTAGCTTCAACCTACATGGGTCCAGGTCCTTCCGGAGGAGGGGCGGTTCCTGCGGTATGTGCGAGGAAGTGCACGAAGTGGCACCTTTGCTTCTCTAACACCTGGGAGACCCAGGCGGATCTGCATTGGTCTTCCACCGTAGTTTCCTGCTCAGTGGAGGATTGGGTGGGCTTTGAAATTTCCAGATCTAAGGCGGAATCTTCCTTAGGAAGCTCCTGCATCTCAGATCGGATCTTTGCAACTGCGTCCTGCTCAGCGGCGGTCGCGTCAGCGTTACTTACCAGGACGTTTCCATCGGAATTGACGGTCTCGCCGATGAAGATGTGAATGCCGCCAATTGGGATGATGGAGAGCTTGACGGGGTTGGTCCTAGCCGGAATCCAGCACTCGTCCTGGGGGACGATCGGAAAACTTCCGGGGTAAAGAACACGCCCCACATCGATGGATTCGTCGTAGCTTCCCATGGCGGAACCCTCCCGGTTCCGGCCTCCAGACGCCGCTGGCCCCACGGTGGGCGCCAAGCCGCCAACTGTCGTCGCCTATTCGACGATACCTCGGAGGAGGGATCCTCACGAGGTGGAGAAGAAGTAGGGGCCATAGGGTGGAGAGTCCTCGGGACGGTGGTACGCGATTTACCCAGCTTTGAAACACCTGCTCGATGACAGGGCCTACTGCTGCTTGTCTGGTATTATCTGGGCGCTTTCACGTTGTTACAATGAGTTGTGGTTGTGCCTCTAGGGCTCCCAGGATCCGTCTTATAAAGGCGCACGGATCTAGCGTTTACACGGAGAGTCCTAGTCGGAATACAAGTTGCCTAACTACGGTATATTACATTGCCATGCACGTCAAGGATCCACCTTCCATCAATGTCGTACTGGATCCGGATACTTCATGGTCCTTCATGGATCTGGCCTCCTTCGTAGGTCGGTTGAGATCCGGCTCCTTGCTCCTGGGCTGGATTTCATCCATCATGATCTACAACAACTGGGCCGCCCGATGGGCCACATGCCACATCACCATCTGTAGGCCACCCGGGCTTGCCGGATCTAGACCATGCCGTTGATATACCCATAAAATATACCCACAACAATTATCCATTCTGATGGATTTTATACGGTGTTCAATATGATTATCTCTAAGTTTTATGATTTAAGTGACCAGCTTTGCAAATGCATGGTTCCTTGTCAATATGAGACACACACTAGACCATATTGTAGATGCATCAGTGATCACCATAAATTATATGAATGGTCCCGATAGCAGTTGAATTGGACCATATATATATCTCCTTGAATGCCTTCAAGAAAATTCACTGACTCACTTTTAACCTTCAGATATGGGGGTCTAGTGATTAATTTCCAAGTTGCACATGCACTGCACACATAATCCGAAGTGGAAATTACCAACTGTTATGTTGTCTCCAGTAGAACCATCAATAATTTTCCTTGTCATCCCCACACCAGGATGACCCAGACGATCATGCCATAATTTGAACTTGTCAAAATTTTGGTAATTATTATTTTATTTGCCAAATGAGGCTCTAGCTTTATGTATGTGTAATACAATCCAGAAGATAGGTAGGAAGTTTCTCAAGGATCTTCCTTTCAGAACCCTTTTTCTGAGAGTCGGGAGCAAGGATTACCCCTAATAACAGAAACAAACAAAAGGATATTTTGATTCATCGCGCGCGGTTCGTTAACCAGCCGCGAGATTTTGATCTCGGTCCTTCTCTGGCAGGCCGTGCCGCGCGTTTTGGACTCACGGCCCACGCGCGAGATTTTCTATTACAGGCCCGCCCACGGAGTTGTGGCGGAACAGCCGGTTCGCGACAGTTTCGCTGCCTCGAGTCAATGGCAACGCCGTTCAATGAACACATGGAAGGAAGTGAAGAAGCTTGGTGGAGAGTGACACGCACACTCCTACTCAATATATATAGAACGGGCATGCCTGCATATGAGCATATCTCCAGTACTGCAGTAGAGATGACCACCATGCATCCTCATTTACCGTGCGTGAAGCAACCAGCTGCTACCCATCTCGCTCCCAACAGCAACCACCCACCACCTTCCCTGATCCATGCTCGGGCTAGAGCTTCTTCTTGCTCCAGCAACCTCTCCATGGTCTCTGGTCACTCACATCGGTCCCGCTGCTATGCGACGACCCTGTCCGCCGACGCCGCCTCTACAGCGCGATCCCTTCAAGCCATCTCCAGCAACCAGGATACAAAACTAAGGTTCCTCCCAATTCATTTCAACCTTTTTTTGAAGCCGTCGGTGGAACACCCGTCCAATCTCTTATCACTTGCTATATATGTTTCTTTTGGGATGCAACTCAAATTAGGACGGACAAATTCTTCGAGCTGGAGATGAGCGTCCGCGAGAGCGAGCTTGACCAGTACGGGGTCGTGAATCACGTCATCTACCCTGTCTACATTGACAATGGTCAGGCCTAGCTTTCATGCGCTCCAACGCTCCCTCGATATCTCTGTTGCTCTTCAGAGCTAGCTCGACTTATTCTTTATTTTCCTCTTTGATCCATATCTTCGATCTGTAAAACTTCTCTTGCAGCTCGAGAGCAGCTGCTTACGGGTCTTGGCATCAGCTCGGCCTCCGTGGTATGCGCCGGCAACGCTATGGCGCTCTCGGAGCTGAACCTCAAGTACCGCACGCCTCTAAGGGTAAGGGTAATGCGCATAGCTATGCAACGTCAGAAGTCTCTAAACAGCTGGAGTTTCTCTCAAGGTTTAATAATCATCGTCACGCGCGCTCACTACATCTGCATTTGTTTTCAGCGCGGTGGCAAGTTTGTCGTCGGGGTGAGGGTTGTACAAATCAAGGGCGCGAGGATACGCTTCGAGCAATTCATCGAAACCCTGCCGGAGCGCGAGGTAATATCTGCATATATATACGTGTGATCTTTAGCATTAGTGTGTTGTTGCTTAGAGTATTGGTTGATACATCGCTCGCTTCTAATGGCAGCTCGTTCTGGAAGTGACGGCCACCGCCGTTTGCCTCAACAAGGATCACCGCCCGACTCGGGTCTTCCCGGAGATGTCGTCCAAGCTGCAGCAGTTCTTCTCATCCCATGATGGTTAACATTATAAGAGCTAGCCAAAAGTTCAATAAGATACAAATAGTATGTGTACTTTGCTGAGCATGCTTTGCGAGATAATGAATAAATAAATGTACACAACTTTCTTATGTTTAACATTTAGCGTCTCCTCATATCACATGGCCGGCATATGGGAGTTCCTCTACGCCTAAGTCCGTCACGATTTTCTTATGTTTAAGTCGGTGATTGACATCAACCTCTCGGGAAAGAAAGTGATTTCTCCCATCTGTACGCGATTGCTCTTGGTGATCTATGTACAAACTAAAAATATGCACAATCATAAGATTATTTGTTTAGATAAAATATCCAGAAGTATAGTTGCTTTTTCGATAAAGCATATATTAATATCACGGAGATACTAATTACACCCAGCCTCTACAACAACATCATGCCCTAGTGGCATAAAGGATGCACATTGCAAAAAAACAATAACAAAAAAGAGAAAAGTCCCGCTACAGAGATCAAAAACTTAAAACAGCAACACTGACACCACAAGACAACACCAGAAGACGAGCTTCTCCATAAGCGACGCCCTCCAAGAAGGAAACATTGCATAAACGTTGTCGTCGCCCGATCATAGATCTTAGGTATTCGCCTCACTCTCAAAACAATATCTTCACAAGAACATTGCCAGACACAGCCAATTAAGGTCAGACCTTGGATTTTCATTCTGAAAGATAGAACTCTGAACTTGTTTGAAGTCACGAAGCACCAAGCCAATTCCACCTCACCACCAAGGTCCGATCACCATTGCTCTTCCACCGATCTCGGCGTTCATGACATTCTCCACCAGCACCATGGAAAGAAAACGAGCTTCATGATAATAACAGCCAGCAGAGCTTCGAAGCGCTCCCTCTGAAACCAAACGGTCAGATAAAAACATAGGTGTGCACGACCAAAAACATCCAATCCAGCAATCTTCAGGCATTGATTGCACAATGAATTTCGCCGGCAGGGCCTTCCGATCGATATTCACTTGGCGCGAGATGAAATCTTAGGACCACCACTCTTATTCAAGCCGAGCTCCTAGAGGAAATGATAGCCCACAGCGCCGCTACAGAAACACTAGCATGGTCAAGCCACCACCAGATCCCCACAACACGTCATGGTTGAGCCCCAATGGCCAAGATCTTGGTCCAAAGACCAGATCGTGGCCTTGCGGCCAGATCCTCGCCGCACGCAACATCGGCGACCTCCTCGTCGTTGCTCAGCCAGGGGAGGACCAGCCGGAGAAACGGCCGCATCTCCCCAAACCCCAGTGCGCCGCCTCATGGCGACGGGACTAAGCGGGGAGACTAGACCCGCAGCCTGCCTCCACCACCCGCCGAAGCCGAGGTAGCTGCCGCCGCCGCCTGGCCGGGACCTCCGTCCCGACCACCGCCCACGATCTCCTCTGTAGACGCCGCCCTAGCAGCCCCTTCGAAGAGAAACGCCGCAACCTTCACCCCTAGCACCATTAGGCACCAGGGGCCACCGCCACCGCGACCGACGCCGACAGTAGCGACAGAGGGGAGGCTGGCCGAGGAGGGTGGAGTTGGGCGGCGGGATCTGGGCCCCCGGCGGCGCCTGGGGCACGGAAGGGAGCTTTTTTGCCTATCAAGTATAGTTGCTTAGAGCATCTCCACCGGCGTTCCCAATAGAGCTCCCAATAGCTTAATTGGGATCCTAATGAGAGAAAGCACTCACGCCGGCGCTTCTTAAAAAGCGCTGGCATGTTCTGGAGCCCCATAAAAACGTCGGCACTCCCGAAAGGATCCCTATGCAAAGTGTTTCGATTGGGGGCATCGGCACCAAATTTCTACTCAAAAGATGCTAACCTGCCACCATATGGGAGGCGCCGGTGTGGGAAGAATATTCCCAAATGGTGGATGATGTACCGACGCCCCCCATACGGTTGTGCCGACGCTAGTTTGGGGGGCACCGGTGGAGATGCTCTTACAGAAGAAAAGAAAATGTATGGCGCGCATCCTTCTTTGCTGCCACCCGCACGATGGACCGATGAAGCAGTTCTCGGCCAGACAACTTTTTTTTTTTTTGAACTTAAACCATTTCATTAAGCAAACAGCAGGCCGCCTCATTAAAAACCTTCCAGTCCCCTTGGGTACCCTGGAAGGAAAAGAGTGCGTCTGAAACCTGCTGCCGCAATCAAAGTATCGTTACATCATCTAACAGAGGTTGGAGGAGGAAGCTAGGGGGTTCATCGACCCAAGTACAATCAGATTTAACATCAAAACAAAACCTAGCTAGTGAATGCGCAACCTCATTAGATTCTCTAGGGCAATGAGTAAAGCTAATAGAATCAAGGTTGATAGCAGCATCAACACAGTCGGCAAAGATCGCCATCGGCCAGACAACTTTGTCTTTTCTACTTTTGGAAAAATAGTAAAGTTGCCATCGGCTCAAAAAATGGAGAGCTCAGATCCCACGACCGTCATCTCAGTATCTTTGAACAGGACATGTTAGTATGACCCCAATAATCTTCAGTCAGAAGAATGTTCAAAAGTTTTGTAAAATTCTACCGAAAAACTATATGGAGGAACCGGCCAGGACACCCATTTCTTCCTTGAGGTAGGCAGATTGAGAAGCAATTAGGGAGTAGCATGCAAAGAATCATAGTGCAAACTCTACTGACCATTCTTGATATAGTCTCATCATCACTTCAAGCTACCGCTGATCGACAATTGCAACGTCTTAGGCGAAACCATATTCAATGACACAGCAGAGAGAGTGCCTTAATAACCAGCTAAACGGTCAAGAAGCAAGCACAATATCCCTGTTCTTCAGGATACTACTACTACACAGTACCATGAACATCACTGTATTTCCAAATGACAACAGCCTGATTGAGAAAACCGAGGAAGGATATAGAACCCAAACAATCAATTGGCACGACTAACTTAGTAAGACGAGACTAACTGAACCTACTGTAGCATAGATTATATATCCATACTCGATCATAACATTTAACTCAATCGATATCACTTCCTAGAGGTGAACTGCCCAACATTTCAATTCAAGGTTTTTTTAACAGGGAATAGTTGAGGCGCGGCTCAGCGCAGTGGCTTGGCATGGCAGTGGCCAGCCAGCCCGCCTGGGATCGATCCCCGCAGGGGACGATTTTCAGGTGTCTCACCGGGGCTTTGCTCCAGAATAAAATCCCCTCCACATATATGTGCCACAACTACTAGCTCCTAGGGACACTCAAATTATGTGTGCTGTGTGTATAGTTCTAGAGTCTAACTTGTGCACTAGTGGTGTGCGTGTGTGTGGTGTGAGTGTGGTGTTGAGTTAGTGCATAAGTTCAGATACTACAGCTGTAACACAGATCGAGGGGTCTCAAAAAAAAAAAAAAAACAGGGAATAGTTACTATGAGTTCAGTAATCTTCAACAGCAGCTAGAGATCAATCAACCACAATGTATTCAGCTAAAATACATATTGAATACATTCTACCAAGGACAGATGGATGAACTGGCCAGAGTGCAATCTCAGCTTTGAGGATACATATTAAGAAACAATAAGCATGGTAGCGAAACATAAAACAGACTCCACTATCCATTCTTGATATAGTCTCGTACCATCATCGTCACTTTCAGGTGTTGTTTATCGACAACTGCTTAACCGCAACCGCTTCAGAAATGCAATGAAGAGACATATGTAAAATCACAACTACATAACCAAGCAAGCAGAAAATGAGACACTAAACCTCCAAATTAAACGGATCACTGTTCTTCACTATGCTATATACCAAGCACATCATTGTATTCGCCTCAGTCAAGAGTCAAGACCAGTATTCCTACATGTAAACAGACCAACAGTTCATCTCAGGATCTTTGAACAGAAGACGTTAGTACGACCCCAATAATCTACAGTCAAAAGACATGTTCAAAAGTTTCAAAGAATTCTATTGAGGGCAGATGGACAAACCGGCCAGAGTCGAATTTCTGCTTTGAGGGTACCGTATACCAGGAAGATTAAGAAACAATTAGCATGCAAAGAAAACTTAGAACAAACTCTACTGACCATTTGTTGGTATGGTCCCATCATTACTTCAAGCTGCTGCTTATCAACAATCGCAGCATCTTAACCGCAACCAGATTCAATGATGCAGCAAAGAAAGAGTGCCTTAACAAGTGAAGGCAGATAAAATATGAATAAGTAAGCACAAGTCACATACTAAACCTCCTGGTTAACCGGAGTACCGGACCACTGTTTTGCAGAACTAGTACTACATGGTGCCAAGCTCATCATTGACTGTGTTCTTAAATCACAGGAGGGTGATTCAGGGAAAACAAGGAACTCAACGGAGGAAGGATAGAACCCAATCAATCAATCAAACCTTTCCTCCGGAGAATAAAATCAACTTTCAGGTGCTTCTGCTTAACCAAAACCAGTTTCAAAGAAACAAAAATCACAATCACACGACCAGTGAAGATAATTAACTGATCAACAAGAAACCCCAAATAAGATACTACACCTCCTATTAAACAGATAGCCCTTCTTCAGTATGCTACATACCGAGCATATCACTGTATTCACAATCATAGCTTAATTAGGACATTCACCTCAATCAAGACTGTTACTCCAACATGGAATCAGACCAACAGTCCATCTCGGGATCTTTAGAACATACCCCACGAATCTTCAACGCCATCTAGGAGTCCGACCAGACATGTCTAATTTGTTGTTCCCAAAATTTTAGGGAGAAGAGATGGACAAACCGGCCAGAAGCAAGAACAGGCCAGTTTCAAACATGCAACAAAAAAGACAATTCCTTAACCAGTGAAGGCATCTAGAAGATCAACAAGCAAGCACAAATCAGATAGTAACCTCCACATTAACCGGATCACCGTTCTCCAGCATACTACATAGTACCAATTAGCACATCACTGTACTGTACTCCCAAATCACAGCAGCGTGATTCAGAGGGTTCCGAGGAAGTCAGGATAGAAGCCAATGAATGAATGAACCATGCAAACCTTAGCTCCGGAGACGGAATCAGAAGAGATGTGATCTGCACCATCCGTATCCTGCGGTTTGTCTGGTGTACATGGATGTGACGCCGAGCACCGGGTTCCGGAGGGTATGGTTGTTGCTCACGATCGTGAACTGCTTCAGCCCAGCGAGCGCCTCCTTGGTGGCGTGCCAGAGCTGGGGCCCCATGCGACGGGAGCTGTACGCTAGGTTGACGGTCCACAGTGCACGGGTGCTGTCCATGATCGCCATGAGGAGCTCGAGCTCGGCCTTGCCGCCCCGGAAGTCGAAGAGCGTCAGGTAGTGCAAGCACTGGTCGAGGCCCCCGTCGAGGGCCAGGTAGTACGCGTGTTGGTCGTAGCGGGTGGCCATCCCTTCTTCCGGCGGCACGGTGTCCGTGCGCTGCGTGCGTGCGGGCGCTGGATGGTCAGTCAGAGGCGCGAGATCGAAACCAATCTGTTCATGGTGGTTACATTGCATACCTCGATGGTCAGAAATTTCAGGCAAGGGAAGCGCCTCAGCATCTGCTGCACCACACGCGCCACCATGTCAAACCCCATGCCGCGGAGCGCCGTGTAGTCCAGGGCTAGCCATAGATTGCTGACAGACCGCATCTGCGGCTGCATGTCCTGCCTACCAACCTGCATATGCAGGCAGCCCAGCATGGAAGAGTTTGAGTTGTTGGCATCGAGCAATTTACATGAGTACGTGAATGAAAAGTTCGTCGAATGTCGTACCGCGATCTCGACGCCATCGATGTCGAGGGTGGCGGGGAGGATGAAGCGCAGGAGGCTTGTCAGTTTGGGCGCGCCGCTGATGCTGAGCGCTGCCGTGGAGCCGGGGAGCAGCTCGCTGAGTTTCGGGGCGTCGTCCACGGTGAGGCTACGCGAGGCGGTGCGGAGCATGGAGAGGCGATAGAGGCGAGGCGCCGATCTGACGACGACGGAGTCCAGCGCGCAATCCTGGACCCAGAGCATGCGCAGGTGGCTGCACGCGGCGACGACGCCCTCGACGACGCCGGGGCGGCACGCGCAGCCGTGGAGCCCGAGCTCGGAGGCTCTGGTGAGCGCGTCGAGCTCCCCGGCCTCGACGGTGAAGAAGGCGAGGTGGAGGTGGCTGACGGTGGTGCACTGCAGGAGGAGAGGCGGGACGGCGATGAGCGCGGGAGGCTGGCCGGCGACTCCGCGGTTGAAGAGGACGACCTCGGACGGCCCGCCCCGCTGGAGCGCCGCGCACCAGCGCGCGGCGTGGTCGGGGCACCACTCCGTGGACTCGACGCGGAAGGACGTGACGCCGCAGCGATGAAGATGTACGTCTTCTTCTGCCACGCCTTCGCCTTGGAATCCGTGGAGGAACTCGTCGAGCACGTTGGCGATGGCGTCGGCGACCTCGGAGCGGGGGATGGGGAGGCTCGCGAACTGCTTGTCGTGGAGGCAGAGTGGGTCCGTGCGCCAGACCTCGCGCCAGCGCGGGGTGAAGAGGTAGCCGAGGCGGAGGAGGTCGGGAACGGGAAGGTGGCGGAAGAGCGCGCCGAGGGCGACCGCGCTGAGGCCCCGCCAGTCGGCGTGGCTGACGGCGGGGCGGGGGAGGCGGATGACCGGGCGGCCGAGCGCGAGCGTGGCCGGGGTGTGCGGCCTGAGGAGGTTCCGCGCGACGTCGGCGAGGATCTCCGCCGGCATCGGCGGCATCGTCGCCGGCTCGGAGCGGTGGCGAGTGGCGGAGTGGGGGTTGGGGAGCCGTTTGGTTCACGGCGAGATGGAATGGTGAGCTGGCGCTTTGGGGAGATGGTTTTGTAGCCAGCTGTCAGAAGCTTTACGGATGGGCGCGGCAGGAGTAGATACTGGCCGTCGGATCAGAGAACAGATGACGCTCGCCCTCGGACTCGGACCAGAGGACAGGAGGGCGTCAGCATCATCATAGTTCAAATTTCAAATCTCGCCTCTCTTTTTTTTTCTCCTTTTCAGGTCCCTCTTCAACCGCGGATCAGTCCGGTCTATACATTTTTTTTATAATAAACGTTTTATTACTTATAATCAACCAATTACATCCAACCTCTGCATAACCAAAATGCACATAGCTTGTTTCAGAGTCTCAAATATCTCAAAGTAAAAACAAAAAGGCATACGTCGGACTGAAACGTTCCCCTCATGTCGCCCCCTCCAGGCGACCGAGGGGGCGAAACCCTAGAGCGCCGCCGCTCGGTCACCCCTCCTCCTTCGCTCCTCCTTGTCACCCCTAGAGGTGACGCCGACCGAAGGCCGCGTCGCCGGTGCAGGGAACAACAGGGATATCTTCCTCGCCCAGTGGTCCTCGCTCCGCGGCGCAGCAGCTTGGAGGCTGGTTGCTGCGTGGCGGCCGCCATGGCTGGGGCGCTGCTCGTCGATCCCTCCTACTCCGCGACCTCGGTTGTGGACTCCTGGGGCGGTTGCGGGTGGTGGTGACCTCGGTGGGGATCTTTGGACACCGGAGCGGCGGCTCCCGGTGGTGGCGACGACGCAGTCTTTTTCACGGCGAGCGGCGGCCGTGGGTGGTGCGGGCCCGTGTCCTCGGCCGTGCGGGGGCGGTGGGATGGCGGCGAAAATGTGGTGCAGCGCTCAGGGCTCTCCGTCGGCCCGCGGCATCAGATCTGGGGAGATCTCCACCCCCGAATGGTGAAGCTCGCAGCTCTTGGCTCGATCTGCGCGATTATGGTCGGGTGGTTGGTGGTGGGGTTGGTCGGGACTGGGGGAAACCCCTGGCCGGCGGTGGCCACGACGTCGTCGACGCCCCTAGCGCTGACTCCCTCCTTGGAGGCTTCGTTGAGGTCCCTTCTCCCTCCCCACTCAACCCCTACCATGGGTGAAAACCCTAGCCCCTGCTTGGGCGGTTGCGGCGTCACGATTTCGTTCCCCTTCTTGATGGCACTGTCCGGGGCTGCTGGGGTGGTTGGCAAGGTTCTTCTGTTGTCGGTGGTGGTTCTTGGCGATGCTTCTTGCGCGGCGTCGAGCCAGGTCTGGAGGTTGCTCTGCAAGCTTTGGTCTGGTGGTGGATGCTGCTATTTGTCTGCCGATCCTCCTGGTGCGTCCTCGTTCATCAATGTGCGCCCTCTGGATGGTGATGTGGGTTGGCAGTGGTCGTGGCGTGGCTTCTGGTGCGGCATCTTGTCTTGGTCTCTCATTTGATCTTTGGGTAGACTCAGGTATGGTGCGTTCTTTGGGGAACCTCTCTGCCTTTCGACGGTGCGGCGCCCTGCGATCCGGGGCGAGAGGGATGGGACCCCTCTTCGAAGTCAGAGACTGTGAGCTGGTCTCCTTTCGCTCTGTGGTAGAGATGCAAGCAGTGTGCCTGCGGATGATGCTCCCTACTGCCCTTGCTTCTCCTGGTGTCAGCGTTCGAGAAGACGATGGACACGGCGTGTCAAACGAAGCTCCTAGTTTTATCTTTTGTTAGCTTGTTTCTCTGTGTCATGTAAGCTGTGTTTGCTATGTATGCACTCTGTATCTGTCGGTTTCGTGGCTTTATTAATTTAAAGCTGGGCTTAGGCCTTATGTTTAAAAACCATGAGCAATTGTAGAACGCCTAGGAAGGAAGTGGTGGCCCAATCGTAGATTATGTTGCCATCCATGTAGAGTAAAAGTATCCCTCGCCGTATCCTCCAACCGTGTACAGACCTCCGTAAAGAGATCGCGGTTCTCCACTCTTTGCAGTGCAGACCACGAATGGAGAATAGCGGTACATCTATATATAACCCTAAAAATAATTTTTATCATTAAAAACTTTATCATTTTGATATAGCCATAGCGACCATATAACGGCAAGCGCTCCATAATAAGCGTTCTAAACCTGTGATCATTACCATGAAGCCAATTACCAAAGACATTGGCTACGCTAGCTAGTCAAGATACATATCAGAAGCTACTTGGATGCATGATATATATATCTGGCAAAGCGGCACTGGAAGAACAAATGTCTAATCATCTCATTGTGATAACAGAACACACTAACTACTCTCAAAGCAATTGCCTTTCCTTGAAGTAATTAAAAAAATTAATCTTCCAAATTTTCTTGTTTTTATCGACTGGTATATCAAGTTGGATAATCACATTGTATAACGAATTTACTGTAAACTTTCCATAAAATTGTAAGTTCCAACGAAATTTATCAGGCACTTCAGACAATTGAATGGATTTCAAACAAAGAAGTAAGGCGTTCCACGCAGTAAGCCTCAGGCCATATAAATCTCATCTAAACATCACTGACCGAGGTGAGGTCGGTCTATGCACATAAGCATGGACGCATGGCCATCAGGCCTCGTCTTAAGTATAGCATATGATCACCAGTCTTCATTTTTGCACAGGCATCACAACGGAATGTATCAGGATACGGAACGAAACGGAAGCACAATCCACACCAGAACAAACTCAGCAGCATCAGGTTCAGATTTCTAACCACGACATCACCATGCATAATTCTGACAACGCCATGACAAAAACGGAACTTCTTGCGCCTAGCTGAAAGTTGCAGCGGGTTCCTCGAAACCGAAGGATTTACAGTGAACTCAACCACTCCCAAGAAATCATGCCGCAGTAATAGGACTTAATTCCGTGGAGCCAAGCAGCAGAAAGCGACAGAATCTCTGATTGGCGTCGCAGATACTAGATATTTTTCCTCTAAGAGCTATGAACTTGGTCTGAGGCTAGCAGAGACAAGCTAAGTTTCAGATATCTACTAAGGGGGGCTAAAAGTGTGGATGTAGGAAGCTATTCAAGAAATTTCATTGCATGAACCCACAAGTTCACTAGTTCTCCTCCTGGCTCGGCAAATTCTGGAGATTTTCCGCAGCCCTTGCCCGCTCGATAATCACAATAGTCGCTCGCAGGCACAGGTTCAGCAGGGCATGATCTTCCAGCTGCATTGCAGCCTGCAATGAACGAACAGCAAAAATGTTGTTAGTCACATATTTATAGAAGATAATGGAAAAAGTAAGGAATGATAGAAGATTGGTGGTTAAACAATATTTAGTTGAGATATGAACCGAAAACAAGAGTTACAAGTGATGGAGATAAATCAGAACTGAATGACATATTTGCCAAAAAAAAGTTAAATGTACATCTGGCAGCTATAATTGCCACATTCTCAAGAAAGATAGCCATGCATTGAACCATGTACGCACATGTATCGAAAAATATGTCCATATCTATAACTGAAATAGGAAATAAACAGCAATCAAAGTGGGGAGATTCAGGAACGACAGTAAACACGCTGTCACAGAAGCAGTAGCCATGAAGAAGAGCATTGGCAAGACAAACTGTTCATCTTAGCTTTGAGTTGAATTGAGATCATGTCATATATTTTTCTGAAGAAACCATTGCTTTAGCACATCTCAATATTAAGTAATAACGTTCTTATATTACATTTGCAATATAAATCAGTGGTAAGTCTGAGGACTAAACTACCTATCACCTTATTGCGACCTACCATCATAATGGAGATGGGAAGTTCAAAAGATCCAGAGTGAAAAAACATGCCACAGACAATAAGTAACGACGGTAATTACGACTATAGCATATTCGAAAGAAAACTAAATCTTGCAACTAGATCACAAACTATAACTTAGGCTAAATCCTCCAACAAGGATAGGAAATACAGTGTCCAAATAGTCAAGTGGACTCCGCCCAAAGTGCAATCAGGCATAGTACAACTAAAATAGCACTAAGTAACAAGATGTGGTTTCCGATTTGTAGAGTATCAGCTGAGCAGCCACATAAAGCCACCATAGCTTATCAACCTGTACCAAGCTGGTTATATTAAGTTATAATCCGCATTCGGGTTTCAGATTGGAAATAAGGAGTGAGCCTGCACATATTTATCACTGAACTAGAAATTCATGTGTATGGTATGGTTCATATAATAAATAAATAAAAATTTGAAGCGCTAACAAACATGTACATGTAGATTAGGGTACGAACAATGTCTACTTTATTTTCTGAGTAACAGTAGGAGCATTCCATTTCATTAAGAGGCCTAAAATAAATAATTGCTGTGGGAAGATGAAAAATAAACAGGTTTGTACTACTTGTTCTACTGCACTACAATCTGGACAGCTGTGCTAAAAGAGAATTAATATCATCAAAAGCGAGATGAGTGACCTACACATAAGTAGACTTTTCCCTGTGAATATGCGACGGCTCCGTGCCTTAAACCGTACTATCCGATGTTATGTTGCTATCAGATTGACAAGCAAATCACTTACTCTGCCAAGTGGACCAAACATCTCGAGGGGACAATGTGATTTACCCCTCCCCACCACAAATAAGACTTGTAAACCACCAATACAGGCAGGTATAAACACATGCTAACTAATTAAGTTAATGCTAAGAGCACATGCTAAGTTGAGCAGCCAGAGCCCACAGGCCCAAGAACCATAGCTCATTTTCGAAATACAAGCATGAACGCCACCATAGCTTATTAACCATTCAACCTCTACCAAGCTGGTTATAAATTGCTACGATAACTAGGGCATGTGACTATACTAATAACAATACAATCAAATGCAAAACTATAGCTGGTAAAAATTCAAGTATAATAGCCTTAGGTTTTTCTGCTTTCAATCAGAAATAAGGAGTGAGCAGGCACATTCTGAGTTCTTCAAAAGGTGAACTATATGTGGCTAACCAACATGGGTCAGCAGAGTAGCTTTGAATGACATAAGTATGACTTAGTAATGCAATAATTTTGACAGTATTGATGATAGCTGGCAAGCGAATAAGCCAATGTATAAACAATACCATGTACGGTATCGCATTAACACTGAAGCCTGCAAAAACTATCCGAAGAGACATCACTGAAATTTCCATACACAAACAGGAAACAATGTAATTAACAGCTACATGCATGTGAGCTGTGAGCACACCTGTGCATCCCCATAAAACATGGAAAAATACCCAAAAGTGCAGATCCATGTGTATGGTTCGTATCATGGGCAAGAAGCAAATTGGGTATTCATCAGCATTACTAGATAGCATGTGACTGTCAGATGTTATAACACAGTTAGATTGAACAGCCATCGCTTATTCTACCAAGTAGACCAAGCATCTCCACCAGGGGAAACTTGATTCTCCACTCCCAGGTCCCAGCCCAAAATAAGAATTGTAAACGACCAATGCAGGCAATCATATTTAAACACATGTTAACTAATTTAGCAGCAATCTCAGTACTAGTAAAATTGACGGGGCTTTTAGCAATTGGTGTTTCCTCTCCGGCGACGCAGCAAACCAACCCATACGGGAGATCAATCGACCACCACGAATCACACGGACCCACGATGCTGCTGCTCTGGGCCGAGGCATGTACTGTACTACACGGCGGGGTACGTTAATTGTGGCTTACCGAGGCGACGCGGGTGAGGTTGTCGAGGTCGCCGATGGTCTTCACGAACGCGTTCTCCACTTCTGGGGCGGTGTGCCTGCCGCTGGCCTCGAACTCGCGGTAGACGCCGATGAGCTTGAAGATGCCGAAGTTGTGGATGGCGGGGACCCTGAGGACGTAGGCCGGGAAGAGCGCCGCCAGCCTCCGCGCGTCCACCTCGAACACCTCCCCGTCGCCGCCGCGCAGCCGCAAGGTGGGCGGGGCCTGCGCCATCGCTCGTGCGCGCGCGCGCGCGCTCTCGCCGGAGACTGCGGAGAGGAAGGGAGAGAGGGAGGGGAGGGGAGGGCGGCGTGGGGGAGGTGGTGAAGTTGCGCGGCCGTGCTGGGTGAAATGGGTGGGTAGGTTTTGCGATTCTGCTTGCGGAACGGGAAATGGGCAGAGGGGAAACGGAGATACCAGACAGGTGTCCCCAACCTGTCAGCCGCCGGCCACGGCAACTCGGCAAGCGTTTTTGGGTTATCATTAGTACTCCGTACTTCCTTCTATTCAAATTGAATGAAAAATTTAGGTGGAAAGTAATCTTCCGATGAAAATTCACGAAAAGATGTATCTAGATGTGTTCATTGATTAGATACTTGGTATATATCTAGATAAAATCTCGCGAGATTGGTTCAACACGTATTTGGGTCGAGATAGGAAGGCTGTAATTGTAGGTTCTGTGACGGTTGTATGGGTTATTTGGAAAACAAGAAACAAATCTTGTTTTCAAAAAATTCGCCCTGGAGACCCACAAGTGTTATTACTCTTGTTTGTCATTTCATTAACACTTGGTCGAAATTACAGAAAAACGGGCTGCAAAAGTTACAGCTACAGGGGCTAGAAAGATGGCGCATGTGGCGCAGGGGCAGAATCACGAATGAAATCCTGTGAGGAGGAGGAATACCTCCGAGTTTGGTTTCTGCAAAAACTTTCTAAAGCTGCAACATCATCATTTGTCTTGGCTATCTTTCCCTGTAGTGGTGTGTAGACTGAAAACCTGTAATTTTGGTTCAAGTATCTAGCCTCTGGTTTGTTGCTTGGATGGTTAGGCTTCCATTGTGGCCTCTTTTTAGTTTCAAGTTTCAACTTGAATAGATAGTAGATTTTGTCATGGTTTTCATTTTAAAGTTAGTTCCTTGAACCATGTAAATGTTCTGAGTGACTCTCACTGCAAATCCCCTATGGGGTTCCTTTTCTCGAAAAAAAATAAAGTCTCGCAGGTTCGTAGTTTGGTAGGGCATCCCCGGCTGAACATGGTTGACACCTAGAAGGCCAGAACTCTCCACATGGATATTCATGGAGGTGGTTGATATCCAGAACTCGCACAATGAGGTTCAACGCACGTATAATAAGCAAGGATGTGTTATCACCAGAATTTGACCGAGTCAGAGGTGGGCCACGATTGAGAAAGACTTGAAGATATACATGGAAGGGAAAAACAAGAATTGGCCTTATACACGAAATTGGGCTGAATTGCTCATTGTATCTGTAATATAGTAGATCGTATCTTTAGATTAAAAGTTAGAGTTTTACTCGTGCACGGTTAGGTGCACGTCCGAATTAGAAAGTCCGCTGGACTATAAATATGTATCTAGGGTTTATGGAATAAACAACAACACAACGTTCACCCCAAAACAAACCAATCTCGGCGCACCGCCAACTCCTTCGTCTCGAGGGTTTCAATCAGGTAAGCGACATGCTGCCTAGATCGCATCTTGCGATCTAGGCAGCACAAGCCCCACGTTGTTCATGCGTTGCGCGTACTGAAGCGTCTTTGATGGCGCGCAACGTAGTTATCATAGATGTGTTAGGGTTAGCATAGCTCTTCGTATAAACATGCTTACGTATTGCAACCCTTGCATGTCTAGCCGCCCTCACGCCTATCTCGGGCGTGGGGCGGCACCCTGCTTGTTCATCATCTAGTAGATCTGATCCGTTACGATTGCTCCTTGTTATGCAAGGATTAGTTTAATATCCGCAATAGTTAGGCCTTACAAAGGGGGAGGATCCAGGTGGCACGTAGGGTGGCGTTCGTAAGTCCTAAACAGGATGTTCCGCGGATCAACATCATTGTTGGTTCTTTGGCCTTGTTTAGGATCGGCTTATGAGCACCGTGCGTGGCCGCGAGGCCCAACTCTGGAGTAGGATGATCCGATTATGCGGTGAAAACCCTAAATCGTCGTAGATCTCATTAGCTTCATCTTGATCAAGCGGGATCACCAAGTATTCGTGCACCCCGTACGGATCATGGGTGGATCGGCTCTTTGAGCCGATTCACGAGATAACCTCGAGAGCCGATCGAGGCTCGTATTTAATGTTTACGTGTATGCCATGCGAGGAACATAAGCGAGGCATCCCCATCACCTTCCCGACCAGGTATAGGTCGGGTGGCACGCCCTTGCACTTCGCATCGCCGCGTGTGACCGGAAGAGCATTGCGGGCCGTCGCTCGGAGGGGTCTCGGCCAGCCGCAGCTCTAGGCTCTTCCCGGCTCTACCGTGTTGACAGGGCCGCTGCCCGCCGGTGGGTTTTGGCGATCAACACATTCCGGCACGCCCGGTGGGACAATCGTCTACATCAACCACATCGCCATCTACATCTGAGATGGCGACGGACGGCACGCCAGTCACCTACGAGGAGCTGCCTGCTGAGCTCAAGAAGAAACACGACGAGATCAAGGCCACCCTCGAAGCCGACCTCATCGGCTCTTTTCAGAGAACCCGTACCCATGGCATCAGATGGAAGGGGTTCTCACCACAAGGTGCACTCGATGGGATAGATCTCTGCCCCGTCGGAGGAACGCACCGGGGCCCTGCGGCAGGAGATCAACTACTTGGTGGCTCACTCGCTACACCGCCACTCCGAAAACTTGGTCAACGTGTTGGAGCGTCTCGCTTCGCGCGTGATCCGGGAGATCATGAGCCACCGGTACTCGCCGTCGGGACCAGCTCTCGGGACACATCAAGGAGAGTTGCCACTCCGGTCCCGTCCACCGCTGCCATATGCGTTGGCGGCACCACTCGAAGTGCCGGCTACACCGGCATTCGTCGTCTACAAGATCGGTGGTGACCCTAGTGACTACCGGTTCTTGGTCGAGGCGCCTAAGGAGATCCCTCAAGGATACGCGTGCACGTATGTGCCAGATTGTGGCAACTGGGCACTCTCAAACCAGGCCACAACGTCAGGGACTCCGGCGCAGACAGGAGGGACGTCAACGACAGAGCTTGAGAAGCAGACGTGGCTAACTAAGTACGCCACCCCGGCGAAACTCCAGAGCCCAGCTCTCCGCGGTTGGCTCGGAGCCGGAAAAGCAAACATGGCTGGCTAAGTACGCCACCCCGGCGAATCTTCGAGTGCATCTCCTGCGGCCCGGCACGGCGGATCGGATCGGTACCATGCGAGAGACCGGTTCGGCATTATGCCGAAAAGAAGGGCAATCGGCTATTCTAAGCCGTACCCCGACGAGTACGAGATGATCCCGCTGCCACCTAAATATCGGCTCCACGACTTCTCCAAATTCGGTGGATCGGATGGCTCCAGCTCCATCGAGCACATCGGCCGATATTTGGCGCAACTAGGACCGGCTTCGGTGTCGGATCAGCTACGTGTGAGGCTCTTTTCACGGTCCCTCACAGGATCGGCTTTTGGATGGTATACCTCTTTGCCGGCAAACTCCATCCAGTCTTGGAAGCAATTGGAAGAACAGTTCCATATGCAATATCATTCGAAGCTTCCGAGTCTAGCATTGCCGATCTAGCACAATTACGTCGAAGCGCGGAGAAACGGTGACAGAGTACATCCGGCGCTTCGGCTTCGGGAATCTTAGGAACCGATGTTATTCGGTTCGTATAGCCGAAAAGGAAGCGGTCGAGTTGGCGATAGGCTGGCCTTGCAACACAGCTCAAGGACATGGCCTCCCAAGCGGATTATCCCTCGCCGGCGCACATGGTTCGGAAACTATCGGCATATGAACAGCGCCACCCGGACTGTACCAAGACAAGTTCAAGCGTGCGATAGTCATGGTCGATACGAGAGGAAGGTGAAGTGCTCGCGGGAGACCAAGAAGTAGCGATGGGCTGAATGGACTCGGGGAGGAACCCCTGTGTCCCGCAAATGGGTAAAGCCACCAGGGCCGCCCGGGGATTTGATTTTGACGTGATCAAGGCCGAACAAATCTTCGACCTCCTGCTCAAGGAGAAACAGGTTGACGATTCCTGAAGGTCTCAAGTTCCCCACGGCGCAAGAGCTAAACGGAAAGCCGTACCGCAAATTCCACAACTCGCTTTCACATGCCACCAACGACCGCAGGGTGTGGCGTCGGCACATCCAAGCGGCGATAGAGAAGGGGCGTTTAATTTTCAACCAGATACGCCATGAAGGTAGACACCCAGCCCTTCCCCGCCGTTAACATGGTAGAAGTCATCTACCCCGAGGGCTGCCAGCCAGGTCCCACGTTCAGCATCAACATGGTAGGACCCGGGAACCACTCGGCAAAGATGGAGATGAGGGCAGTCGCTCTCATAGCAAGGATACGAGAGGAGGCCGCTCCACGCGATCGGCTCCATCATGATGGCAAGCGCTACGTTACGGAGGGAGAAGTGAAGAACATAAGATATCAACGACCTCTCTCGATCACCTCCTCAACAAATATGTGAGACAGGTATGACCAACGCCGACGGTCCAACTATGATGATGAAGGAGATCGTCTGGCTAGAGAAGCCAGAAGACATCGTCGGCAGGATCGCTATGAGGAGGAGCACGAGCGCCGTGCCACGGACACATCAAGGGAGCAAGATGACAACGCCAGACACTGGGACTACCCTTTCTTCAGACACTGCTGGGATTCAGGAATTAGCCGATTGCCCACAATCGGCAATTGCCCAGAATGCAACAAGAAGAAGAAGGAGGCAGCCAACGTGTCTGTGTTTGAGCGCTTAGGGCCTCTCCCACCACCAAGCAAACGTGCTGAGTCACTTCGTTGGGCAGATCTTGAGGATTCCGAAGACGAAGGACTAGAAGAAGAAGAAGACAGGTGCCACCGTCCGAGGTGGTGCCCTGACGGACTCAGCCGTTCACAAAAGCGCAGGGTTCAACGTTTGCGCGGCCTGGAGGAAGCCGAAAGGTTATACCTGCATACGCTAAGGAAGGCACGGCCTGATCTGGCTGCGAAGGTTCAGCGAGCCCTGGATGAAGAGGGTCGTCCACGGAAAATGGAGTGGCGCCCCAAACAAAGGAGAGCCGATGATGAAACATCGGCTGGAACGAACATGGTGTTCATCCTCCCTTCGGGTTCGGTGCCCCAGGGTTAGATGAGACATCCGTGGCACAACTTGACTGCGGCCCACGGCCGGTTATCTTTGAGAAGCCACGAGATAAGAGCTACAGGCATCTGAAGGCCCTATACTTACGAGGGTATATCGATGGGAGGCCTGTGAATAAGATGCTGGTGGACACCGGAGCGGCAGTTAACATCATGCCGTACTCTATGCTACGTCGGCTAGGACGCTCTAGCTCGGATCTAATCAAGACCAACGTAACATTGAGCGATTTCAACGGCCAAGCGTCTGAGGCACAAGGAGTTACGAACGTGGATCCGACCGTAGGAAGGAAAACTATCCCTACAACGTTCTTCATCGTCGATAGCACGAGCAGTTATGCTGTGTCTTCGCTGGGAAGAGATTGGATCCACGCCAACTGCTGTATTCCCTCCACGATGCACCAATGCATAATACAGTGGGATGGAGATGAGGTAGAGGTCGTCCAAGCTGACGACTCAGCCGAAGTTTCAACGGCTGGCATGAACGCATGGGAAGCAGCAGGCCAAGAACCCCTCTCAGGCATCAATTTGGACGATTGCGAGCGTATTGATGTGACAAAGGGAAGGGTTAAGCTGGTTTTATCCACTGGCCTGACCATGTAGTCGAAGCAAAGCGACGTGCAACTTGGCGAGGCTGATCCTTGTGATCGGCCCCAAAGGTATGAAGGGACATTACGGAACCTTCAGTCAGCGCTCCAATCATTATGGAGGCCGATCCCAGCAATCGGCCAAAATTATCCTCACCACATGTTCTGTTTGTGTTCACCTTTGACCCTATCAAGAGCCGACGTGCGAATTACAGAGCCGATATCTGCCATTCTTTACTGGATTCGGCTCGGGGGGCACCTAAATACGGGAACAGATGCAGGGGTACATGAACAAGATGCAGGGGTACATGTGTGCAATGAATACTGGGGGCTGATAGGAGAAAATCGGCCAGTAAAAAAAAAAAAAATTTTACAGCCGATGCAAGGGCATCGACTTTAGAATTGAGAGGCAGCCGATGCGCAGCCATCGACTTTAGTGGATTTATGCAATTTTTATCGAGCCTCCACCAGATCCAGGCTAACGGTGGTACCTTCTGTTGCCTCGAGTGAGTAAAACAATGGAAACTTCTTCAGCTACTTCGAGCCGATCCGGGTTCCTGAACCTCTTTGTCAAGGATTTCCAATCTTTGGGGCTAGTTCAGTTGAAATGGAAGATTATCGGCTGTTGGAGGAAGAAAGAGGATCGGCTGTGGCGCATTCTCTCTGACATTCTCGCCCGAGTAAGGCTCGGGGGCAGCAGGCTCGAGTAAGACTCGGGGGCAACGAGCCTAGTGGGTACTCGTTTAAAGAGCCGATGGGGATGCCATCGGCTGATTTTTCATTGCAGCCTCCTTCACGGATGATGAGTATTAAAAAGGACCATTGGTTTTGGTTGGAAGAATTCCAAGGTTTTCCCGAAGATTCTGCATTATCCGCCGAGATTAGGAAAAATCATCAGTTGAAGAAGGAAGGGACGAATTTCGAAGGACCGATGCGTTGTTATCGGTTTATTACGCATTGGCAAAGGGGGCGAATCGGCAAGGTCAGTAGAAGGAGGAATCGGCTAAATTAAACTCAAAGGAAATCGGCAAGATCGAATTGGGGAAAGTTCTTCATTGATTAGATTTCTTACATAAAGAGCTGATTGCTCTCAAAAGGAAGTACTAGGGGATACATTGCCCCATCTACTACTACTGGCCCTATTCTAGAGGTCCTATCTATGGGCCATCACTGCTCTCGTCGTCGCCGTCGTCGCCGCTATCGGCGCTGCTCCCGGCGGGCTCATCGTCGCTCCAATGGCCGCCGACCGGGCCCTCGTTGTCTTCATCTTCTTCGTCAGCGTCGTCCTCGTCGCTGTCGAAGTCGCTAAGATTGCCCGGCCAAGGGCAGAACCGCTTGGCCGGCGGCTCGTCGGAGGAGCTCTCGTCGTCGTCCTCTTCCTCCTCTTCCTGCTCCTCCTCCTCCTCGGAAGAGGTGAAGTCGCAGGAGAAGCTGTCATCGCTCTCCTCCTCCGTTTCCCCAACGGCGAGGAAGCGGAGGTCGCTCTCCCGTCGGTCGGGGACTTGTCGTCCTCGGACCGGATGGAGAAGTCGTGGCTAGACTCCTCCCCGGCCGCAATGGCGCGGCGGGTGTTGGCCGCGTGGTCCTCCGCCGGGTTGTACTCCGGCGTCGGCTCGCGGGACGTGGAGGACTGGCTGGCAAGATCCGATGGGGCAGAGGAGGAGGAAGACATGGTGGCGCAGGAGGGCTCTTGGAGTGCTAATGCGAAGGGGATGCGAGAGGAGAACTGTTCGTGGCGGTTAAATAAAAGGGGATATAGTGGAAATTCAATGCCACAGCAGCTTCCGAGGAAGTGGTGCCACGCGGAGAAGTTGAGAAGGCAAGGCATCATGATACCGCAACGGCTCGCCACGACATGACCCGACGAAGGAAAACGAGTGATTTTGGAATTACCAATTCCAAAACCGAGGGGGCATGTGTTATCACCAGAATTTGACCGAGTCAGAGGTGGGCCACGATTGAGAAAGACTTGAAGATATACATGGAAGGGAAAAACAAGAATTGGCCTTATACACGAAATTGGGCTGAATTGCTCATTGTATCTGTAATATAGTAGATCGTATCTTTAGATTAAAAGTTAGAGTTTTACTCGTGCACGGTTAGGTGCACGTCCGAATTAGAAAGTCCGTCTGGACTATAAATATGTATCTAGGGTTTATGGAATAAACAACAACACAACGTTCACCCCAAAACAAACCAATCTCGGCGCACCGCCAACTCCTTCGTCTCGAGGGTTTCAATCGGGTAGCGACATGCTTGCCTAGATCGCATCTTGCGATCTAGGCAGCACAAGCCCCACGTTGTTCATGCGTTGCGCGTACTGAAGCGTCTTTGATGGCGCGCAACGTAGTTATCATAGATGTGTTAGGGTTAGCATAGCTCTTCGTATAAACATGCTTACGTAGTGCAACCCTTGCATGTCTAGCCGCCCTCACGCCTATCTCAGGCGTGGGGCGGCACCCTGCTTGTTCTTTATTTAGTAGATCTGATCCGTTACGATTGCTCCTTGTTATGCAAGGATTAGTTTAATATCCGCAATAGTTAGGCCTTACAAAGGGGGGGAGGATCCAGTGGCACGTAGGGTGGCGTTCGCAAGTCCTAAACAGGATGTTCCGCGGATCAACATCATTGTTGGTTCTTTGGCCTTGTTTAGGATCGGCTTATGAGCACCGTGCGTGGCCGCGAGGCCCAACCTCGGAGTAGGATGATCCGATTATGCGGTGAAAACCCTAAATCGTCGTAGATCTCATTAGCTTTATCTTGATCAAGCGAGATCACCAAGTATTCATGCACCCCGTACGGATCATGGGTGGATCGGCTCTTTGAGCCGATTCACGAGATAACCTGAGAGCCGATCGAGGCTCGTATTTAATGTTTACGTGTATGCCATGCAGGGAACATAAGCGAGGCATCCCCATCACCTTCCCGACCGGGTATAGGTCGGGTGGCACGCCCTTGCACTTCGCATCGCCGCGTGTGACCGGAAGAGCATTGCGGGCCGTCGCTCGGAGGGGTCTCAGCCAGCCGCAGCTCTAGGCTCTTCCCGGCTCTACCGTGTTGACAGGCCGCTGCCCGCCGGTGGGTTTTGGCGATCAACAGGATGGCAATTATATCTATGGATCTGGATATCCATGGATATTCGACCCGCCGGGCACGGATATGGAGGGTTGATTGTGCCCACGGATTTCATGGGGCGGATATCCAATAATTCACGGAGCGGGCACGGGTAGAGGTTTTGCCCCATGGATATCCAATAGACATCCATCTGACATGTGGGACCCACATGTCAGTGGGACATATAATTTTTCTTAGGCCTAGTTGGCCCTCTCTTGAGGCCCAAATCACCAAAGGGCCATATTTTCTAACCTAGATTACCCTAACCCTTATTATTTCATTGAAATTTCTATGCATTGCCCTCATAATTATTGTTCATATTACTGAAATATTGTCGAAATGCTCGTGTTGCGCTCAAATGTGGCCATGATGATGTGTACAGTGTGTAAACACACGGATATCCATGGATATACGGATATCCGACGGGTTTGGATTTGGAGCGACATCCATGCCCACGGATACTTTCCTGGGCGGGGCACAATGAGACTGATGGATATGGGCATGAATCTGATTTTGGTATATCCGTCCAAACCCGCTCCATTGTCATCCTTAATAATAAGTAATACTATAGGTAATTGAGTTATTCACTTGCTCACCAGGTGTGTTAGCTTGTTTCTTTTGTCAATTCAAGTGTTTGCAGATAAACTAAGATTTCACATTTATACGTGGAAACTGAGAAAGCTTCGATTTGGTTTTGGGCGTGAAGATTTAAATTTTTGCCATCGACCACTTCCAGTTATCTACAGTTATTTTCCTTTTATTTAGAGAAAAAGAGTGAATATGTAGGTAGTTTTTTAGTTTCTTAACAATATGTTTAAAATGTTATAAAGAAAGTAATGACCAAGTATAGGAGTGATCCGCTACAACACGTGAGCACTCAGCTAGTGTGCATTAGGTGTTTTGAATGCTGCATGTGTGATCTTGCGCTTAACGCGGTGGTTTTTAACCTACAGTTAGAGCCAAACTAGTTCATAACAAAAATGGGGCGAGTTAAAGAAAAACGGGTTTCATATAGAAGAGCATAAGATTATTTTGTGGAAGCCAACATTCGTTAAAACACAATTGACCTTGCGACTGCTGATTTAAATATATCCTTTGAAAAACATCCACTGCCACCATCGAGGGATAATATCGCGCAGGAGTGGCAATTGGACAATGGAGGAATGAGAAGGTTGAAGATCACTTAACATTGCCATCAATGTTTTCCGGCCGAACAAAAAAAAAAGAGACCAAAGTGATGACTCAAAGGATTGTCACTAGGTCACTCTGACCAGAGAAAGCCTAAGTCTCGTTACAAAAGTCAATATTCGGAAACAACATTTCTGATAAATGACGAGTGTGTTGTCAAGACAAGACGGTGAAAAGAATACATCGAACGCTATCAACCCGTAAACGGAGCTCTAAACAACGCCTACATTGATCCATATCTTTAGAAATTTGGCATTGGCAACAATCGTAGTAATCATATGGGGCGATGTGTGCAAATCTAGCAAATGAGTTTTTGCAATCTGAAACCGTCCCGAGTCGTGACCGATACAGCAGGGAGCAACTTAAGCGACCTCGCATGCCTGAAAATTACTTCATGGGCAAATCAATGCAAGACATGACAGGGGAGAAACTGCAGAGCAGCAACAACGTGCTTGCTGCCATCAATAAAATCATGCATATATGCGTGGCTTGTAGGAACCGACCATGGAAATTGCATGCGACGGGTGGAAGCAAAACAAAACGAAACGAAACGATAGGTATCACTGGGCCTTCGTTTAGTTGGGCCGAGACGGACGCGTGATCCACTTGTTTTCTTCGGTTGAACGAGGGCTCCCACAGGCCTATGTCTAGGCGTTTCCTATACGCCGACCAGGTCGGCACCTGCACCGCGCCGCACACCCCCGCGCGCGGTGTGGGCCGGCCCGGTTAGGCGATTTTTTCTTGTTTTTTCTCCTTTTCCTTTTCTTTTCCGTTTTTTGTTTTCATTTCTGTTTTATTTTTCATTGTTTCTTTTTTTGTTCTCTCGTTTTATTTTTTTGTTTAAAAGTAATTTTCAAAAAATTTCAAATTTTAAAAATGTTCAAGTTTGACAAAATTTGAACGAAATTTGAACAAATTTTGAATCTTGAACGAATTTCCAAATTTAAACGAATTTTGAAGTTTGAACAAATTTAAATTTTGAACGATTTTTAAATTTAAACGAATTTTGAAATTGGAACAAATTTTAATCTTGAACGAATTTTGAAATCTGAACTAATTTAAATTTTGAACGTTTTTTGAAATTTGAACAAATTTTTTGATTTTGAACAAATTTTATATTTTGGACGATTTTCAAATTTTGAACGAATTTAAAATCAAAAATTTTAAAACCTGTAGATAGAAATTTTGAACAAATTTTGAAAATATAAAAAAGCCTGTAAAGTGTTAGTTTTTTATATCAAAACTGTAAACAGGAAAATAAAAAAACGAAAAAGGAAAAGTGGTCACCTGATGGGCTGCAGCCTAGTTAACAGCTAAATCGAACCAACGAAATCAGCGATAATGGGCCAAGCCCACAGACAACCGGGGGTGTGCGGGACGTGGTCAGCGCCGACCAGGTCGGCACATAGCACCACCCTATGTCTAGCCGTAGGAAGCAATAGTGAATGAGCACCTTCTCTGTCGGCCCTGTCCATGCCGTAGGCTTGTTTGCAGCATACCAGCACCGAAGGCAAAGCAATGCATATCTCCAGCTACCTCATACATGGAATGGTGCTTTTTATTACAGTATTATTTTACAATCAATACCATAAATATGATATATTTGAAGTAGCAAATAGTACATTATAGAGATATATAGGCTCTTTTTCAACGATTAGAAGATACAATCTATAAGAAACGAATAAATCTTTGAGGTTTTCAAACTCTTTCTTTTTTCATGCAACAATCTTGTACTTTTTATGGCAGCCGGAAAAAATAACATAGATATCAAACCACAAACTTGTAAATAGCAACAAAGGTTCTTTCATAGTTGTAATTAACCAACATCGGCAAGAGTACCAACACCAGTATTACAGGGAAAGACAACTGGATAGTCTAGTCTGCGTTGTTAGGGACCCAATAATACGAATCACCATTATCGAGGACGTGACGACTGACAAAAAAATTGCGATGAAAATCCACCTCGCACCAACCATGAGAAAGAAAATCAAAAATCAATCTAGTCAAACAAGATCCGAAGGCCCATTCCTAGGGAAATTTTTAATTGTTTATGATTGTTGATCTAATCATGTGTAACTAGTCCTCATGAGCTGAGGATTGAGGTCTAGCCATGCAGCAACAAGTGCAACTTACTTTACCTATGACATAATGTGTGTTATGTAACTTGAATTCATTAGTTGTGGTTGTCTTCATCTCCCAATCTCCGAGCTTGTCAGGTAGCCAAGTCTCGTGGGGTTGATAACGTATGAAGGAATGGGTCAAATGTGTAGTTAGTTGCTATCTAGGGAATCATGATAACGTCATTGATCTTAAGACTATCTTCAGTTTACTTAAATATCTTTGTCACCCAGTGATGCTTGGGGCAAGGGTATAGGATTATAGATCCATGGTATGTGGTGTACGCATGCCATGGTGTCCTTTGGACGCATCACCCCATTACATAGTGTATCTAACTATGCTTATTACTATCATCACATTTATAATCCCATAACCATCTTTACACACCTGCAGGTGAAACCTCGGTCTTAGCCTATTTCCATCCATTCATAAAACCAAAAACAAAAAGAAAACATTGGCCTAGTGAAACAATGACTAAAGGAAGTCGCGTTTGCATTAGCATTCTTCCTGTGGATTCGATAAACCTAGGGTCTCTTATGGGGAAAAAAGCAGAGTAATATAGTCTGATATTTTGGATCGAAGGTATCGGTCCCCTTCACCATGGATGCCGCCGGTCCGTCCCGCCTCATGTTGTCTTGGGGCCTCAGAAATGCAGCGGATCAATGCCCCTCGTCGGCATGAGGTATTCTTTTTTTATTTCTTAGGTATTTGCAGGTGTCTTTTTTCAGGATGGTGCAGGCAACGGCTACGTCTGAATAGGCACTGGTCCTCCCTGTCCTATCCATGTTTCAGTGGCGCGCCTAACGCATGTGGAGGGTGTGTGAAGTTATCTTCCCACTAGATTCCTAGGATCCGATCGATATGCATGTCAGTTGGTGTGATTACAAGTCATCTCCTTCAAAATTATGATTCTCATCTTTGACCATGTTTGTTGTTAATACGATGATTTTTCATATCTTCGGCTCGTTCTAGTGCTTGCTTCTAATCTTCGAGCTAGGTAGGCTCATAATATATTTGTAATTTGCCTTGTACTGAAAGCTCAAAACCAGGCATCGAGCTTAGCTACCTTGCTTGCTCTGTAGCAACTGGAAACTGCAAAGCACTATATCATAGAGGCACATGCATCGGCTTGTCTCGTACGAGACAATACACGAAACGGTGCCAGGTACAGACGCGCGCGGTTCTACTATATATCTGTGTATCTACTGGAAGTGTAGGAGTACTGCGTAGCAGGCAGACAGACAAAAGCGGCTCTCGGTGCTCACCGCCGGGGTTCCTACTTCGCAAGTGCAAGATAGCTTGACGCACAAGAGAGGCGCCACCGCGTTGGCTAGTGGACAAGCAAGGGCCATCTAGTTTGGGACAGAATACTTCCATTTTTCCTCATGAACACCTACCTTCCTGTAGCTCTGATCAGCAGTGGCTCTGATCGAAGATGCCTCCTGCCTCCGCTGTGTTCCCGCACTCTTGCAGGCTACCGATCTGTATATCTGTCCCACTTTAGCACTAGCGTTCAGTTTGAGCGAACAAAGGGTGCAATAATACCGGTGGTACTTGCTCTTTAGCTTCCACCTGCATGCTTCGAAGATCATGGCACGGATGCCCAGTTTACTACAGTACCATCTACCCAGCTGGTACACTACAATGCGCTTGCAGCTTGCAATGCGTGAGTAGCGCAGTTACCAAATACTAGAAGTGACACTACGGACACGCCTTCACATACATATGAGTACATCTTCTGACTCGTTACGAGGAATGGGACGAAGCGGACCACAAATGCTGAAATGCCACTTGGCTGTGAAATTTGAGTAAGTTGTGCATTACCAAATAGAGGCTTGCTCCAGTACAACCCCCTCCCCCCCAAACTCAGTTTGGGCTTTTGGGTAATTAGTGAAACTAATTAATTAATTAACTGTCAGCCCTCCAAAGCCCAAATCCAAAGCCGGTATACTCATATGTGGATATACCGTATAGATGGAGCATACACGATCTCCATCAAAAGCTCCATGAGACCATGCTATGAACGTCCTCAACTAGCTGAGCTCTCATTGCCGATCACGTCCGATGGCGTCGCTAGCGATCATGTCCACCGCCGCTAGCGATCACGACCGCCGCCGGACAAGCCGTCGGACATGTCCGACACTGTGCTCCTTCTTCTTTGACGCGTCGGACTGGCCGGCTAGAATGTGCCCGGACTGTCCGGCGCTCGAGCGCACAAAGCGATGATCACAGATCAGGGCATAATTAGGCGAGGCCTTCTCTAAACAAAGTGAGATGAGGTGCTACCAAAAACGCCAAAAACGCTAAAGTAATCACGACACCTGATTCCGCTTGATTAAATGTCTAGAGAAACAGAGAAAAGCGGCCAGGGAGGTGATAAGCTAGCTAGGGAAGAATCACGGGTAGGGAAGAATCACGGGTTCGCCACGCTATCATACACGATCTCCATCAAAAGCTCCACGAGTCCACGATGTGAACGTCCTCAACTAGCTGAGCTCTCGTTGCTGATCACGTCCGACGACGCCGCTAGCGATCACGACCACCGCCGCCGGACAAGCCGCCGGACATGTCCGATACTGCGCCCCTTCTTCTCTAATGCGTCGGACTGGCCGGCTAGAACGTGGCCGGACTGTCCGTTCGAACGCTGCTACCAGAGAATCCATGTCGAGGCTCGTGCTGGCCAGCGCCGCTGTGGACGGCATGCCACTGCCTTGCCGTGCCTCCCACCTGCCGGCCTCGACCGCCACCGCCCAACAAAGTCTCCGCTGATGAGTTCAACGGCGTACGTACACCCAACCGTACCTACATGTATGCTACATATTTGTACAAATAAACTGGGTCATACGGGTTTTGTACAGGGCTACGTATACCCATTTAGTTTTTTAAAAGACCATCATGATCCTAATTATGAAGGGGTATCGAGCGATCTGAGCCGTTTATGTGTTTGAACCCAAACTGAGTTTGGGGGAGGGGGTTGTACTGGAGCAAATGCCTACCAAATATTCCAATTTGGCTAGAAACTTTGGGTTTGAGGTCTACAAAAATCGATACTAACTATCACGCAATCACGCGTGGCCACCGACCGGAACACAGCTGAGCTCAGATCTGAAGTTTAATTAGCAACATAATTAGATGTCTTATACTCCCTCGGTCCGAAAGAGAATGTCAAAGATTTATGAGTATTTTTCAGCAATAAAATCAGGTAGAGAGATTAAGACCGGAAAAGGGGAGGGGACGCGACCGATCTAGCTAGATCGGTGCTTGCTTTGTCTTTGTGGACCTGCATGCCGGCCGTGCCGTTTTCAGTGGCGAGACGCAGCTTAAAGCGTGGCACGAGGTACGGTGCGCGCCTCCTAGCCTTCGCCTTCACGGCTCGCTTGTTTGTGAGCTAGGCCACCTACCGTGTGAGCCAGCATCGACCGCTGCGTGCGATCCATCCTCATACGGAGGAGAGGAGATCTCCATGAGGAAATTGCAAAAAGGCACCATAATTGTAGCTAAGGTTAAAAAAAACACTACTTTTTAAAAAAATGGCAAAAAGTTGCCGGTCGAAAACCTCTAATTTTTGCAGAAAATTTACACCGATCGCTCACTTTAGGTCGGTTGACGGTGTTCCTAACTAGATGGACCCACTGTCAGGCCAATATGGCAGAATGTTCATTTTGCTTTGGCAAAAAACACCTTCATATGTTTTAGTTCATTTTCACTGTCTTATTTGGGATGGTGAGGCGGCCGCTACATCCTGAAGTCAAAATAAGGCCCTCTCCCCCCCACCCCCCGCTATCCTCGCTTTCGTGGTGCGTCTAGCGTCGGTGGAGGTTGTGTTTCCGGCGGATCTCCTGCGATCCGGTCCGTTTTTGTGTTTGCTGGTGTGGTTTCAGGTCAACCTCTTCTAATCTACGGTTGTTATCATTGATGATGGTTGCTGCTCTGGTGCACTGGTACTTTGGCGCCTTAGCACGACGACTTCTGTCCGTCTACTACAACAAGGTCTACTACGACAAACTTTGGCTGGATCCTGTGATGGAGGGACGAGGACATCGACGCGCATTAGGCTCGCGCTTGTGTTGGTAGCCGTCGCTAGGTGGTCCAATGACCTATTTATAATTTTTTATTACTTTTAGGCCTATTTATACTGTTGTTGATGATTATTAATAGATTGGTGGAATTTTCGCAAAAAAAACTCACCTTCATATGTTGTATCTTCTAATCATGTGCCTCCTTTCTAATTTTTCTATTCCTACCATAAAAAATCTTATTTATTCCTCTATTACTTCAATTTCCTCATAGTTGTGTGTTGACCCATCGCCACGACGTTGCCGTCTTAGACCATGGTGTGCACACGTGAGCTTGTGCATTTGTGGGGCGCCAACACGGGCGTGAGCTTGGGCACGCATAGTCTTCTCGGCGGAAAGGATCGATGCCAACGGAGAGAGACCAGGGATGCGGCGTGGGTGCGAGTTATGTTGGCATCGGTCGGCTGCGAGCAAGGGGATGGCAGGCACAGGTGAACTCCTTCTAGGGGCGTCCACGGGCCGGCGCGGGCGAGAGTGGGGATGGGGAATTCCCACTGAGGACTCGATGACGAGTGGAGGGTTAGTGCGCCGAGTGAAATTGCTGCTGATTTGGGTGCATGCCATGGTGTGGGCAACTTTAGGTTATGGATAACGGGTGGGGTCCGCTTGGCAAAGAGAGTATTGAGGAGAGTGGTTATGACACGTGGATTCCCTGGATGTTTTTTGAAAAGGAAAAAACATAATACGTTACTTGTCTAACTTTCGCCTCCTCCAACCGTTATGTATTTGCCACATCAGCCTTAAAGTGGGTCCATCCTATAAAAAACGCCGTGGAACGAGCAAATCGGAGTGGTAAGTGTATTTCCAGAATTTAGAAGGCTGACTTGTGGTTTATTGTGAAAAAATGAAAGTGATTTTTCTTAAGCCTAGTCCTAGCCACAATTATGGTGGGATTTTTTTTTCTCTCGTTGCAACTCTCTCCATCGATCACATCTGGTCATGAGCAACGCTGCTGTGGGTTCTTGACCAAACCATAGGTGCATACAAGCCGAGACCATCCTGTAGTTTTCCTTAGCGAGGTGGGCAGGTAATTCAGAAAGTTCGCATCGGCTAAACAACCTAATTCAGAAAGGCCGAGTAGGCAAGTAATATCTGAATTGGATGGCTGGACTACGCATGCAGTTGCTGGCTATGCTAGCTAATGCTGCATGCTAACTATGGCATCATAGCTAACTGGATGGATCGATCCAATCGGCCGCCGATCCATGCGAGTCGTGTGACCAACTTTACTGAACCAAGCCACTGCAGAATCATGATTCATGCGTGCGTGGAACTTGCTCAGTAGTACCTACATTTGTTAGAAAAAAGAGCATCAAATTAAAGGTTGGTACTAAGTTGGTTGCTGGCTATAGCTAGCTAGCTCGGCTAGCTACTCAAGCAAGCAAGCAAGCTTTCAGTGTCACCTTATTCTACTAGTCCGGACGGAGGAAGAATTTCCAAGCCTCCACTTTGAGGCAGGAATAGGACAGGAACACTACATATTTGGCGTGCGCCGCGGTGTAGGTATATGCTGAATTGCTGATATGCATCTTCCACTCGCATGGGAAATTTCTGTTGCCGGGCACAAAATAGGACAAGATTTGCTGCCTAAAGTGACGCCTAATTCACGCGGACAAAGTGTTGGAGCTAGACTACCTCTTTCAGGATCCACTGCAGTCTGCAGCGTATCATAGCAGCTAGCGGCATGAAGTAATTAGCGGGAGGTTGATGATTTCTTACGTGCAGTAAGTGCAATGGTGCATTAGTAGTATGAAATCGTAGGGTGTGTGGTATCAGGACGGGCCGTAATTCTCCTAGCTAGGCCACGGCACCACCAGGGAAGCGAGAAGACGATGGTGGTGGCCTGATCTAAGGGCATATCCAGCGAGCCACCCAAATCAGCAACTCAAACGGTTTATCTCGGTTCGTTTCAGTTGGCCGGACAGAATTTGGGAGGCGGTTCGGCCGGCCATGCTAGTGCGCCCAGCGGCGCAACCCATTGTGTTCACGCTTCCATTTCAGTGCCAGCCAAATCCATGGAAAAAAAAACACGTCATAAGTTGATATTTTTATTCAAATTTTGTTATATGTTACACGTTTGAATGAAAAGCAACTAATTTAAAATACAAATAGCCCTCCTACTCGCGGCCGGTAGGCGGGCGCGATGGCTAGCTTCGCCGTCGTTCTTCCCGCGAACGGAGGCGGCTCGCTGGATCATCGCGAGCCGCCGCCGCCTCATGGTGAACTCCGCGTTCATGGTGATTTGCTCATCTCCGCGGCGGGCTTGTTCGACGACGTTTAGCTCAAGGATCCTCTATCGCTCAGCCTCCACGAGGAGCCGCCCAGCCTGCTCGATAGGCAACCGCTTACGGGAGACCACCATGACGCGTTGGAGGAGCTGTTGGTCAGCCGACGCGGGTGGCGTTTCTCAGGTCGTGCGCCAGCCGGTAAGACTCGAGTATCGCCGCCTGCTGTAGATCGGCCACGGGCTGTTGATCCTCCTCGACACCGCTTCGCGCTCCGCGTCGACCTCGAACTACACTTCCAGGAGGATAGACTCTGTTATGTCTTCTTCGATGAGGCATGTGTTGAAGATGTTTGACGGGCTCCCGGAGGCGGAGGTGCGGGCTCCATGGGATGTGCGCACGTTGCGTGCCAACATAGAGTAGGTGTTGGCCTTACGGCGGCGCATGCTGGCTACATAGCCGTGATGCTAGGTGGGTGACAAGTTTGATGGTGATGAGTACGACGGAGGCCGTGCTTAAAAAGGTAGGAGGCATTGGAGGTTGGCGTGGAGCTTGAGCCGTCGGTATTGATGGTGGCACTGGCCATGGCTGCAGCGGCCGGTTAGCATGTTGCAGTCAAGTCGCGTCCAATGCTAGCGTCGGTCACCTTTCTACCTTGGGGCCACTTCCAGGCGGAACCGTGTCATGCGCAACCGGACAAGCGCTTTGTCCACGCCGATACATCGGTTCTCTAAATTTAGTGTGCCGATGGGTCGAGCCGGAGGCGGTCCATTTAGATCGCTCCGCTGGAGCTTCCGTGCCCGATCCGTGAGATGCCCTAAAACCACAGCTAGCAGGTCTGATCGGACGGCTGTGACAGCGCTGCGGGCGGGCGTCACCCCCAAACCCCAGTACCCCGCGTCCCCGCCTGCGGGCATGCCCTGGCCCACCCCTTGCGCTTTTACCCCACACAGCCGTCCCGCACGGGCACGTACGAGTACGACCAGCAGCATCCAACTGGGCCCCACGCGTCATCCTGATTCGTCCGTCCCCCGCAGTCTCGCCAGCCGTTTCTGCCCCGAGATCCGCTTCGGGCTCCGAGCCCACCGGCTTCTTCCAGATACGGCAGGCCACAGCCAGGGTGTGCGTCAAAACGCTACGCGTACTCGCAATTAAACCCGCCAGCGTCGGTAACCCCCGTGTTAATTTCCTACCCAGGATTACCGGGCGCCGAGATGAATGACCGGCCAAGTTCTCACACTCCACCCAGGCAAGCGGCGCCACGTGGACGCCGGCGGTGGAGGAGACGCTAACCGCCTGCCTCCAAAGGTGGAGCCCCAGTCCTACAAAAACGATTGCCGTTTTCCTCCTTAATAAACAAAGAATAGCTGGCTGTTACCATCCCTAGACAATGACCATGACATCTGCAATTCTGCACTCTACTGCTACTGCTTGATTATTATACTACTACCCGGTATATGGACCTTGCTGGGATTTCTGTCGATTTCATCTACTGGTCTGTAATAACTCTCTAAACGTTAGCATTAGGCGGCGCTCCCCTCCCCTTTCGAACTACTGCTGTTTTTCGTTATCTCCTGATAATGAAAATCGATCCCCCTGAGGGGTGGATCGCTTGGAAAAAAAAATGGACCTTGCTGGGACCCGCTTGCAGAGAGATGGGGATCATGGAACAGTGGCAGGGAACAAACAAGGGACAAGCAAGCAAGCAAGCAGGCAGGCACTGTTCATACCCCAGCAACAACTGAAGCAGGGAATGCACAACAGCATGCAGGTTGGGGCATCTCTGTGTGTGGCAGTGTCATGGCAGCAGGAGCAGGATCAAAAGAAAGCAAGAAGCAGCAGCAGAGCCACAGAGCAAAGCTACAAGAGTACTGCACATTGCTGTTATTGTGACTTTGTTGGACACTAGGGGCGAAAGCTAGCTATCCGGTCTACTCTACTCCGCTGCCATCCTTTTGTGCTCTTTGTTTGTTTCTAGTCCTAGCACCGGTTTCTGAACTACTCATGCTACTCCTCTGCTGCACGCATGGGGAATGGTTCTTCAGCCAAGCAAAAATCATGCATTGTGTTGCTACTAGCTAGCTTCAGATGATCGGATCAGTAACCAACCAGAGCTGCCATTTACTGTACCAATTCTCATAGCTTGAAACGAACTATGTAACAGAAGAAACGCTAACAAATTCAATTCAACATTCTAAACACAGATCAATGGAATCCAACAATGTACCAGCAAATTTCGACTACTATCGTTGCGACCAACTATAACAAAGACGCTTCTTTCTTTCTTATCTCTGTTTCTCTTCTCTTTTACCTGTAAGTTTCTCGGATTCATCTCCCTAATGCTCACCTCGGATCACCTCCTCGGTTTGACGCTGGCCGCCTGCTATGCTTCAGGAAGCTGGGTTGGAAGGGAAGCGGGGATCCGACACGGCCGACACCTCCACCTCCTCGAACGGCAGCGCCACGTTCAGATCGATCATGTCCAGGTCCCTGCCCGCGTGCGGTGGCGCAACGGCGGCGGCGGCGTGCGCCTGCGCCGCGGCCGCGGCGGCGATGCAGACGTGGGACCGCTTGTGGCCGCCGAGGGCCTGCCCGGACGGGAACACGCGGTAGCAGTAGGGGCACTCGCGCGGCTGCCCCTCCCCGTCCAATGGCGGCGCCTGACGCGGCTTCGGCGCTGCCGGGGTAGGAGGCGGGGCGACGGGGGGCGCGCAGCACCCGCCCCGGCCGCCGCGCACGTGGCTCGCGCGGTGCCCGCCCAGCGCCTGGTACGACCGGAACACCTTCTTGCACGCGCCGCACTGGAACCGCGTGCGCTTCTCCGCCGCCGGCGCCCGATCGGGGACGGGGACCAGCGCGTACCCGCCGTCGCTCTCCTCCTCGTCGTCCGAGTACTCGTAGCCGTCGCCGTAGTCCGCCGACGGCCACGAGTCGCGGGAGAGCATCATCAGCGACAGCGCCACGTCCTCCTCGGGCGTGGCCGCGTCCGACAGCGAGCTCACCGGCTCGGCGTCGCCCCAGGCGCCGGCCCCAGCCTGCGCGCGCTTGGCCCGCGGCGGGGTGGACTCGGCCTCGCTCTCGCGATCCGAGGACTCGGACACGCGCAGGCTGCGCTTCGGGTTCTCCCGGAGCGTGTAGATTGGGAGCGGCCTCTTGAACCCCACGTCCTCCTCCTCGGTCGCCGCCGCGGAGGACGCGGTGGAGATCTGTTGCCTCGCGGCGGCGGCGGCGGTGGCGAGGGAGTGGGACCGCATGTGCCCGGCCAGGGCGCGGGGGCTGGCGAAGCGGCGGAAGCAGAGCTTGCATGTGGTCTTCGCCATGGCGCGCGACGGCTAGCTCGGGGTGGGGAGCTCGGGGAAAGCGTGGCAGGAGCTACGATGGCGAGGACGAGAGAGAGCTGCGGGGGGAGTTAGAATATAGCGGAACACCCAAGCTTCTCTTTCCTAAGTATTTATTATTTTCCATCTGTATTTACTTTTCTCTCTGTTTTATTTTTGTTTTTATCTGAAATCTCGCGTTGACACTTTCCATAGCTGGGGCCTGGGGTCCTCTGTGCTTACTGGCTTTTGCACAGCATATCAGATCACGGATGTGCTGCTTGATTTTTTTTCTGCCTTAATTGCTTGTGCGCAGAACTGCATATTGCTTTCTATTTTTGTGGGATATACATCTGTGATTTTTATGATATCAAGTTATAGCATCCTAAACAATCATTAATTTACCATACCAATATAGTATTTTCTAAGCGATAAATTTTCAGTTTGACGCGGAACACATTGCAAAGCTACCATCCGAAACGCGCCAACCGCCAAAGCCAGTGGACACTCAAGTGAGTAGAAGCGCCAAACGACCCGCACGTAGCCACAATCAAAGCGAGCTGGGCGTGCGCGCCCCGCTTCCACCGTTCCTTGCCGCATATGATCTCGTAGCCACTATTAAAGCGAACCGGCCATGCACACCCCTGGTTCCACCGTTCCTTGTCGCATATGATACATGGTCCTCTGCTATTTACGGTGTGTGTGGCACGTGTATGCGTGTTCTCCTTACCCTGACTCTTCACACCGTGCCTTTGGCAGGGTGAGCTTGAATCCGTTCGCAAAAGCTCCATGGCACACCACATCTTGAGCTTGAGGCTCTTTTCTCCGACTTGGCGTCATGTATCTAACATGGGGTGACCATGAATCTATTCATCAAACTTCCTAGTGTGCATGCCACGTGTAAGTATGACGTTCTTTCCCAACTGTTCACAACATGAATGCCATGTTTAACACCCTCCCACCCGCTCCTCTTCAACCACCCAAGTTTACCAAACATGATTTTCATGGGATGAGCTTGACCGGCCCACCTGCATGGTAAACTACCATTAGTATACCGTGCCGATATAACATTTTCAAAGTGACAAAATTTTAGTTTGAATCGGGAACGAACTGCAAACCTACCATCATAAAAGCGCCAACCGCCAAGGGCAGCGGGCATTCAAGTGGGTAGACACGCGCCAAATGAGTCACATGTAGCCACAAACAAAGTGTGTTGCGTGTGTGTGCCACCTGCTTCCTCCGTTCCTTGTTGCATACCCTCCCCTGGATTTACGGTGTGCGACACGTGCGTGCGTGTTCCCCTTATACCAATTTTTCGCACCATGCCTTCGGTAGGGCGAGCTTGAATCAATTCGCGAAAGCTTTGTGGCACGTCACAAGGTGAGGTTGAGACTCTTTTCTCCGACTTGGCGTCATGTGTCATAACTTTCTAGTGTTCATACCGCGAATGAGTATGAAGTTGTAACATCCCAAAAATTCAAAATAAAATAAATGAATTTCCCTAGTTCCAAATTTTGGAACCAACAAAAACTTTTATTAAATAAAGTGTGACACATAGTGATCTTGCTTAATTCTTGTGCTATTGCTATGATTGCTTGTTATTAGTATTTGAAGTGATTTTAAACCCTAAACCTCACCCCTCTTTTCACCATCCTAGTTAAAATAAAATAAAAGGAAAATAAATAAGAAAAAGGCATATGTGCCTATGGCCATATTTATAAAACTTTACCCTAAGCTTTTCTACTTTGCTTAGAGGTTTGGAAAGCCTTCATACACCTTACCTAGTACTTATCAAACCAAATCCAAGTGGTTTCCAAAGAAAATAAAAAGAAACTAAAAATGCCATAGAGGCATATGAGAGTAAAATAGCAAATATGTGTATTTAAGAATATTGACCCTAATACATGTTGTGAATGGTGGGATCACTCCTATATACCATTTCAACACTCAACCACACCAATTGGGTCAAGCCAATTCAAATTAAAAATCAAATGCAACATATGCATAGAAGCATATGTGACACATAGCCATAATACCCAATTTTTGCCCTATGACTTTAAACCTTGACCAAATGTTGGGAAACCTTCTCTAAACCTAATCCAATGCTAAATTGACCCCAACCCATGTCCAAGTAAAGCAAGATGAACATTTAACAAGAATAATAAAATTTAACACATCACCTCTTATGTGTTATGGCCATTTTTGCAAATCTTTGAGCAAGACCATTTGAATTGGTTTCAATGGTTGGAAAATGTTTCTAAACTAATAAGAACCACATTAGAGTCAACAAAAGTCAACTCAAATGGGGATAAATCAAATAGGGAGAAAATCCCCAAAATTCACTCACATACACTTAGCCAAATTTGCAAATCTTCAACCAAGGCCACCATTGCTTGATCTCTTGCTTGTAGAATGTTTATATATGATAAACAAACACAATTGCATCAAAGAAACCAAAATCAAATCAAAGCAAAACTCAAAACCATCTCACATGTGATGATGGTCATTTGTGTGATTTTTAACATGATCCCCTCTTTACCCCTCTGGCTTTGACTTTTCTTCAACAAAAATTGGTCAACTATGACCATGTCATCCAAGACCATATGAAAGTGAACAACTCTCATGTTGACCATCTCTGCTGAAGTTGACCAGGTTGACCAGAATAGGATTGACAAGAGAGGACTTTGAAACAAAGAGAAGATGACCCCCATTTTTGAATTCTTGCAAACCTTCACCAAAATGAGCACCACCACCACCAATCTTTCACTTTAATTATATGTTTAAGTTCCACCAAAAAGAATTTCAAAATTCAAATAAAAATCTCATGCGGCCATTTCATCGAACACTTGGCAGGCATTATTCCAGATTTGTGTTACACTCTATTACACTCTGGTTTCTTGCCTAAACCCCTTTAACCTGTGATCATTACACTCTCCTACATCCCCTGCATCACCCCAGTACCTGCCTTGGTCGATTAAAGTGAGAGAAAGGGGAGAGAAAACCCTAAACTAAGCATGCCGTGGCCATGCCGGCCACCTTTGGCACCTCTCTCTCTAGCCTCTCTCTCTCAGCACCACCTTGTCCTGGAGCATCTCTGCAACACGAGGAACATCACGGTACACAGCCCATGCTCGCCAAGGCTCGGCATTGGCCAGAACGCACGCGTCCAAACCGTGCCAGAGCGTGCCAGTCGACGCGGTGAGCGCGCTCTGGACACGCCGGTACGTCGCGCGCTCGAGCAGCCTACGCCTCCCCTGCAAAGTCTACCACTGAGTCGAGCACCGCCTCCCCGCCCTCTACCCCCTAGACACACTCAAGCGCCTGCGGCCGCCTCGTCACCGTCGTCCTCGTCGGAATCTTACCGCAAGGACTGCCGCACTCGAATCGACCTCCTGAGCGATCCCGTCGTCCTCTCGCTACGCCAGCTACTCCTCGAGCATCGCCAGGACGACGCCTACACGCTGCCGTCCTTGCATTGCCCCTTCGAGCACCCCAAGCACCGCGCCATGGCCGTTCCTCCACAGCACCTCACGGCCACCCCCGCCCGCTATAAATAGAGGAGCTCTGAGCTCAAGTTCTTCACAACAACTGCTCTCCTCTCATCTCTGCATCCTCTCCACCCCTCAATTCGACACCACCTCGCCGGAGTAGCCGCAATTGGAAGCTGAAGTCCGCCGGAGCCCGCAGATCCTCGCCATCAACTGGAGCCTCGCCGAGCTCCGCCGCTGTACCAGGGACTGCTTCATCTACTTCCACTTCACCAGGCAGCTTGCCCTCCCTCGCCGGCGGCCTGGTACTCCCTCCGACCCCCTGGTCACGCCGCCAGCGCGTCGGGATCTCGTCGGAGACGACGACGATCACCGACCGCTCGATCTATTTCTAATCCTACGGCCGAACGCGCGCGTACCGTTTCGCGTGGTTAAGAGCCACTGACGGGTGGCCCCCACCTCGTCAGGGCAGCCCACCCGCACCAGTTGCTTGTTGGGCTGCGAAGTGTGTTTTAAATCCGTTTCGGCCCGTTTAGTTTCCCGCCCAAGCCCAGCAATTCAAAATGAGGTTTAATTATTATTCAACATGTGCTGCAGATGGTTTAGTAAAATTTGAATAGTTTGAAATCTGCCAAACCAAATTTAGCAAACTTTATACCGTTGGAAAGCCCATGAAATTATCTATCCAATGCCACTGGTCCCACCTCCAAATTCATAGTCGATTTAAATTGATAAAAAAGACAAGACAGGGACTTTTGAACATTCAAACTTTATTTAAAATTTAACCAGAATAGATTTTGAATTGATTCCAATTCTAATAAATCACAAATGATGTCCTCTAATTGATTATGCAATAATATAGACATGTTGCTTGTATGATCATGGACTAGATCAAATAAAATGGCTATGTAGACAATTCTAGAGCAATTGAAATTGGAATTCAAACTCAACAACTAATATGAGAGCTATCTCTCATTTAAATCTTGATCCTAAGTGATATAACCAGGGGGAAAGACTTAGGCTAATGAACCCTTGAGAATTATTACTTAGAGATTTTAATTCATTTAAATGTTAAGTATTAAAACTATGTGAAGTATAGCACTTCAATTAAATTATACTCACATATAATAGATATGAAATGTTGACTTTGGGGTCAACCTATATTTCATACCTTATTATTATATGAAGAGATTAAATCTTAATAAGAGGTAATGAGAAGAAATGAATTCCTCTAAGGATCTACATACCAAATTTAAGAAATAGGAATAATGAGAGGAAATTATTTTCTTTCAAATAAAGACTAATCAAATAATCCACCATGCCATGATTGATTGATGATAGGACTAGTGTGTGAACTCCTTTGAGTGTTCTAGTCTAGTATGTGAGCTTGGTTTAGTATTTATACCTCGTATTCGTATATAGACGCTAGTAACGAGGAATACCAAGAGGAGGAGGCCTACTCTCAGGAAGAAGAAGAGAACTTCGATAACTACCCAGCTCAAGGCAAGCTAACCCTTGCTAAACACAAGTGCTTAGCTCTACAAGAGCAAAGGCACCATCACACTTTACTTTTATGTATTACCTATCCCATGTTTTTACTTACATTTACTTTTGCTTATTTATTTCAAAGTACTTTTTGATTTATGATTCACTTGGTCTAGAGTAGAACAATACTTGAAGTTAGATTAGCACAAATCAAAGCTAGATAGCACCCCTCATATAGTTGCTAGTGCAAATCAATTAAAATTGACTACTCTAGATGGGAACATGGTGAAGTGAAATGACTTTGAAAGAAAGTAAAATGGAGGTGGATTTGAACAAGAGAAGATGGTGATTTTTGATAAAATTGATGATTGGGTTTGAATGCGATACCCTTCCAATTATACAAGTACCCCCACAATACCTGATTATGGGTAGGGCTTAACTAGAAACTTGTGTATTTTAGTATGGGTTCCCTCTAAACAAACATCATAGGGGTTACGCCGAGGCTGCCTCCGTTAAGTGTGGATTGATGTTAAAATGAGGTGAATGTACGGCCCAAGCCTCGTGCAGTTCCCGGGTTAACTGCGGTTTCCACCGGGAGGCCAAGCTCATGGGGAGAGGTGCTCATACTAGCATATATAAGTGAAAGGTTATGGTTGATGATACGCGTACCGTGTTACGATGATTCGGGGTTATCCTCGACGGATGTAATCAAAAGTTGTGGCACAAGAGTACAACCTCTGCAGAGTGTTAAACCTATTCGAATAGCCGTGTCCACGGTTACGGACGATTGGAAAGGCCATACTATCTCCGTTGTCATTAATATGTTTTGATCTTAAAAAGGAATGGTGAATTGGAAGGTAATATTGAGGTGAATCAATATGAGTTGTGGGAATGACACTAATGTTCCCACTTGAGTTAGTCTAGCACATGACAAGGCTTTACTAAATGTTTATCAAACTAAAACTTGGCTTTATGCAAATAAATCTAGAGCTTAGCACCCCCTTATTACACTTAATGAGTAATTACTGTAGAGTTAGTTTGCGAGTACTTTAAAAAGTACTCATGGCTTTGCCCTGGCTATTCAAATGCCAGACTATGAAGGAGAGCACCAGTATCAGGATGACGGTCCTCCCCTAACTCTTCACAAGTCACCGAGATGTCTGACAGCCTCCCCCTCCCCAACCACCCAACTTTTCCATGACATGGTTGCCATAGGATAAGTATAACCCTTGGCCCGCCCATGTGCATGGGAACTAGTATTTTTTAATTAGTCTTGTCATTATTATGTTAATACTTTTGAAAGTTGCAAAAATCATCGCCTCCTTTCTTTCTCGATCATGCCCCCATCATCTACACAACGTTGATTCCCAGTGTTGAACCACCATTTAGCGAAAGAAACTTGCTGACTCAATTTTGTTTATTTTTGGATATATCTTTGCTTCTATCTGTGGGAAAATATTGGCCTACTTCATGTCTTCCTTATATGCTTTGTTTTACACATTTTCAAAAATGTAGGGATTTATATTTTTTGAAGTTTTGGTGATCACTTTTTTGCTCGGAGACGTTTCACTCCTTTTTGAAGTGTTCTATATATCCATTGAATCTGTATTTTGTTGTTTATATTTGTTGCAGTTGTACTTTTTGTAATTATAACTACACCTTATTTTGAAGTTGCATTTTAATTGTGGGGCACAAAGGTAACCAAAATTTCCAAAAACTCGGTCACAAATGCTCTACTGTCTAGACACTACCTTTCCCTTATCTTTGCGGCGTGCAAGTGATTTTTTTCGAAGAAGGGCGCCGATCTATTGATAATCATCCATAGTAGTACAAAGAGCCCAAACTGTAATGAAAATTTACAATTGGGTCTTTAGACCACCTAGCGACGACTACAAACACTAGCATGGGCCGAAGATACGTCGTCATCCTCACCCCTCCATCAATGGAATTGGGCAAAGCTTGTTGTAGTAGAGATTGTTGTAGTAGATAACGGGAAGTCGTCCTCCTAAGCCCTAAAGGACCAGCGCACCATAGCAGAAATCATTGTAAAAGATGAGTCCTGTAGACCGGAAGAGGCAGGGGCCTAATTAAAACCACACCAACGAACAAGAAAATCGACTAGATCCTAGGAGACTTGTGATACTGCACAACTCAACGCGCCCTATGTCGGTGCTAGATGAACCAACATAGAAAGGATATGGTGGGGAGGACCTTCTCCTAACTTCAATATGTAGGCATCGCCTCACCATCTCTAAGAATACACTAAAAATAAACCTAAACAAGAAAGGGAACCCTCCCATCGGCGATGGGACTTGGTCTGATACGCCTCGAAGGCCACCAGAGGCGAAGTGGGTCAGCAGCATTGTTGGCGAGGGGAAACCCTACATGGTTTTTTACAAGCACTAGGTGATCTTCTCTCTCTCCTGCTTTCGTAGCGGTTTGGTAGTAATTGTATTAGACAAGTGATTTATAGTAACAAATTACACAGCTGACCCTTAAAGGTCTCCCAGTTGGGGGTTGGAACACCCGGGGAACATCCCTATAATATCCAAACTCAGACAAAAATTGTTTAAAAACGTGAAACAAAAAAAATTCAATGCCACATTTTTCAATGTTACATAGCTATGTAGTTGGCATTTTGATCTTCCTATATTTCAGCCAACACGCATGACATTTGTTTCTTTGAAGGCCAACGAGGAGCTTCCAATGGTCATTAAAATGTTACAATCGACATGTAAAGATCACTTGTGCATGATATGGCATGATCGTGACGAAAGCTTAATTTGCCAATGGATTAAAAATGCTATGTTTTATGTGATGATGTACCAGTACCACACAATATGTGATACTTATACTTTGCATGTACTTTGGACTGGCTGATTTCCTAATGTGTGTGCATGCCTCTCCTATATATTAACTTGAATGAAGAAGGCATTCAAACTAAATTGTTCGATAAAACCTTTAAGTTGTTCTGAACAATTTTTTTGTATGAATCTTAGAAGATATGCACTTATTTTATGAAACTGAACAAACTACTATATTTTTCACTTTATAAAAACTAAAGAAAAATGGTGGATTTAGTGTATGGGTAAAAACCTGTATTCATAAGCTCTCATTAGAATTGTATGACCACCTACATAATATGAGAAAAAACATAAAACAAATTTATGTGCAGTAGGTATGTAACCTACACAATGGTGACTTATTTCATATGTCAACTTTTATGTTTACGGGCAGAACCTCGAAATGATTATAACTTATATAAAAAGTATACATATCAATAAGCGTGTACCCATTCTTTGTGTGCTTGAATCTTTCCGTGACTCACTATTACAAATTTTGCAGGTTTCCAAAACATGTACCTGTCTTAGCTAGATAGCATTTTTCCAATATATGTGATCTAGCTACCTTCATTCAAAAACCCACAATTTCCCATGAGAATGAAGAAAGAGACGAGTATAGATTTTATTTAAATACCTATAGTTCAAAACAACAAGCAAACAACAACCGGGCAAGAACAATGCTATTATGATGACAATACCGAAAAAATAGAGTGCACAATCGACTAATACATGGCAAAAGAACTACATGGCATAGGTTAACACACACCAATCTTTCCAAGAGGGCTATTTAGCTATTATGCACTGTAGTAACACTAACATGTTAACAAACTATTTTTTTTGTCTACATTGCTACCTTTGAATTTTCTTTCATGCCTACTACAACCACTATTGTATCTTTGTCAACAAAGATGCACGTGCAATTATGTATATTTTTGTTCTCTTTTGCAATCTTTAGTTATGAGTTTGTGAATTTTTTTTAATTCAGCCATGAATTAACATATGCAAATTAGGTTATCGTCAAAAACCCTGACTTTTGTATCATCAATCTATCACTCTCAATGCCTTCGCAGAGGTGTGAAGATTTGGACTGTCTTTTTTAGTTTAGTTATGTCCATATTATGGGCCATGTAACCAAAAAAAAGTAAGAAAATTACATGACATGCTTTATTACCAACTTTGGCACAATAACCACCACTGAAGCTACTAACTGTGAGTTTGAGTTGCTAATCCTGCGTCTAGGCCTTGCAGGTTCATGCATGCATTGAAAACTTGGTTCTGAGAGCTATGCATGAAGTTGACAACATGTTACACCCTCATGTCACACAAATACCAATCTAGATCACTTGTCAATAATATAAGGTGTGATATTTGTGTCAAAGATCAAACAATAGCACACTATTTGCCAAAATTTCTCCTTTTTGACATAATATTGCCCTATTTAGCTTTAGGGGTCCATCTGCAGAAGATTCAACCATATGCGGATATATTTATAGCAAGTTGGGAAGTAAATGTTTAAATATTTAATTATCTAATCCTAGCATATTAACGATTTTCATACATATAGTGAGGTGTTTTTATTGTCACATGTACGTTTCAGTTCAAAAATATTTTAATGAAATATTCTCAGTATTCATTATTCAAATTAAATTGTGTTTATACATGCCTAATTTCAGGATAACAAATATCACGGGAGGTTTCTAGTGGAGCAACAATCATGGTCAAACACAAAATTATTTGCACGTAGACCAAAATAACTATTGTTGTCTATTTAACTATTCGCTTGGTTTATCTTTTGTTCTGAAACTCAAGGACCATAGAAGTTTGAGTCCTTAACTTTCGGTATTGAGCATATTTGAACAATACCACTAAATGGGTGTTGACCATTTCACCCACATACTACACCTACTTGGGAAAACATTTTAATTCGATAAAAACATCTTACTTATGAATGTAATTAACATCTATAATAGGTAAAACTAAGTATTGCCAAAATGATTGGAATGACCAGAATTTTCTGAAGTATACAACTGGAAACTTCATAGAAAAGTTGCAGCACATTTAGGTACATTTACAAAAAAAAATGTTAATTTGCATGAATAGCAGCAAACTGTTTGTGAGCTTCCTCGCATATATATCCACATTTTCTCAAAATACAGGTGACGTATTCAACTGATATTAAGAATTACATATGTTTAATTTAAATAAATGCCAAAATTTCGAAATCAGAGTTTGAGGACTAAAAATGAACTCCAGCAATGTCGTGTGACAAAAAAAACAGAATAAAAAACTAAATACATGGAATAAAATATTACCACATAAACAAATAAGGAAATGACTAGCAAAAGTGCCCGTGCGTTGCACCGGGTTTACAATAAACAATACATGCTCATAGACCTTGAACAAAGATGTTATTTATTTTCTTTTGTTTTAGATTATTCGAATATGTTAGCTCTCAGTTCACATTTAGTTTTCTTTGTATATAATATAATAAAACATTTCGTTTGGGACAGGAAAAGCTTTGCGCTTAATTTCCAATCTTTTTGTTTTCTATAATGTTTATCCGAAGTTGATACGAAAGGTACGTGATGGCGTGTATTTCACACGTTCGTTGGGCAACCCCAAGAGGAAGGTATGATGCGCACAGCAGCAAGTTTTCCCTCAGAAAGAAACCAAGGTTTATCGAACCAGGAGGAGCCAAGAAGCACGTTGAAGGTTGATGGCGGCGGGATGTAGTGCGGCGCAACACCGGAGATTCCGGCGCCAACGTGGAACCTGCACAACACAACCAAAGTACTTTGCCCCAACGAAACAAGTGAGGTTGTCAATCTCACCGGCTTGCTGTAACAAAGGATTAACCGTATTGTGTGGAAGATGATTGTTTGCGAAAACGATGAGAACAGATATTGCAATGAGATTGTATTTCGAGTAAAGAGAATTGGACCGGGGTCCACGAGTTCACTAGAGGTGTCTCTCCCATAAGACGAACAGACATGTTGGGTGAACAAATTACAGTTGGGCAATTGACAAATAAAGAGAGCATGACCATGCACATACATATCATGATGAGTATAGTGAGATTTAATTGGGCATTACGACAAAGTACATAGACCGTCATCCAACTGCATCTATGCCTAAAAAGTCCACCTTCGAAGTTATCATCCGAACCCCCTCCGGTATTAAGTTGCTAACAACGAGACAATTGCATTAAGTATTGCGCGTAATGTAACTAGTGACTACATCCTTGAACATAGCACTAATGTTTTATCACTAGTGGCAACAAGCACATCCATAACCTTAGTGGTTCTTGTCACTCCTCCGATTCACGGAGGCATGAACCCACTATCGAGCATAAATACTCCCTCTTGGAGTTACTAGCATCAACTTGGCCGAGCATCTACTAATAACGGAGAGCATGCAAGATCATAAACAACACATAAGCATAGCTTTGATAATCAACATAACAAGTATTCTCTATTCATCGGATCCCAACAAACGCAACATATAGAATTACGGATAGATGATCTTGATCATGTTAGGCAGCTCACAAGATCCGACAATGATAGCACAATGGGGAGAAGACAACCATCTAGCTACTGCTATGGACCCATAGTCCGGGGGTAGACTACTCACACATCACACCGGAGGCGACCATGGCGGCGTAGAGTCCTCCGGGAGATGATTCCCCTCTCCGGCAGGGTGCCGGAGGCGATCTCTGGATCCCCCGAGATGGGATCGGCGGCGGCGGCGTCTCTGGAAGGTTTTCCGTATCGTGGTTCTCGGTACTGGGGTTTTCGTCACGGAGACTTTTTATAGGCGAAAGGGCAGGTCAAGAGGCGGCACGGGGGCCCCACACCACGGGGCCGCGCGGCCAAGGGGGGGCCGCGCCGCCCTATGGTGTGGCCCCTCCGTGGCCCCTCTTCGTCTCTCCTTCGGACTTCGGAAGCTTCGTGAGAAAATAGGCCCCTGGGCTTTGATTTCGTCCAATTCCGAGAATATTTCCTTACTAGGATTTCGAAACCAAAAACAGCAGAAAACGACAGAATCGGCACTTCGGCATCTTGTTAATAGGTTAGTTCCGGAAAATGCACGAATATGACATAAAGTGTGCATAAAACATGTAGATAACATCAATAATGTGGCATGGAACATAAGAAATTATCGATACGTCGGAGACGTATCGGCATCCCCAAGCTTAGTTCCGCTCGTCCCGAGCGGTAAAACGATAACACGGATAATTTCTGGAGTGACATGCCATCATAATCTTGATCATACTATTTGTAAAGCATATGTAGTGAATGCAGCGATCAAAACAATGTATATGACATGAGTAAACAAGTGAATCATAAAGCAAAGACTTTTCATGAATAGCACTTCAAGACAAGCATCAATAAGTCTTGCATAAGAGTTAACTCATAAAGCAATAATTCAAAGTAAAGGTATTGAAGCAACACAAAAGAAGATTAAGTTTCAGCGGTTGCTTTCAACTTGTAACATGTATATCTCATGGATATTGTCAACATAGAGTAATATAATAAGTGCAATAAGCAAGTATGTAGGAATCAATGCATAGTTCACACAAGTGTTTGCTTCTTGAGGTGGAGAGAAATAGGTGAACTGACTCAACATTGAAAGTAAAAGAATGGTCCTCCATAGAGGAAAAGCATCGATTGCTATATTTGTGCTAGAGCTTTGATTTTGAAAACATGAAACAATTTTGTCAACGGTAGTAATAAAGCTTATGTATCATGTAAATTATATCTTACAAGTTGCAAGCCTCATGCATAGTATACTAATAGTGCCCGCACCTTGTCCTAATTAGCTTGGACTACCGGATCATCACAATGCATTGTTTTTACCAAGTGTCACAAAGGGGTACCTCTATGCCGCTCGTACAAAGGTCTAAGGAGAAAGCTCGCATTGGATTTCTCGCTATTGATTATTCTTCAACTTAGACATCCATACCGGGACAACATAGACAACGAGATAATGGACTCCTCTTTTATGCATAAGCATATAACAACAATTAATAATTTTCTCATTTGAGATTTGAGGATTGTTGTCCAAAACTGAAACTTCCACCATGGAACATGGCTTTAGTTAGCGGCCCAATGTTCTTCTCTAACATATGCATGCTTAACCCTATGGTGGTAGATCTCTCTTACTTCGGACAAGACGAACATGCATAGCAACTCACATGAAATTCAACAAAGAGTAGTTGATGGCGTCCCCGGTAAACATGGTTATCGCACAACAAGCAACTTAATAAGAGATAAAGTGCATAATTACATATTCAATACCACAATAGTTTAAAGCTATTTGTCCCATGAGCTATATATTGCAAAGGTGAATGATGGAATTTTAAAGGTAGCACTCAAGCAATTTACTTTGGAATGGCGGAAAATACCATGTAGTAGGTAGGTATGGTGGACACAAATGGCATAGTGGTTGGCTCAAGTATTTTGGATGCATGAGAAGTATTCCCTCTCGATACAAGGTTTAGGCTAGCAAGGCTTATTTGAAACAAACACAAGGATGAACCGGTGCAGCAAAACTCACATAAAAGACATATTGAAAACATTATAAGACTCTACACCGTCTTCCTTGTTGTTCAAACTCAATACTAGAAATTATCTAGACCTTAGAGAAACCAAATATGCAAACCAAATTTTAGCATGCTCTATGTATTTCTTCATTAATGGGTGCAAAGCATATGATGCAAGTGCTTAATCATGAGCACAACAATTGCCAAGTATCACATTACCCAAGACATTTATAGCAATTACTACATGTATCATTTTCCAATTCCAACCATATAACAATTTAACGAAGGAGAAACTTCGCCATGAATACTATGAGTAGAAACCAAGGACATACTTGTCCATATGCTACAGCGGAGCGTGTCTCTCTCCCATAAAGTTAATGCTAGGATCCATTTTATTCAAACAAAACAAAAAACAAAAACAAACCGACGCTCCAAGAAAAAGCACATAAGATGTGATGGAATAAAAATATAGTTTCAGGGGAGGAACCTGATAATGTTGTCGATGAAGAAGGGGATGCCTTGGGCATCCCCAAGCTTAGACGCTTGAGTCTTCTTAATATATATGCAGGGGTGAACCACCGGGTGCATCCCCAAGCTTAGAGCTTTCACTCTCCTTGATCATGTTGCATCATACTCCTCTCTTGATCCTTGAAAACTTCCTCCACACCAAACTCGAAACAACTCATTAGAGGGTTAGTGCACATTATAAATTGACATATTCAGAGGTGACACAATCATTCTTAACACTTCTGGACATTGCATAATGCTACTGGACATTAGTGGATCAAAGAAATTCATCCAACATAGCGAAAGAGGCAATGCGAAATAAAAGGCAGAATCTGTCAAAACAGAACAGTTCGTATTGACGAATTTTAAAATGGCACCAGACTTGCTCAAATGAAAATGCTCAAATTGAATGAAAGTTGCGTACATATCTGAGGATCATGCACGTAAATTGGCTTAATTTTCTGAGTTACCTACAGGGAGGTGGACCCAGATTCGTGACAGCAAAGAAATCTGGAACTGTGCAGTAATCCAAATCTAGTACTTACTTTTCTATCAACGGCTTAACTTGGCACAACAAAACACAAAACTAAGATAAGGAGAGGTTTCTACAGTAGTAAACAACTTCCAAGACACAAAATAAAAACAAAGTACTGTAGGTAAAAACATGGGTTGTCTCCCATAAGCGCTTTTCTTTAACGCCTTTCAGCTAGGCGCAGAAAGTGTGTATCAAGTATTATCAAGAGATGGTGCATCGTTATCATGAGCTCCCCCATCCATAGTGGTACTAAGGGCTTTGTCAATTTTAGGCCTATAATAATACTTCTTTGGTCTAGGCACTTTAGAGACATACATAAACTTTTGCTCCTTACCCACATAAGCTTTCTCCTTATATTTAAGAGAAGAAAATGTTGAACCCAAGGTTCCCATAGCTTTTTCAAGTTCATCAATCCTATTGATTTGATCATCATGGTCAGCATTAGTTCCTAGGATACTAATTCTTTCATCAATTCCTCCTAAGGATTTATCAAGTTCATCAGTTTTATCAAGTAATATTTCCAATTTAGCTTCAATACTTGGAAAATTTTTCTCTATGGTTTCCAATTTTTTCATAACATCTTCAAGAGAGATTTCAGTTTTAACTTTATCAACGAGGGGTATTCCAAATAAGCTCTCAATAATGCAACTAGCTTCTAATGCAGGAGTACTTAGGAAGTCACCTTTTGCGAGACTATCAAGAACATATCTATTCCAGCTAGATATACCAACATAAAAATTCCTGAGTAAAATAATGGTGGAGTGCTTCTTAGTGCATCTATTATGAGCATCGCTAATTCTATACCAAGCATCTCTCAAACATTCTCCCCTCGTTGCTTAAACGTGCGAACTTCAACTTCGGGATTACTCATTTTAGTAACGAGTAAATAAAGCAAACTAGATAAAGTAAATGCAAGTAAACTAATTTTTTTGTGTTTTTGATATAGCAAACAAGATAGCAAGTAAAGTAAAACTAGCAACTAATTTTTTTGTATTTTGATTTAGTGCAGCAAACAAAGTAGTAAATAAAACTAAGCAAGACAAAAACAAAGTAAAGAGATTGAGAAGTGGAGACTCCCCTTGCAGCGTGTCTTGATCTCCCCGGCAACGGCGCCGGAAAATATGCTTGATGGCGTGTATTTCACACGTTCGTTGGGCAACCCCAAGAGGAAGGTATGATGCGCACAGCAGCAAGTTTTCCCTCGGAAAGAAACCAAGGTTTATCGAACCGGGAGGAGCCAAGAAGCACGTTGAAGGTTGATGGCGGCGGGATGTAGTGCGGCGCAACACCGGAGATTCCGGCGCCAACGTGGAACCTGCACAACACAACCAAAGTACTTTGCCCCAACGAAACAAGGTGAGGTTGTCAATCTCACCGGCTTGCTGTAACAAAGGATTAACCGTATTGTGTGGAAGATGATTGTTTGCGAGAAAACAGTAGAACGAGTATTGCGATGAGATTGTATTTCGAGTAAAGAGAATTGGACCGGGGTCCACGAGCTCACTAGAGGTGTCTCTCCCATAAGACGAACAGCATGTTGGGTGAACAAATTACAGTTGGGCAATTGACAAATAAAGAGAGCATGACCATGCACATACATATCATGATGAGTATAGTGAGATTTAATTGGGCATTACGACAAAGTACATAGACCGTCATCCAACTGCATCTATGCCTAAAAAGTCCACCTTCGAAGTTATCATCCGAACCCCTCCGGTATTAAGTTGCTAACAACGGACAATTGCATTAAGTATTGCGCGTAATGTAACTAGTGACTACATCCTTGAACATAGCACTAATGTTTTATCCCTAGTGGCAACAAGCACATCCATAACCTTAGTGGTTCTTGTCACTCCTCCGGATTCACGGAGGCATGAACCCACTATCGAGCATAAATACTCCCTCTTGGAGTTACTAGCATCAACTTGGCCGCAGCATCTACTAATAACGGAGAGCATGCAAGATCATAAACAACACATAAGCATAGCTTTGATAATCAACATAACAAGTATTCTCTATTCATCGGATCCCAACAAACGCAACATATAGAATTACGGATAGATGATCTTGATCATGTTAGGCAGCTCACAAGATCCGACAATGATAGCACAATGGGGAGAAGACAACCATCTAGCTACTGCTATGGACCCATAGTCCAGGGGTAGACTACTCACACATCACACCGGAGGCGACCATGGCGGCGTAGAGTCCTCCGGGAGATGATTCCCCTCTCCGGCAGGGTGCCGGAGGCGATCTCCGGATCCCCCGAGATGGGATCGGCGGCGGCGGCGTCTCCGGAAGGTTTTCCGTATCGTGGTTCTCGGTACCGGGGTTTTCGTCACGGAGACTTTTTATAGGCGAAAGGGCAGGTTAAGAGGCGGCACGGGGGCCCACACCACGGGGCCGCGCGGCCAAGGGGGGGCCGCGCCGCCCTAGGGTGTGGCCCCTCCGTGGCCCCTCTTCGTCTCTCCTTCGGACTTCGGAAGCTTCGTGAGAAAATAGGCCCCCGGGCTTTGATTTCGTCCAATTCCGAGAATATTTCCTTACTAGGATTTCTGAAACCAAAAACAACGAGAAAACGACAAGCGGCACTTCGGCATCTTGTTAATAGGTTAGTTCCAGAAAATGCACGAATATGACATAAAGTGTGCATAAAACATGTAGATAACATCAATAATGTGGCATGGAACATAAGAAATTATCGATACGTCGGAGACGTATCAGTACGCAAACTCCTAGGTCTTCTGTTGTAAAGATCAAGCTCATAGATAATAGCTCTTTTGTACGCCACATTCGAAGATAGAAGGCACGTAACTGGAAGGCACCATCTACGGATGCGATTACCACAATAAAAATCTCGATGGATGTGGCCGCTGAAATTTGATCTTGTAAATTTAATTCGAACAAGTAAAGCTATGTAGAAAGTCACATTAAAATATTAAGCAGCATAAATTTAATAAATTCTGCAAAGACTGCTGGCCAATGGCATCGAGCAATGCCACAAATTCTGCAATGTGAACTGACACCAATCCCGCACCTAACAACGCCACAAATTCACCAAACAGCTATGTTGACAAAAATCACAGTGTAGGAATGTAGGATGCAAAATTATCCAATCCATCAGATGTTCTCCTACTTGAAATCCCGACACCAATTTGTCAAGATATTAAGTAGCATGCAATACAACAGGACCTAGTCGGTGGATTGACGTTGTGGTGCCTCGCATAAGTCCTCGACATGGACTGCCTCCATCCCCCTCTGTGCTCCTACATGCCTCCCTCCAGCGCCAAGCTTGGCACCCATCGGGCTATGGTCGGAAGTGGGAGGGCCACGCCTTGGTGGAGCA